>NC_143015.1:52379691-52732191 GCF_055824585.1 Amblyomma mixtum
GTGCTTTGAAAAATGCACCCCAAGGATGTTAACGGAGTCCACTATCTCTAACTGCTCACTGCCCAGACACAAATTCTTATTAGTTGTCAACATCTTACCTCTAGGCGTGTACAAGATTACTTTTGTTTTCTTCGGGTTGATTTTTAAGCAGTTTATCGCGGACCAGCGTTCTAAGTCAGACAGCGTCTTATTAGCCTTTATTTCTAAATCTGTTTCCACGTTGCCTGTAATAAAAATGGTTGTGTCATCGGCATACGAAACCATCAGTGTTCATCAGTGTTCTAGGCCAAGATAACAATGTCATCAAATATTCTAGAAAAACTCACCTTCCCCCTTCAGACCCACGAGTACTGTATTACCCATTGGAACCTCCCTAATGACATGGCGTTCACTTTGTCTTGATTTCAACTAATGGCATTCTAGTTGAAATGAAGAAGAAGAAAAGGGCTTGGGCAGAGCATGTAATGCGAAGGCAAGATAACGGCTGGTCTTTCAAGGTAACAGAGTGTATTCGAAGAGAGAGAGAGAAAAAAACTTTATCATGGCAAGTGTGTTTAGACCCCCCTTGGGTCCCTGGACCACCGCACGGTCCCACTCCTACGTCGTAACGTTCATGCGGTGTTTGTCCATGACGTTGGCACCCCGAAGCACCGCAGCAAGCTGCGATGGCGGGTCCGGAGACGAGAGCACGACCTCCCAGTCCTCCCCAACTTGATAACGCGGGCTGTCCCTGCGGGGGAGGAATCAGCAGGGCAGCCGAAAAGGATGTGGGAGAGTGTGGCGTGAGGGTCGCCGCACAGGGTGCATGCAGGGGAGGTGCCACAGTAAAGAGATAGCAGCTGAGGGGATGAGAGAGAGCGGGTCTGGAGGCGTCTCCAGACGAGAATGCAAGCGTAGCAGGGGTAGCAGAAAGTTACGTGGGCGGATGAGATTAAGAGATTTTCGGAGATACAATCTCTGCTGCTCGAAAAGAACAGGGAGAAATGTAGAACCATGGGAGAGGTTTTGCACTGCTGTGGGCGTAGTGAGGCTGATGATGATGGCTATGGAAAGGCCAAAGAGTCAAATAGCATCACCTTGAACTCGAAGAGGCTATCCTGCATGGCGAATGCGGTTTTCTCTCAGTGTTCTATCGGTAGCGTGGGGGCTTCAGATCCGGCCAATTGTGTTGTCAAGCCGAGAGAGAGGGTGCAAACTTTCCTCCGTTATGTTGTTCAAGCCTCAATAAATTACGCAGAATAGCAGTGCGCCGTCTTTATTCTTAAGAAGAACAACTGTGCTGCAAAGGCCCTGCTTGACGGCTGGATGGCGTAGTCGCGAAGTTTTTTCCCCATTCAGGTCCGAATGGCTTGGCGTCGTCGTGGCGACGCACGGTAGAGGGCAGGTCAGGGGTGTTTTGTCGCTAACGGTGCGATGTTTGTCAACAGGCTTTTGCCGGACCATCGACGACGACGAAAAGGATTCGCTGTAGCTTTGAAGGAGCGCGCGGATGTACTCTTGTCTCTTCCGGGGTAGTTATGGAATGATGTTCAAGGCGTGCGAGTTCTCGTTGGCGGATCTTTTGCGGATCGGTCGGAGAGAGCGAAGGCGTCTCGAACACCTTTGTTGAGGTGTCGGTATTCGCTGAAGTCTTTCACCAGCACCTAAGCTCCTCCATTTTACAAACTGGCGATGCTCTAACGATAGTCAGTCCACGGGCTAATTGACACTGCGTATTTCCCTCGATGCTGCCTTCGATGTTCTCGGTAATCCTGGCATCCACTGGGTTGAAGGCGAATTATCTCAGTTGGGCGCTCATTTCACTTAGTCGAGCACACTGAATGCAACGCGATGATCCGGTGTTGACTTAAAAGGTAGGGCTTGCTCTATTGAAAACCTGAAGGATTTCAATCGAAAGTCGACTATCCCTGGGCTGGTAAACTATGCCTCAGGTCACGTCCATTAAATATCCCTGCAGGACTATGAAGGTCGCAGGAGAGGTATAGCCGATGTCCGTCACTCGTGGGCTGCGTTGTACTGGCGCGTAAACTATTTAGCCCCGAGCAGTGCAGAGATATGGGCCGTAACGAGTGTTACTCATATTATTGAACAGAGCTGCAAACGGACCCCTGCTGACAGGTTAGTCCCGCCTTGTTTCCACTAAAGCAGTTACGTTTCGACCACCGATAGCTACATGAAGGTCGATGGTTAGTGTCCTGGCATTGCAATTTAGTCGGAGTCCGGTCTCTGCTTCTGTGTGTACTTCGATCGGTGCTGGGTTAGGTTGTTGCATTTTTATTGCGAAACCAATACTACTCCCAAAAACGGCCTTTCGCGTAGCGGCGGCCACTTTGCACGTTTCACCTCTAGAATGACCCCTGACATCATACCATGCCTAGTGACGTCAAAGCGTGACGTCATACGAGGCGCGAGAGACGGGCTACCAAATTGACTCGCCGAGTGACGGCGGCCGCTTGGCAGGGCGCGCCGCGCTCTTCCCACTAGAGGCGCTAGGGACGTTATAGCGTGGCGTCATACCAGGAGCGAGAGACGGGCTACCAACTCGGCTCGTCGAGTAATGGCGGCCGCTTGGCACAGCGCGCCGCGCTCACCCGCTAGAGGCGCTAGTGACGTTATAGCGTGACGTAATACTAGGAGCGAGAGGCGGGCTACCAACTCGGCTCGTCGGGTAACGGCGGCCGCTTGGCACGGCGCGTCGCGCTCCTCCCACTATAGGCGCTAGTGACGATATAGCGTGACGCCATACCAGGAGCGAGAGACGGGCTACCCACTCGGCTCCTCGAGTAACGGCGGCTGCTTGGCATAGCGCGCCGTGGTCCTCACGCTAGAGGCGCTAGTGACATTATAGCGTGAAGCCATACCAGAAGCGAGAGACGGGCTACCAACTCGGCTCGTCGAGTAACGGCTGCCGCTTGGCACAGCGCGCTGTGCTCCTCACGCTAGAGGCGCTAGTGACATTAAAGCGTGACGTCATACCAGGAGCGAGAGATGGGCTACCAACTCGGCTTGTCGAGCAACGGCGGCCGCTTGGCATAGCGCGCCGTGGTCCTCACGCTAGAGGCGCTAGTGAAATTATAGCGTGAAGCCATACCAGAAGCGAGAGACGGGCTACCAACTCGGCTCGTCGAGTAACGGCTGCCGCTTGGCACAGCGCGCTGTGGTCCTCACGCTGGAGGCGCTAGTGACATTATAGCGTGACGTCATACCAGGAGCGAGAGATGGGCTACCAACTCGGCTTGTCGAGCAACGGCGGCCGCTTGGCACAGCGCGCCGTGCTGCTCCCGCTAGAGGCGCTAGTGACGTTTTAGTGTGACGTCATACCAGGAGCGAGAGACGGCCTACTAGCTCGGCTCGTCGAGTAATTGCGGCCGCTTGGCACGGTGCGCCGCGTTCTTCCCACTAAAGGCGCTGCATATGCAGTATATAACACCTGCTAGAAGCAGCCAAGATTTGTAACCTCAAGAGTGAATGCGTTAGTACGCCTTCTGTTTCTCTGTCAAACAAAGAGATAGCGTTCCTGTCTGGTTTTATGTGATTTTGACCTGGTTTTTTCCGGTAGTTCTTCCTTCGTTTTTACTTTTGCTTTTACCCTCCTTTTTGTACCTCTGCTTTATCTCTTTTAGTCTTCGTGTTAGCACTTTTTACATCTCATTTGTCACCACTTTTTTAGCCGTGTTAGTTGTTGGCCCTCATGCACTTGAGATGTTTTTTCGCCTCGGTCATCATCATGCTTAGGTACCGCGATTTGTGCTTTTACCACTTTTAAAAACGATTTCTGCCCACTGTTTGTTACGCAAAAAAAGGGCAAGTGAAATAATTTCTTCTCGCTGCTTCTTGTAATCTTTCTTCTTTTTTTGCGGTCTTGGTCACTCTTGTATTGTATGCTTAACTCTTGAATATTTTTTCTTGCTTATGGCTTGACACGTGTAGTGATTTTAGGTTTTACCCTAGTGGGCGGTTCCATGAGGGTATATATGTAGAGGTTGGCGCCTTTTCTCAAATAAAGTTGCAGTCAGCGCTCGTGTGTGTGTTTCCTCGTCTTGTGTCCTTGTGTAGCATGCGCTGTTGAAAAAATTATTGTCACATAATTGAGACGGAAGTCCGGTTGCCCAGAAGACAGTGAAAATGCTTCGAAACGAACCTTCTTGGGCTGACTCGCGCCAACAGCATTGAATTACTTGGTGGTGGTGTAGCAGCAAACGTGCACACTGGTCATCGTACAGGGAATGCCTGCCTCTCTCGGATGCGCTTAGTTTAAAGCTCCAAGAAACTATCCGGATAAGGCGCCAAAGCAACTACAATAATCTGGAACAGCCGCCGCGGTGGCTCAGCGGTTATGGTGCCCGGCTGCTGACCCAAAAGACGCGGGTTCGATCCCGGCCGCGGCGGCTAGAATTTCTTTGGAGGAGAAATTCTAGAGGCCCGTGTACTGTGCGATGTCAGTGCACGTTAAAGAACCCCAGGTGGTCGAAATTTCCGGAGCCCTCCACTACGGCGTCTCTCATAGCCTTAGTCGCTTTGGGACGTTAAACCCCATAAACCAAACCAAACCAATAATCTGGAACAAAGTAGAAACAGGTACCCATGGGTGCGATTATTCGAGATATGTATGGTCGCATCTCATGTAGAAACCAAATAATAAAGCTAAGCTTCAGTGGGTTTGTGTGTGAAAAAATAAACAGTACAAAGGCAATATTTTGAAGTATTTTCAGACCACAGGGAGCAGTGGGTTTTCTCAATCCATGTACATCTCTTTTCTTCCCCAAATCAGTGGAAACAGCTCGTGTGTTGTGAACGTTATCCTTTCATGTATGTTCGCAGTTTCACAATTTTAGTCCAATATATAATAAAACGGCTGAGACGGAAATAAGTAATGAAATAAGGACAAAAAAAGCATATTTCCACAAAGAACAAGTACAAACAGACAACGCTAAATAGAAAAAAAAATAAAAAAGTGCAAAGATGAACAGTCACGAAAATAATATAAGCGTAAGGAACACAAAGCGCAAGGAGATGTCAAAAAAAAATGAGTGAACGAAAGAATTTGGACTCGAAACTATTGTGAATCACAAACAAGCATTCCAAGAACCGTGCCATACCACGACAGAAATTCAAACAAAAAATCAGTGAAAAATTACCCAGCTTGGTTGCCACATTATGAAGTGTTTCGACAGCTGGTGTTGGAATGTTCGGTATTTGATGCCTTTTTGATGGATGCGATAATGTCGACCCTAACTCTCAAGAGCACAATGACATCTCTTAGTCCGGATAAAATTCCGGCGGCTCAGTTTGACAATACGTGCCCTGGAATACTTGTAGGCATTGCTCTCAGCGCTCTGCTAAAGCCAGAGGGAGCAATAGAGAGAGTGATCGGCCCACGAAAAAAGTGCAACAGTAAATGGCAAAAGCCATGTTTTCTTCATTGCGATTTTTATCAGGATTCATACAACTTCACATAAAAATAAAAACTTCCCAAATGAAGGGCCCCCAAAATAAGCTCACGTGACTAGCCCAGACTAACTGGAGTTTTGCGCCGTCGAATTCTTCACTCTTAAACAAAAGAAGGCATGCGCACCAAACCCTCAGTTCATTTCAAAGCACACAGAAACTTGTAAAGACATGAAAATCAAGCTCATTACTGCACACGGGGCTGGAAGCCTCACTAGTACATTTATTAGGACCAAATGTCGCTTTTCTCAATGCTGTAACAATTTCGCTTTGCTTACGTCCCTTTACAGCTTCTATAATCATTGTTTGGCCGTACCCAGTGTTATCGCTTCGTCGTTCTGCCCGCGGGACTTGCTATGTTGAATTAATGGTGCCAGAGGGCTGCAACTAATGTATTAGAAAGCACTAGTAATTGTTAATACAGCCGCTCGTCCGGTGGACAAATATCTTGTCACATCTGAGCGCAATCTCACAGATAACGTTTGCCTTGCGAGGCACAGTCTTGTTTGTGTTGTTGGCACTACATTCACCTTGTTGTGTTCACCATTCTTGTTTAATGAGCATGAACGGGACTGCTTGCAGCGCTCAGAAATCCGAACCTCAACATCGAATTTCCATTCAAAACCTCCCAAAATTTTACCAGGTCTTGTGGCTATAAGGTATAACCTGAGGCTTCTGCCTTCTGCATATGTACGTCCTTACAGTTTGAGGAGCCGGTAATAGCGTGAAGAGCACACCGAAGAGTATAGACTCAAGAGGGAAACTATCCGGGACCTTACGCGGAGAGGACTTTAAAAGGGAAGGCCTTCGCTGTGGTGGATTTCCGCGTTCACTTCTTCATGCTGTTGCTGGGTCCTTGTTGAAGTCCATAGGTTCCAATTCAAATATACTGCATAAGGGTGGACAGGTGCGAGCGGCAAACATTTGAGGCGATAGTACATGTTCGCACCATTACACAGGGCCTGGCGGCTGCCGGAAACTTTTGTGTTGAAATTTTTAGTCGGATCCTGCAAGCTGTCCCGTTTGTGTTCATTAACGAAGAGAAACAAAAGAAGGTTAGGTGCGGCAACAACCACGACGACAAGTTAATGCATTGCAGAGATTTCCCAATTGCGCTCAGCTGCGGCATAATTTTTGTCGGGCCAACAAGAGAGCTAAATTCAAAAACTATAATTACAGCATGCCAGCACCTTTCATTCAGCAGGTTGTCGGCATGTGTCTAAACATTGCAAGTCCTGCATGCATGACGACGACGCATGCAGGCGGGAGGGAACTTAAGGGATGCGGAATTCTCGAAGCTTTGCAGAAAGCCATATTTAGCCCCGCACAATGTGTTAGTGTAGGCTGTGCACGGGTACAGTTAATATCTTTCTTTTTTGCTTGCCAAGAGCTACGGCGCGTTTAAAGGCTATGAATTTTGTTGTGGAAGATGCAGATAGGCATTGGAGCAATAAATCAGGTCTTAGCCTGCGCTCGTGATGGCAGCTTCTTTCTTGTGTACTATTATTTGCGCAGTTTTTATGTCTAAAGAATGTCGTACCAATATTGCGCTCTACCGCGCTTTCCTAAATGGAATGTCTGTTTTGTACGTTGCCCAAGAAAATTGACGTCTGAAAAAGATAAACTTTTCTTGACTTCCAATATACTGTTTTCTGCCGAGGCAGGTACAATTCAAAAATAATATATTTTCCCTCACTTTCAGATGGCTGCGAATCGATGCTTTAGCAAAGCAGACATTTGGGCTAGTTCGTTTGAATTCATGGTGAAAAAAAAGCGCAAACTAAGACAGAAAACACCGAAAAGAGGGGAGACACTCCCCAAAGTGTCTGCCCTCTTTTCTGTGTTTTCTGTGTTAGTTTGCGCGGTTTTTTTCCACCGGTGCTTTAGCTTTCGACAAGTTTTCTTTAACGTTTTATTTCGCTTATATTCATTCTATCTATCCAATAGTTGCACAGATGTAGAACTAAGGGATGGCCTAGGCCTCAAGAATTAGGGAAACATTTAACTTGAGGTGCAACAAACTGAAATGCTTTAACTTCTGTTAAAGTGCAAAAATATTGCTCACGTTTTGTCCTTGGAGCCGTTCAAATTGTATGCCAACGCGTTACATAAAAAAGTACAAAATTTTGCATCAGTAAACTATAAATGCTGAAATAAAAATTAAGCTTAGGAGTTTCATTTCGCCGCCGCGCTTTTTTATCACCTTTTATAGAAATGCAGCGGCGAAGAGCACACTTTCCCAGCAAGTAATTCTTACTAATGTAAAACCTTGGGTGGCTTCGTGGTTGTTCATACTAAAACAGCGCAAAAAAGACACGGACAACAGGAAGAGACGTACACACAGCGCCTGGTTGTACGTCTCTTCCTCTTGTCCGCGTCTTTTTCGCGCTGTTTTAGAATAAAAAAGTATTCTGCGTATAATCACGATGGTCAGGCCGATTTCCGGAAAGCTCTAGTACACCACGTCATTTTAGAACACGAATGAACGCCGCATGCATCGCCGATAGGCGTTGAGAAAATCGCATTTTTCTGCGCGGATGTGACAAAATTCGGCGCATTTTTCAAAACAAACAAAGAAAAACACCGCCGCGCGCACGGCGTCTCGCCGGCGCGAGGCGAACGGGGCAGAAGGAAAACCCCCTCTGAGCGCGTGGCTCTCTCTTCCCTCCATCACCGCTCACCGACACGGCGTGCGCCAAGGGAATGAGTCATCCATGCGGAAGATTTCTCTCGAACAACCGAGTCGCTTCTACCGCTGACCGGGGGAAAAGGGGGTAGCCTTGCGTGCGCTAAGACATGTCCATCTCCTCTGCACGAGGACGTCGGCGACGGCGCCACGCCAGAACACGCTCGAAACTTCGAGATGCGACCCCCGCACTCTGACCAATGGGGACGCGCGGCCGGCGAGAGAAAGGAAGGGAAACTATACGGAAGATACTGCGTGTATGTGCGCGCCTACTTTGGCGCGTGCAACAAACAGACGGGAGAGCGAGCCTACAAAAGAAGGACGTTGACGGCTGTCAGTCAGAGCGCGGCTTCGGCCACGAGGACTATCTGTTCTCGCTTCGGCGAGCGCGGCTTCGGCCGCTTTTTTTGAGCAGCGTCCGCTCCGGCGGACGCAGTTGTTGCTGCGACGCGCGTCTTTTCTTTCCTTTTTCTCTTTCCTCTGATCTTTTAACTCTCCTCTATCTGCACGTGGCAGCGGTGGTGGCTTGGCTAGAGCCAGTAGCAGGCCCGTGCAATTTCCTCTTCATCCTTCTCTCAGTCACAACAACAACAACAACAGCTGTCAGTCAGTCAGTCCGGACCGCCGTTTAAGCTTCATCGGAGCGCGCCCGTTCGACTCCCGGGAAAACACCACTCGGCCAGCATCGGACCAACGAGGCAACGTTGGCCAGTCTGCGGGACGACATCGTCGTGGAACTCTGGTCGTCGGACTGCCGCAGTGCCCGGTGAACAAATTCTGTTTTCTTTGTCTATCTCTCTCTCTCTTGTGTGAGTGCACTTTAGGTGCAATATCCCTTTTGTACTGTACTCTCTCTCTCGAGTTTAACTTTGCACGAATTGCGAATTGCCTTGTTTTGTTATTCACTTTGTATGTGTTTGTACTATTGATTGTGAAACCCTCGGTATATCGTCTCTTTGCTGTGTAAAGTTTGTTTTGTTTGTGAACCTTCGGCTCCTACCCATTCTCTGGCTTGCGACCAGCGAAAGCTGGGCACCGAACGCCCAAAAACCTCTGGTCACTTGGTAGCTGGTCTCCGCCGAGCTTGCCAAGCTTAGTCGAGGGCATCTCCTTTGAGTCCGAGACCGCTACCACCACACGCACTAAGGGTGTCTGGGAGCTTCCTACGTAAAAGTGCGCGAAGTCTGGGTGACAGCGGATCACTGAAAATGGTGTTAGGCTGGTGATGCCATCGAATATCTGCTGCGGCGGCTGAATTTATAATGAAGGAAAATTTGGAAAAACACCGTTGTGTCGTTCGATAAGAGAGTGTGTAAAAAATTCTCAGGTGCTGTACATTACCCTTTTGTCCATCTGCAACGAGTGCTTCAGAACCATGTGTCGCTTTGGAACGGAAAGTACATTACTGTACAATTACTTCACATTACATAATTCTAAATCTCACTAAATGAAAATTCTGCACGTCACTACTCATTCGCCCAAGAAAAGCAGTCACATAAAAAAGGGTTCCTACGAGTGTTATTTGAATTATGTTATTAGTTGCGATTTTTAAATTTTCAGTCAGAAGGATTAATAGCGTGCTAGAGAATCCGTGGGCATGGCGTCTGACTGATTTCTGGTACTACGCATCATCAGGGAGAAACTATCAAATGTGGGAAACTGGAGCCCATACATATTCCTGCAAGGAGAGAAGAGCCCCCAATGATATCTGGAAATTGGCCACAAGCTGCCACAAAAAAGGGATATCGTCGCTCAGCCGAATACCTTAACATAAGAGTAGCGCAAAATCAGGACGACGGACACAAGGGTAGAGAACACACACCAACAACACAGGCGCATGTAGCGCCTGTGTTGTTGGTGTGTGTTCTCTTCCCTTGTGTCCGTCGTCCTGGTTTTGCGCTACTCTTATGTTATCGATCAATACCGACTTGCCCAAATTTCCACCCCAGCCGAATACCTGGTTGCCTTGTGACATCAAACCAGTAATCTCGATTTCCAGGCTTCAAGGGCAAAAACGTGCCAATGCTTCATACATTGTGGCGGCGTCCACGAGTGTCAGCAAGAACCCTTCAATCAAGGGGCTGAATGTTTATAAATGATACTCTTGCGACAATGCTATTCCTCTAGTTTAAATTTCAAGATGCACATCTCGATATACAGAGAACAAATTAAAAGAAAAAGTTTTTTTACATATTTTTAGGGAGAAATCATAAAGTAAATGTTCTTTGTTTCTTGAAAAATCACATTTTTTCTCTTAGTAGATGCGACTGCTTTTTCAAAAGGTGCAACTGCACGAAATATTGGGGAGAGACGGAGAGAACACACACGCTGACCAGATCACTCGCTTCCAGCTGGCCCTCTCTGAAACTATCAGCTGAAATGGCAATCTACATTGTGAGATTTCGTGTAGCGCTTGAATGGAGGAAATCATTCTGGACCTTGTAGAAATGTTTCCCGATGCACTACAGCGGTACCCTAATCAGGGAGCTTTCTTTTGCTTCCTGATTATGGTACATGACGAATTTTTATGCACGAAAAATACGGAAAGATAGGTTAGTCACTTTGGGTAATATTTTCAGGGAGAGAAAGCTGACAGTAAGTGGTCTGCGTGGTGTGTGTGTTATTACTCTGTCCCCGCTGTTACCGCAATTTGAAAATGAACGAAACGCACCACCCAGGCCACAAGATGACACTTGAATTTATCTGTTCCACGTCCAAGCATCGAGGCGCGCCAATTTGCGCGTCTTCGATCGCAGACACCAGATGTAAGCCCCGCGTTATGGCAAGCTAGGTAAGAATGACTATGACCCCTATTCAAGTTCAAGCTATGTTTGGCAGGCCTGTGCCATCATGAGTACACACATGCCTGCTTTCATCATGCTTGTATATACCCCAACTGTAGCCCCTCCTTATGTAATGCCCTCGGGACCTTAAGGATGAAATAAGTGAAATGAAATGAATGACGAGTGAGCAAGATTACGAAGTCAGAACATTGGTAGACAAGTTGATTTTTACACTCAATTGCCGGCTGCTCCTGTCTACACAAAAACGAACAGGCTTGTCAACTCAAAAAGAAGGCTGCCTGTGCAGGCAAAGTTCTGTGGCCAAATTTAGGTTGGCACTACCTTCCCGTTCTCGTTCTAACAACGCAGCCAGTATCATCGACGTACACGGCAACGCCATCATCCCTGGTCATGTGCAAAGCGCCCACGAAAGGGTCCAAAACTCTTGCTTGAACCAAGGCCTCACCACTCGGAGCTTTTGGCAACCATACGACAAATTTACCCGGAGTACACCTAATCAAGACAAACGATGGTTTATCAACTGCAGCTTGGGCTAACTGATTCGTACTGTCAGTGAGCAGGCATCCAAGACTCTTTCAAGAAAATTGTTGACTACATGAAAGATAACTGCCGCAAAATCCTCCAACCTGATAAAGAAGGTGGCTGTTGATTACGCCAAAGCGACCGTTTTAAGAAAAAGCTGTGCAAGCGATGACAGAGAATTTGAGACTGATTTACTTAATCAAAAAGAGACAAAAGAAAACTTCTCAGAATCACCTGGGAAGATGCGGCGCGAGGCCATAACCAAAGTTTTGACGGAGAATCAGAATTGCTCACTGAACGGATTTTTTAAAGGCAGGACATGCGAAAAAGTTGAAGTGTGAAATCCCTCATCACTATTTCATGTGAGGTTACGAGAATATGTGCAAGGAAAAACAGTCATGGTCACTCTCTATAAGTAAAACAGCCTTGAATTGCACATTTCTTTAAAAACAGTCTGCTACGAGGCTGATTCTCAAGCGGGATAGTGTGTCCTCCGCAGAAACCACGCCACTATCAAAATAAAACCACCTTGATGGATGAGCGGTTGTGGTGGGGGCTGATGAACCTTATGATGCGGGCTCGATGACAGCCGCGGCGGTTGCATTTTGATGGAAACGAAATGCACAAGGCCAGTGTTCAATGCGATGTCAGTGCACCTTAATGAACCACAGGCGGTCTAAATTATTCGGAGCCCTTCACTATGACGTCCTCCAGAGCCTGAGTCGCTTTGAGACGTTAAATCTCATGAACCAGAGCAAGTAGACAAGACACAGATAATGAATAGCACTGTGCCCAAAGAACCGAATGCACAAGAGCTATAGGTGCAATAGTGGTGTTGGCCCCCGCCAGGTACTGCGCGAACATCTGAAATGCACCTGTTTAAAGCTGTCGCTGACTGTCCGTTGGAAACACAATCCTGTGCACCTTGGTCAATTACGGGCGGGTGAGGGGAGAGATAGCTTAGTGGAAAGGAGAGACCGGAGAGCAAGAGATGAAACATTTCAAAGTTAATAAAGTAGTAGTGCGATGTGTTTCACCAATTAAATTCTGAATTTCTTCTAATTTCAGAGGTGCTTGTGTACTTTGTACCAGCTTATTTTACTATTTAGTTATTGTTGATACATTTGTGAACTCCAAGAACGGCTAGCTTTTCTTTGATACTATCTCACAAGTAATGAACATCCTTCTGTGTAAGAGAACAAAACGTCTTTGACTACAGATGTGATTTTGAGGAGGAAAAAAAGCCATTTTTACATGAAAGTATAAGGGTGAGATGGGTAAAACAAAAAAAAATATTAGTTACCTTAGCTGCAACTTAGTTGAAAACTCGGCAAGAGTCTTGCCGTAAATATTTTAAGCGAGAATTTTTTCTTGTCTTCATTACTCTCCGCGATGGCGCCCTCCATTTTCTTCTTCTTCTCTGCTTTATTCTTTCCTCTCCTTCCTTTATTTGTCTTTCTATTTTCCTTATTATCTCAATCTATCGACCCTACCTTGTCTTCGCTCGGTTTCTGTCTTGGTTTGAATCAGGTTAAAGTGTGTCCACTTGGGCGCCATGCCGATTTAACGCAGAACAAGGAAGTTGCAAATCTCACGCGGACACGTCGGCGGCTTATCGTCGTCGCTTTCTGCGCACGTAATGTGGCACGCTACTAAGAGTTCCCGCTCGTACCTGGACATTCCACCGCCGAGAATGGTAGTGCTTTGAAGCAAAACTATTAGAAGTGGAATGAAGAAGATTCAGCACCGCTACCAACGACGACGAAGCTCTAGCGCCGCCTGTGGAAGGCCCGTGCTGGAGAACTGCCGCTTGTGTGCCGGTCTCTCGCCTTGCTGGTTCCTAGAATTCTTGCGCCAGGATCTTCGTCGCCGGAGCTTCAACGTGCCAATAAACCGTTATACATTTGGTGAAGGTTGCTGCGTTCACCTTTCCCCCATCACCGTGCACCTTTACAGTCGCACCATCCCGGTGTCCGAGGCCGCCCACATTTCGAACCACCCCACTGGGGCATCTCACCTGACCGCGCGCTTGGTCGCCAGCCCTACGTTTCCCACCGCTCGCCCTCCCCTCGCCGCCGCTCCTTGCCGCCCATGAGGCGTCGCACAGTACCCGCCGATTCGGAAAACTAGCAGCCGCAGTTCCTGGGGCACGAACTGCGCTCTCCTCGCCCTGCTTAAGTCCTCGCCTTTCACCGCCGAATCTTCTTGACGTATTTGTAGGCGGCGTCCCGACACTTGCGCTTGTGGACACTGGGCCCACCGTTTCTGTAATTAATGAAAACTTCTGCCCTTCGCTTCGGAAAGTTTTCACCCCATCTTCTGGACTCTCTCCGTACAGCCAGCGCCGAGCCCGTTTATCCTTCTGCCGCTTGCACAGCACGCGTCGTCATCGGCGATATTTTATATGTTGTCGAATTTTTAGTCCTCCGTGCAAGCTCCCATGCCGTCCTCCTTGGCTGGGATTTTCTATCCCGCCACAGCGCCGTCATTGACTGCGCCCGTGCGCATGTCGTCTTTTCTCCGCTCTGTGATGCACTGTTCGATGAACGTCCGATTCGCTGTGATGATAAGCTTGTTGTTCCCGAGGACACCGATACTCTCCCTGAGAGTGCTGTGCTCGTCCCTGTGTGGGCCGCCTCTGTTTCTGACGCCACCGTTCTCTTCAAGCCTTCCCCTCTTCTTGCCTGTCGTCGACGTCTCTCTCTTCCCTTCGCCGTCATCTACATTCGCCACGGTGCTGCCGCAATCCTCATCTCTAACATCTCATTCTGTGCGTTCCGCCTGCTCCGTGGCGAGTGCCTTGGTCATTTTGAAACCACGAACTTCATCTGTTCCTTGGACACCGATGTGCCCTCCTCCAGTGCCGACATCGCTGCCATCAACCCACTTGGGGCTACTCCCGATCATCCACTGCCTTCGGATATTTTCGACCGCACTATTGAACCCGCCCTCGACACAGCTCAACACGCGCAGCTTCTTGCCCTGCTCAACCAGTTTCGCTCATCGTTTGACCACCAGTCCTCTTCTTTGGGCCGTGCGACCGCTGTCGAGCACCACATTGAAACCGGTACCCACACTCGTCCCGCCAACGCCCCTACCGTGTGTCACTTCCCGAGCGCCGCCTCATCGCTGAGCAAGTGGACGACATGCTACAACGCGGCATTATTCAGCCATCTGCCAGTTCTTGGTCATCTCCAGTTGTCCTGGTGAAAAAGAAGGATGGCACGATCTGATTTTGAGTGGACTAACGCCGGCTCAACAAAATTACGCTCAAAGACGTCTACCCGCTACCCCCTATTGACGACGCCCCTGACTGCTTGCAAGGCGCCGTGTTCTCCTCTCTGGATCTCCTTTCCGGCTATTGGCAAGTCCGGATGTCTGAGTCCGACCATCCTAAAACGGCATTCGTTACCCCTGACGGCCTGTATGAATTCACCGTAATACCATTCGGTCTTTGCAACGCTCCCACCACGTTCGAACGAATGATGGACAACATCTTGCGTGGCCTCAAGTGGAACATTTGTCTCTGCTATTTAGATGATGATGTTGTGTTTTCGCCCGATTTTTCGACGCATCTCCAGCGCTTGCGCCAGATATTGAGCTGCCTCACCCATGAAGGCCTTTAACTTAACCTCGGGAAATGTCACTTTGGCGCCCGGCAACTGACAATACTCGTCCACCTCGTATCCAAAGAAGGCGTCCTACCATGATCCTGACAAACATCGTGCTGTGGCTGACTTCCATAAACCGACCTCTACTAAACAGGTGCGCCGATTTGTGGGCCTCTGCTCCTATTTTCGGCGCTTTGTCCCTAATTTCACCTCTATCGTCGCGCCGCTTACGAAACTCCTCAAAAGTCCCGCCGACCTGTCTAAGTGGAACTCTGCCTGCGATGAAGCTTTTGCTGCGCTCCTTCGTCTTCTTACTTCACCCCCTACTCTTCGGCACTATGACCCCAGTGCTCCCACTGAGGTGCACACCGACGCAAGCGGAATCGGCCTCGGTGCTGTCCTGGCCCAGCGCAAGCCCGAATTTTCTGAATACGTTGTTGTGTACGCCAGCCGCGCTCTCACCAAAGCAGAGTCGAACTGTACCGTGACTGAAAAGGAATTTCTGGCTGTAGTGTGGACTCTCACGAAATTCCGCCCACACTTATATGGCCGCCCGTTCACCGTCGTTACTGATCACCACGCCTTGTGCTGGTTGGCCTCCCTCAATGATCCCTCAGGACGCCTTGGCCGCTGGGCGCTCCGTCTTCAGGAATTCGATATTACCGTATTCTACCGGTCGGGCCGCAAGCACTCCGACGCCGACGCCTTGCCACGTTCGCCACTGCCCTCTACTGCACCCTCTTCCCCCATATTTGATTCCCTACTCGCAGCGCTCACTACTTTCGACATGCGCAATCAACAACGCCAGGATCCATGGATTTCATCCTTGCTCGATGTCCTTCGTGCACACTCTACGTCCTCCTTCCCTCGGGCCCTTCGTCGCCGCTCTTCCCATTTTGCCATCCGCGACGATCTCCTGTACCGCCGCAACTATCGTCCGGACGGCCGAAAGTGGCTCCTCGTGATTCCCCGACACCTTCGGCCTGAGATCTGTGCACACTACCATGCCGACCCTCAGAGCGCTCACGCTGGATCGCTAAAAACCTACGAGCGACTACGCCTGAGGTACTACTGGCGGGGCATGTACAACTTCGTTCGTCGCTACGTTCGCTCTTGCACAGCCTGTCAGCAGCGGAAGTCGCCACCTCGACCCTCGACTGCCCCGTTACAGCACTTACAGTGCCCCGCTCACCCTTTCGATCGTGTGGGCATCGACCTATATGGGCCGCTCCCCTACACAACCGCCGGAAATCGATGGATTATAGTCGCCGTGGACCACCTCACTCGGTATGCTGAGACCGCTGCCCTACCTGCGGCTACTGCTCGCGACGTCGCCTTCTTCCTTCTTCATCACTTCGTCCTGCGTCACGGCGCTCCGCAGGAACTTCTCAGTGACCGCTGCCGTGTTTCTTGTCTGAAGTTGTTCACGAGCTTCTCGATGCGTGCCACTCAGTCGACCGTACTACTACTGCTTACCACCCCCAAACCAACGGCCTCACCGAACGATTCACCCGGACTCTTGGGGACATGATCGCCTTGTACGTTAGCTCCGACAGTTCTAATTGGGATCAAGTCCTTCCGTTCGTGACCTATGCATATAACACCGCATCTCAAGCAACCATCGGCATTTCCCCATTCTTTCTTTTATTTTGGCGCGAGCCTTCCTGTCTGCTGGACACAATCCTTCCCTACAACCCCGACAGCTCAGACTATACTACGCTTTCTGACATTACCCGCCATGCTAAGCAGTGCCGCCAGTTGGCTCGCTCCTTCACCGCCGAACGTCAAGGACTCCGCAAACAATCAAGACACACCCGCTACACACTTCTCCACTGGATAATTGGTCTAGCTCTCTGTTCCGGCTGCGTCCAAATTTTCGGCCAAGCACATTGGTCCTTACCGCATCTTAAACCGTACGTCACCACTGAACTATATCATCGAACCGGTGACACCCTCTTTGGACCATCGCCGCCGTGTTCGCGACGTCGTTCATTCAGCCGCTTGAAGCGTTGTTACAGCTCCCTCGTCGGCTCCTCGCCTTGAGTCACCAGGATGGCTCCCTCTTTCCGCCGGGCCAATTGGAATGAAGAAGATGATACAGCACCACCACCAACGACGACGAAGCGCTAGCGCCGCTCGTCAAAGGCTCGTGCTGGAGAACGGCCGCTTCTGTGCCGGTTTCCCGCGTTTCGCTGGTTCCTAGACCTCTTGCTCTAGTGTCTTCATCACCGGCGCTTCAACGTGCCAATAAACCGCTCTATAGAGGCGTTTTTAATCAAAAGAAAGAACTCGTTTGCATATATTACCCGTCTGTTATCTTCACTGACATAGAGTGGTAATTTTTATCCATGTTCTAATGACGTCCAGACTTTAATAAATGTTGTATGCATGTGCGCTTGCGCAAGTAAATTGCTTTCATTACGTGATTGAACCATTATTAAATTAACTGCAAGCCTGGTGACAGTTTGTGTAAGCCTCCAGCTGGTGCAGCATCCTCTTTTCCAGTTTTTTTTTTCACTCGAACATGTACCAACTCGCCCAGCAGTTGACGCTTTTGAACTTCTATGTGGTGCCGCAGGAGCAGGAGTATGAAATACCAGTGCACAATCCCTCGTTAGCTGCTTCCAAGTGTATGTTGTTCTCTCATTGGCGGGTCAACACCGCGTGGTGGCACAGGCTTGAATCAAATCTCAGACGCGCTGTTAGATACTTCTCTTGCCATTGCTGCTGTTCTTCCCGCTGTTACTCACGGAAGACTGAAGAGGAAAGTGTACCGGCCGGTCGACTGGCTCTGACAGGGACATTGTAAATTCCACGGGCAAGAGAAGGCAGTTCGAAAAGATGTGAAAGAAAATATAGACAGCAAGACTCCTTTCTTTACAACCGCGACCACCGAAGCGTCGATGGCAGGTGATGGAGCAATAGATACGCCATTTTCGCTTTGTCGTGTCAGGGCATGCTTATTTATGTGCGCTGAGTCATATTTTTGTGATGGCGTTGAGGGTCACGCTGCGCAGAAATTTCCGCGTCCGAGTCGCAGGCGTTCTCAGTATCAACTCTCCGCAGAAGCAACCAGGTGGGCCACCTAGGTCACGTTATCTTGTGACGCCGTCATAACCGGCCCAATGAACTTTGAGCATACTGACCACAGTGGCAAATGCCAATTAAATTATTGACTGGTCGTTCCGAAAGAGGAATTTCGGTCGTACAATCCCCACCGACGGTTGCACCTGCTCATAACCACTGCACAACTGCACTAGGAGAGGTATGACGACTCCAGGGGATCTATTATTGTAAAGTTATTATTGTTATTACCAGATTAAAGCTATGACTTCATACCCTTAAGAGAGAGCTTAAGTTTCCCCTCCAACTTTTATTCTTCGCCCACACCCTTAATGTCTTTTAGTATATCTTTGCATCGTCTTCTTGTCCCTTTGAGATCTTGGTCATGCCAAAAATAATTTTACTTCGGTCTTTTGAAATACGACAGGTGCTCAAAAGCATGCCGTGTCTCTATTAGAAGAAAAAATTAGGTTTTATTTGAAATTAAAAGAGTGAATAGGATGTCTCAATGAAATTTCGTTACAGTGTAGGAGCGGCAGTGTTCAGCTGAATGTCATCACCTATTATGTTTGTAAGAAAACGGCAGTACTCATCCCAATCAGCAAAACAAAGTAAACCAGGCGAATTGAGCATACAAATATACTTTCGGGAGTTCTTGATTGGATACTTTAGATATAGGTCCGAATAGTTACCGTTTTCGTGTCTTAATTCTCTCATGCAAAACTACATAAATTGCGCGCCATCTGCACAACTGACTTGGGCAGAGCTTTGATGCGATACAATAAGCATTAAGGTTTCTTCGTAGCCCACTATCAGGCGCTTATTTGTGGGATGCTCTGCCATTTCCACTAAGCGGCGGAAACCGTACTGCAACCCAGGCATTGGACATAGCAACTGCACTGCTGCTTTTCCACGGAGCACGCACAAAAGAACACTGTGGGGCACGCGAAATCTTAATCCTAACCGCAGCTGAAGGGAACAGAAAGGTTACAAGTTAGCAATGTCCCGTCATTTTCTTTTTGTATAAGACAAATTTCATTTTTACTGATATGACCGGCATTTCACCTTTGTAATGTAATCGCACAATTTACTGGTGTCGTAAGTTTTTTGTGAACGAAGGTAATTGGATGCTTCATTTGAAAAACAGGGACGTTTCTGAGAAATTTTCAGCCAAGACCCTGAAACCTGAACATTTTTTATCGCTGTCCTTTGTCCTCCCCTTCCAGATCTCAATATGATGTTTTCTGAGCTTACAGGCGAACCTTTTAAAACCTTCTGACTCTTTTTATCGAGAGCCCGTTTACGTTATGCGAGTATTTTTCATTTATTATTTTTTCTGCATTTCACAGCGCAGTCCAATACTGCTCACAACTATTGGTATTTTGACTTGCTGTGCCTGTCTCAACCGGGCCGCGTAGCACTGATGGGCTGCAATATCTCCTTCTGCCGCCTTAGTTTAGAACAGTGTTTCCACGATGAAGGAACCGACGACATTTATGCGGCACCAAAGCACGCGTCCGCTTCAGAAGCCCCTACTGGCCTATCCAGGCTTGGTTTAATATCAACACAGAAAACCTTCGCCAGCCATTCCTGTTTATCCGCTGCAGCCCTGTCCCTTACCTGTTGTGCCTTTCACTGTCGGTTATTGGACAGTCATGTATCATCACTGAATCGGATGAGATTAAGAAATTTGCGGGAATATGGTGGCCGCGGCTGGCGAAGGACAGGGTTAATTGGAGAGACATGGGAGAGGCATTTGCCCTGCAGTGGGCATAGTCAGGCTGATGATGATGATGATGATGATGATGAAGCATCTTGGTCAGAATGCATGTCTAAGTTTCGTTTTTAAAGTGGTGTAGGTTTTGGTTTCACTCTCAAAGCAACAATTTCAGAGGTAACATGCAGATCCGCGAAAAAGAGAAATGGGAGCTGGAAGCATTTTAGAGCTTTTAGAGCTGTTGGATGTTTTATAATCAGTTGTCTAATCTTGCGAGCCCGAGAAAAAAAACATAAAACAAAGTTGCGTTACTTCAATAGTTAAAAAGTTAGAAAATAGCTAAATTCTTCATTTCAAAAGTGGGCTGTAATATTGTAATTAAGGCCGCTTACTTGTAATGGCATTCGCATTTTTTCTCACCGTTACTAAGAATTTCCGCATACAAGCAGCGCTTGTACTCTACCTTAGTGCCATATGGTGCTAAAACAGGAGTCGTCTCGTTTTGTGGCCTAATTTTTACTAATAACCGAGAGATGTTTTCAAACATTATGATCTGAACATAACTAGCGCGCATTTCAAAGGCAGCGGCGTCTCGATGCCTCCCCTAGCAATTTCAGAACTGTGGCACATTTAAACAACGCGGCTCTTAACAAAGGTAATAACATTTTGAGCCTTATTGAGGACGAACCTTTTTTTTTTAGAAAAGACATGCATAGTCGGCTTCTTCAGTCGCTCCACAGAAAACTACGACAGACAGTTAAATTGTAGAATAAAATTTTCCTGTAAAAATATACGCAAACGCTCACAATCGAATTTTTACGATATGGTCGCTACCTGTCACGCAGCAGGGTGTGAAGCCAGTGTGTTCATGTGAGCGTTACGTCGAGCAGAAGCCGAGTTTCCTAGCGCTGCATTACATAGATAAGGAGTTCGCAGCGGAATCTTTGGTAAAGCTATGTTTTTTTTCTTCAGAAAATAACATACGGCATTTAGTGCTTTAGCTGTTTGAGCGTTGTTGGTACTTTGTGTGGTCACAGAGGGGGCATAGTGGTCGTTATTTTATTCATTCATTGGGTTCGCTGTGGTGTGCGATTGTGACATAATTAATGAATGTTATTCGACCCTGTTCTTCACAAAACGATCTGCCTGTGTATTAGTTCATACTATTGGGTATAAATGACACGTTAAAGAGAAAGAGTGCCTAAGAAGAGCAATGCCTATCGCGCTTTTTTTTTAAGAGGGAGGGGTGAACCATATTTCCGCTGCTCATCTAACCCATTGATTTTATATTCCTCCTCAGTCTGTACGTTACAGGTTCTACGCACTTAAATAGGGTTTAAACTTTAGCGTTTTGAGTGTTGTATCAGGAAATAAGCGTTTTTACACGCAACAGATAAAATGGGATTCTCGTAGCAACTCAAATAGTATCACTTATAGCAAAAACTTAGCAACGACTTGTTTATTCATCGCTAATTTCTTTCCCTTTTCAGTGGCACAGGCCCCCACTTAGAAGCCGACAGGAGAAGCCAAAAACTGTGTAGGTTGCAAATATCGAGCTGTCCCTTAACATTGTACGTGCTTAGCGAAAGTTGTAACGTAATAGTCAAGAAAACTGAAAAATATCCAACCTACCATCTTGGTGCTCGTGTGCCCTCTGTACCCCTGTTGCTGAACTAGCCGCACCGCCAAATAGGATCAATATTATAGGAGGCGAATGCGCCACTTTATTCCATTGAATATCCAGTAGCAACATGTCGCATCAAAAACCTGGCTGGCAACAAGCATCGCTTGATAAAAAGCATCACTTGCAGATGTTCTTTTGACGTGTTCAGTAAACGGAGACAATCCTGCAATATCTGTGCGGCACATGGTCTGCACGTGACGCCGTGTTCTCTCAACCTCTAAGAAAAGGCCGTGCTTAATATACGCGCACTAGATGTCAAAATGAGAGCATGGGTAGGGCTAAAAAAATGAACAATTTATCGATGTGGCGAGTTCACCAGCTTGAATTGTCAATTCAGTATATCAGTGTCAAATTAGCAAGAACTCTCCCTTAGAATTCTATAATATTTCTCCCACTCTAACAGTAAGAGCGCATCACAGTGAGTCGTTGCACTCGGCAACACAGCGAAAGAACTGGTGAAAATAGCAGTTCGGTTTTCTGTGGCTTTTGATGCTTAACATCCCAAGGTGACTAAGTTTATGAAGGATGCCGTAGTGAACGGCTCCGGAAATTTCAACCACCTGGGGATCTTTAACGTGCACTGACATCGCACCGCACACGGGCCTCTAGAATTTCGTCTCCTTATCGCACTTCAACCGCCGCGGCCGGGATCGAACCTACGGTTTCGGGTGAGCAGTCGAGCACTATAACCACTAAGCCACTGCGGCGGACGAGATAAAAAATAGCAGTTTCCTCATACACTTACACCGGAGAAGCAGGGCTGGCGTATTGTAGCGAATTTCAACAGTGAATAATCGCACCATTCAAGAACTCGAAGTACGCACGCAGGTTTTGAAACCACAATTCATAAATGCTTAGAACTTCACCCTTAACCAATTAATTTCGAATGCATATAGAAGCTCTGGCATCATTACTGTTCGTATCAGAACCGGTTTATTTTCTTTAAAGAGTAAAAGTTAAATCAAGATTAAGCAGAAAAAAAAAATTGTATTCTAAAAAGTTTTCATGCAGCGGGAACGGGGCAGTGCGCCACCGGCATTTAGTTGGGCAGGCACGAAATCCAGTCTGCGCGTGCTTGGCAGCCGCGCTGGGACTGTCGCCGTCTCCTGCGGCCGGATCTTGATGGCACGCTCTACCGGTAACAAAAGTAACGAAACCCAGAGTTGGTTGGTTTGGTTTAAGGGGTTTAACGACCCAAAACGGCTAAGGCTATGAGAGACGCCGTAGTGGAGGCCTCCGGAAATTTCGACCACCTGGGGTTCTTTAACGTGCACTGACATCGCACAGTACACGGGCCTCTAGAATTTCTCCTCCAAAGAAATTCTAGCCGCCGCGGCCGGGATCGAACCCGCGTCTTTTGGGTCAGCAGCCGAGCACCATAACCGCTGAGCCACCGCGGCGGCAAACCCAGAGTGCACATTTGGTCGCCCCAGTATTTCATTACGCGCTCCATTGCGCTTGTAAAAGGAAGCGCTTGTAACGTGTAATAATCTGTTAATAGGCTGGTAAATCGATGGAAACATAATATTGTGCCATATAAGCGATTCGCATATTCTCAAAAGCGTATTCTGCAGAATATGCACCGCATGTTAAACCTATTGCCGGTTGATTCGTGCCCGATGCGAATTTGACAGTGCGGGGCACAATTGGCCTCACACACGTTCCGCGCAGGTGACCGATGTAGGTAACAAAGTGATGTGTCCCCTTATTGCTTTTGTGTGTGTGTTACCCCTGCAGTGCTCCGTCCTAACGACCACTTGCCCCTCGTCGCACGCTGTCGCCAGATGCCCCCTATGGTGCGCCCCCGCATCCTCCTCCTAACGACCACTTGCCCCTCGTCGCACGCTGTCGCCAGATGCCCCCCATGGTGCGCCCCCATATCCTCCTCCTGTTTTGGGAAGCCACTCCCTCCCGTGGACGCTTCTCCGCTCCCTCCTTTCTTCGGGCGGCCAGTTCGGCTCCTGCCTCGGTCGACGCTGGTCGCACCCTCATCAGCTTTAAATAAACAAAGTCTTAAAAGTACCGTGTGCGTCTTTCGCTGCATTGAACACAGCGACCGGACACGACAGTGGCGACGAGAAAGTGGATTCGACCCGCGCTACGCAACGCTATTCACAAGCCATGGCTACGCGAGGGTTTCCCAATCAGATACCAGAATTCAACGGCTCATCATGGTCATCGTGGGTTGGACGCCTTCAGTTCTACTTTGAAGCTAACAACATCACAGACCCAGCCTTGAAGAGGGCCAACCTGCTGACGCTGTGCGGGGAGCAGACCTACGATACTGTCTGCGCCCTTACTCAGCCAAGCACACCAGCGGCAGTGTCTTACGACGACATCGTATCAGCACTGCAAAAGCACTACGACCCAAGGCCATCCGAGGTCTACAGCCGGGCTCGCTTCCAACGACGAGATCAACTGGGAGGAGAAACTGTGAGCGCCTACGTAGCCGCGCTCAAGAAGCTCGCTGCCGACTGCAATTTTGGAACGCTGTCGACAACAACTACCGGGCAGGAGGGAGACGCAGCTTCTTCTGCTAACACCACCATGCTTCCCTTGGACGTGATGTTACGCGACAGATTTGTGTGCGGACTGAGTGACGAGTCACTGCAGCAGCGCCTGTTCGCTGAGAAGGACCTCACATTCAGCAAAGCTTACGACATCGCCGTTCGAGCGGAGAGCGCCGGTCACCAGCAGAGAGGGATTCGCCGGAACACCGAGCCGGTACACCAGACAAGCAACCAGGTGCGCAAGCCTTCTGTTGTTGTAAAATCGGTCAAAAAGGCACAACGCTGCTGGCGGTGTGACGACCAACACAACCCCCACGGATGTCGATTCCAGTCAGCCACGTGTAATTTTTGCCACAAGCGAGGGCATATCGAAAGAGCATGCATTACGAAACGGAGACTTGCCAAGATAAAGTCACCTTCCCAGCCTAATCACAGCGTCAACGCCTCAGAGAATACGCCGCTATCTGATCTCCATGGAACAACATCAGCAACACCATCTGTGTTGTACGACCTGAACACCATGAATCTCGGCACGCGACCGAAGATTTTTACAGAAGTAAGCGTACATCACCAGCTGATTAAGTTCGAGGTGGACTCCGGCGCAGCCTGTACTCTGATCAGTGAGGACACGTTCCGAACTTCATGGCCATCTGACGCACCAGCCCTGCAACAAGACGACACGCACCTGCGAACGTGGTCAGGACAGAATCTGCCACTATTGGGCTCTGCCAACGTGCAGGGTAATTACAACGGCCAGACCCATACGCTACCTCTGCTTGTTGTGAAGGGCTCAGGATCAAGCCTTCTAGGGAGAAACTGGTTTTCTCCATTAGACGTGATGATATGCGGCATACACCAGACGCCGAGCCACAACATGGCTGAGCAACTGCAAGAGAAATACGAAAGAGTATTCTCGGAAGAGATTCCAGGAAACGTAGGGCCCCCGGTCACACTGGAGTTGTTGGACAACGCGCAACCCAAATTTCTGAAGGCCAGGCCGGTGCCGTTTGCTCTCCGAGATTCAGTTGAAAAAGAGTTGGACAAACTGGAGCAGCAAGGTGTCATCGAGCCGACGCAGCATTCAGAATGGGCCACACCACTTGTCGTAGTTCGCAAGAAGAACGGAACCATACGCCTCTGCGGAGACTACCGGAGCACCGTTAATCTTGCGACTAAAGCGTCCTCTTACCCGCTACCGACACCTGAAGAAGTATTCAGTGTACTGCGTGGCGCAAGAGTCTTCAGCACATTGGACCTCACCCAGGCGTATCAGCAGCTGAAGGTGAGCGAGTCAACTGCTGAATTATTGGCAATTCATACACTGAAAGGCTTGTACAAAGTCAAGCGACGGCCTTTTGGCGTAGCTGCAGCCCCGGCCATATTTCAAAAATTCATGGAGACAGTGCTTCGGGGCCTCCCAGGAGTTTGTGTCTACCTTGATGATGTCATCATCAGTGGCACTTCCACTGAAGAGCATGCAGTGCGCCTAGAGCTCGTTCTCGAAAGGCTAGCAAACGCAAATTTGCGCATAAGCAAATCGAAATGCTGTTTTGCGGTGCCAGAGGTGCAATTTCTGGGACACCGAATTGATGCGGAAGGCATTCACCCTACCGAGGACAAAGTGCGAGCGATCACAGAAGCACGAGCTCCAACAAACAAGCAGGAGCTACAGGCTTTTCTCGGACTCTTGACGTTCTACGACCGGTTCTTGGAACAAAGAGCTACCGTGGCCAACGACTTATACCAACTCCTTCTGAAAGATGTGACATGGACATGGTCGCCACGCCATCAGCAGTCATTCGATGCCCTGAAAGACCTGATTCGAAGATGTACAGTCCTCCGCCACTACGAGGAAAGGAAGCCTCTGCTTTTGGCTTGCGACGCATCACCGCACGGAGTCGGCGCGGTTCTATCGCAAACTGACGAGCAAGGAAGGGAAGCTCCCATCGCCTTCGCCTCACGTACGTTGTCGCAAGCAGAACGCAACTACGCGCAACTTGACAAAGAAGGGCTAGCCATCGTCTACGCGGCGACACATTTTCACCAGTACATTGCCGGCCGAAAGGTGACCTTTATAACCGATCACCGACCGCTATTGGGCATTCTGGGAGCACAAAGGCCTATGCCACCAACTTTGTCTCCGCGAATGACACGTTGGTGCATCAAACTCTCAGCGTACGACTACGCTCTGGTCTACCGCAATGGGAGTAAACATCAAAACGCCGATGCGCTAAGCCGTCTGCCACTAGACGCAACTGTTGACGAACCCTTTCCACCAGGAGACGTTCTGATGTTCGAAGCACTGCCAGAACCTCCGCTTACAGCAGGCACAGTTGCAGCATCTACGCAGAAGTGCGCAGCTCTCCGGCTAGTTTACACAGCTGTTCAACAAGGCAACGTGCATAAACTCAAAGGGGACAACTTCGACGCTTACCGCAGGCGAGCTACAGAGTTGAGCACCCATCGCGGCTGTATCATATTTGGGTCCCCAGTTGTGATTCCGAGAGAACTACGCGCACAAGCTATGTCTCTCATCCACGCCGGACAGCGGGGCATCGTTGCAATGAAAAAGTGTGCCAGAAGCTACATGTGGTGGCCTGGCATTGACAACGACATCGAAACAGTGGTGCGAGAATGCAAGCCTTGCCAGAGCAGCCGGAGCGCCCCGCCGAAAGCTCCTGTCCCAGAATGGGAAAAGCCAGACACACCCTGGCACACATTGCACATTGATTTTGCAGGACCAATTGAGGGCTGCACTTTCCTTGTGGTCGTAGACGCCTACACAAAGTGGCTTGAGATAAGGCAAATGTGACAGACGACTTCGGCAGCAGTCATTGACAACCTCCGATCACTGTTTGCAACGTTCGGCCTGCCACGCAAGGTAGTATCGGACAACGGAACACCGTTTGTGTCTGCGGAGATCCTCAAGTTTTATCGCGACAACGGGATCTCATCAGTTACATCGGCCCCCTATCACCCAGCGACAAACGGACAAGCCGAGCGCTACGTAGCCGAGCTAAAACACGCCCTTGAAAGAGATCAGACAGGCTCGCTGCAGCGCCGCCTTGCGCGCTTTCTCTTCAAGCAGCACACGACGGTTCAGAGCACAACAGGCGAGACCCCCTCGAAAATGATGTTCGAGCGTGAAATGCCAACCCAGCTCACAGCCATCCTCCCCGAGCCAAAGGCAGAGACGTTCCGGGAAGAAAAAGCAATTCCGCGCTGCGGCACGCGCTTAATGAGGGGCAGCGCGTCCTCGCCCGACAGTTTCTGAAAAAGCCACGCTGGGAGGAAGCTACAATTTTCAGACGCATAGGCCTGCGCTCTTGGCTCGTCAACATACATGACACAGTAGCACGCTGACATCTCAGCCAGCTGCGTAGATTTTCGACGCCGTCTGAGAGCTGTCCGCCAGCGGAGAGAACACGTGCACCATCTTCCCACATAGCCTGACACCTCTCCCCGGAAGAAGAGACTTCGCCCAGGACAGACCTAGGAGACACAGCGAACAACAGCCAGCCTACAAGTGTTTCTGCCCCGAGCGTACAAAGCCTGCGCGCCTCCACGCGTGAGCGCCGACCCCCTGCACGCTACCAGGCAACTTTCTAAGGGGGAAGGAAGTGTTGTGTCCCCTTATTGCTTTTGTGCGTGTGTTACCCCTGCAGTGCTCCGTCCTAACGACCACTTGCCCCTCGTCGCACGCTGTCGCCAGATGCCCCCCATGGTGCGCCCCCGCATCCTCCTCCTGTTTTGGGAAGCCACTCCCTCCCGTGGACGCTTCTCCGCTCCCTCCTTTCTTCGGGCGGCCAGTTCGGCTCCTGCCTCGGTCGACGCTGGTCGCACCCTCATCAGCTTTAAATAAACAAAGTCTTAAAAGTACCGTGTGCGTCTTTCGCTGCATTGAACACAGCGACCGGACACGACACAAAGCAACTCCCTCAGTTCCAACTGTCAAACTAAGACACAGAGGGGCTCAGCGTCGCCTGAAAATTTTGTTGCGGTGCTGACTAAAGGCCATACTGCGCATGCGCGAGGAGCAGTGATGTGACACGGCACACAGCTGGTGCGCCACAGTAGTCGCTGCGTGGGTGACTCGGAGGTGCCGCCGTCGTACTCGCCAGTTGCGCATGCGCTGTAGCGGCGCATAGCTAGCGTGCCGGGGCCACCGCCGATGCCGCGCGCTCTCCATCGCCTGTCTCTCTCTCTCCTTGTTGATTTGGCAGTCCTGCAAGTTTAACCAGAGTGAAACCACTGTCAATTTTTTTTATACGGTAAACGCTAAGCCTGTAGCGACACTTAATGGAGCCCCTCTCATGGCAATGCAGGCATCTCTTCTCATTACTTATCGGCACCATGTCTAGCCTATGTTTATAAGACACTTGCCATTTCCTGGAAGCCCAGTGTCTGTCTATAAGGGTAGTCTGTGATACTTACCCATTGTGTCCCTCATTGTACTCGGGTGGCGAGTTCACACGTTAAGAAATACATCCTTGTTGCGTACCCTAGAATTTTCTGCGTACGAGTGGGTTGTTTTTAGTGATCACGTAGTATCGCGCTCAGTATGACTGCAACCCGCGAGCGTGTGGCCGCAGCGTTTTGAGAAGCATGGTGGGGCGGACAAGCGGCGCGCCTGAAACCTAAGTGGAAAGGTCTCTGCAGTTCCAGCAGCCAGGCGCACCCCCCACGTCGTCTGCTGAACGAAATGTACGGTCGTTAATTCTCACAGGGGCTGGCGCGTCAAGCCTTACACAGGCGTGGTTTCATGCTGGGGCCGAAGACTTTGGGTCACGGTTTTATCAGGCATGGCAGGCGAAAGCAAAAGGAGTTAAACAAAATCAACTGTGACACGCGCCTTGCATTCGTCACGCAAGGGCCGGCGATGTGATAACGTTATGGTACTTCCAAGACCAGACGGCACAGGGGAGAAGGCTGTGTAGTGGAACAGCAAAATTATTTCCCTTTCGTTTTAAAGCGGGTGTTTGTAGGCTCTGCCATGCTTCCGCGGACCGCTCTGGCCACGCTGCTCGAGATTGAAACTCCTATTGAGCGCGAAAGTGCCTGTTGTTACGTCTCGCCTTCGTCCTGGGGATGACAACGACATGGCAGCAGCGAAACGCCGACAAACCCCGAGACGCGCGTTGGGCGAGCGCCTGGATTGCCACGGAAGCCGCGTCCGTCTGCCCGGTCGAGCGAGCGTTTCCCCTACACCGAGTGTGAACGCGCGTTCGAAGTGCGCGTGAACGCCGCTCGTGGACATTCCGGCGTCTGTGCGATGGCATCGTTCCCCCTCTCCCAGCGCGTGACGATGGTGTGATCTCTCGGGAGTGAGTCAGTGCGTGTGTGTCTGTGATTGGTGCCAGTGAGAACTTCCTTCCCCTGCAGGCCCGGCCCCCATCTAGGGACCCTAGGGAAGGGGAAGTCTTTAAAACCTCGGCAGCGGCACAGCCGAGAGAACTCTTTGTCTTTGAATGATCTCCTGATGAGCTGTTGTGATGCAGCGTTCCTGCAGCTCACTTGTAAATATGAAAATTGCTGTATAAAGTCCACTTTCATTGTCTTTTTCCAGCAGCCTCGTCTCAGACGTCCCTCATTCTCTCTCCGGCACACGACCATGCTACCTCGTATCTAACAAACTGGTGGCAGCGGTGGGATGTTGCTACCTCGTCCTTAACACTGTGGAAACTATAAGCAACGAAGTTTTCATAATCTGGTAAACGAGTTATGCAGAATTTTTGCTCATGTGCACCTATCATTCATTGGTATTACAGACACGTAGTTTGTGCTTCACGTAATTCCGCGACTAATTTACGGAAATAGAAACTCTCAAATTAACATTGAGAACATGCCTATGCTATAAAAGTTTTTCCTAGAGTGAACGGCTCCAAAGTTTGTTGGGGCTGTTCTACCCCTTTTTAGCCATTTAAATTTTGCACGCTCTCTTCCAGTCGTCTAGGTGCGTGCGGGTAAAGTGCAACGACGCATTACCGGACTGTTCCTCGCCAAGTGTGGCATGTGATCGCTGTAGTGATGACTTGATAAGGACAGCGAAAGGAGCGTGCCGGTGGTTCCCGGCGGGAGCGATGCTGGGGAACGGTCACGCGTTCGGCGGCCAGCACAAGCCATCGGGATGTACTCTAATGGCGCGTTGGCATCCTACCAGGTTTGGTTTGGTTTATTGGAGTTTAACGTCCCAAAGCAACTGAGGCTATGAGAGACGCCATAGTGAAGGGCTCCGGAAATTTCGACCACCTGGGGTTCTTTAACGTGCACTGACATCGCACAGCACACGGGCCTCTAGAATTTCGCCTCCAAGAAATTCAGCCGCCGCGGCCGGGATCGAACCCGCGTCTTTCAGGTCAGCAGCCGAGCGCCATAACCACTGAGCCACCGCGGCGGGGTGCATCCTACCAGGGTGAAGACAGAAGATGGAAGTCGCATCTGCGAAAAGGAAAAAGTTGTTTGGCGTAAGTGGCAGCGGCGCGAGCAGCCCGGTTTCGTGTACTGCGTCGATGCGTCGAGCAATTCTCGTTGCCGCTTCACCCTAATCACGGCTGAGTTTATTTTGTTCTGCCATGCTGAGCTGTTAGTGCCCGCGTTATTGTAGCCTGAGTCGAGAGCCTCTACCGTATGCCCTATTTCGCCGCTACGTCTTGTGATGTCCTCGTTTTGAAGCACTGGTTTGGTACAAAATAAGGCTGACTCTTGTTGAGTAACTCATCGGTAGAGAACATGGGTCGCGGACCCCGTTTTCTGGTAAGCGCGGCTTTCAGGCTCCGTGTGACCTTTTTTGTGCTCATAGAGCTGCTTAGCGTGTAGAACAGCCCCATGATAGATCGCCAAGCAACGCCAACATGTTCTTAGAAGCCTCGGTTCAGAGAACAGTGTGCGTTGGTGCGGGCGATAATGCCGCACAGAATCCACCTCCTGTCTGGCAGCCTTCGATGGATGTGTGTGTATCCCAGAACTTTGGCAGAGTGACAACAGGATGCTGGCGTGAGTATGCATGACGGTTTCACGGTATGCGGCCTGGTTAAGAGCGGGTTTTTGTGCTTCGGTGTTTTTGTCGGTGTCGGTGCTTTTGTGCTTGCAGGCAACAACGTGAAAAAAAAACTGCTTGTGGCCCAATGTTAGCGTGCTTGGCTCGCAACCCGGACCTATTCTCGACAAATTATTCAAATTTTATCTTCCGTGCAATTCATTCAATTTAGTCCTTATGCGCAGCAATGACATTTCAGTCATCCTACGCCCTCACAGTTATCTTAACACGAATTTTATTCTTTTTCATTCCGCAGCTCAACATGTGACCTTTAACACTTTCGAGCAATCCTGAATTAATGTGACAACCTGCCTAATTTTCATCCGAACCTACTCTATCTTTGTTCTGTTAAAATCTTTAGACAGTTTATCGTTATGGAAACCCCCTGTAAGGCCGGTGCCGCGAGAGGCGGGCGGAGTATAGAGCCAGCACTTTTCCAGCCTTTGCAGCGCACTACGCACCCCTAGAAGGAAGCTGTGGAAGCTGTGTGCCTCAAGCTTCACCGGAATGAACGAAAGTGTTCTGGAAATGTTCCTAAAATCGCACTTTAGCCGAATTCGTTAAAGATTGAGGTGGCGAAAAAATACTTTGAAGAACATTGTTACTTGCTGCGGTAAAGGAAAGTTAATTCGGATGGTGTCTCTGGCTCACCAAGAGCAAGAGAGTCGTTATAAATGTTTTGCTTCGCACAGGAATAATTAATATTGGTTGTCGCAAACGCTTTTAGTCTCCACGTCCACTGCGCAAGCTTGGAGTTTGGCCTAAATGAGAGTGTTTCAAGAAGCCTTCTTACCTGAAATTTTTCTTAGCTCCCACATGAGATGTATTGGGGGATCATGTAGGACATGTCGGTGTTTCTGCAAACAACCACAACATCCCTATTTCTTGTGCAAGCAGTTGCATGGGCAGGGAAGGCCTTCTCAGTAGTGGTCAAAGACTGAAGAGATCGCAAGAGGCGTGCGTATTATGGTTCCAGCGATCGTCTTAACATGTCTGTGAGGGCTTCTGAAAGGCACTTACCTTCAAGTAGATGGTCGGAAGAGGTTCTGTGACAAAGCACAGGATGTCGATGATGAGCCCCTCTTTACAGGCACGAACTGGTAAGGCCGTCTCCGGTATGCAAGACGGATTACCGCAAATAAAGAAGAAAAGGGGATACTCGGTAGTCATATCGGTGTAATCAAAATGTGTGTGATAAAGAGAGAGAGTATTTTTGGTCGACGCCAAAAACATGTAAACTGCGTGATTGTGTAGTTCTAGTTGCTAGCTCAATAAACCGTCAGTAAACCGTGCATGCTCCGGTGGTACGTTTTTGCGCGGCGAGTAGCGTAGTGAAATAGCGACACTTGTGCCTTAGCCGAAGGTGCAGCTGTCTTTTCCCAGTAACGAGTAGCGTATCTATAACGGACAAAGATCCAAATTTTATCGCCGGGAGACTTAGTAGAACGTAGTAATTCTAGTACACAGAAGGTATTAGTAGAAAAACCGCTTGAGATGATCACAGCTATAGAGATCTAAGGCATCTGTATAAGGTTTGAGCTTGCTGCATTCATTTTCCTCGAACCACTGAGCTCGTAAAAAAATGTTTCTCGGGGCGCGATGTTGACGCAATAGAAAAGGCCACCATTTGTAAGGAATTGACATAGAGAGGCTATCTTCCAGACTATGGGTTGTCCTCTGTGAAGACACGAACGCCTCTGCAGTACTAGCGGCAGCTTCACGCTCACTCGGCAGAGTTTGAAAAAAAAAGTGAGACACGGAGCGTGGAGTGGTTCGAATGGCGCGAGAAGAGCAGGCGTGACGAACAGGCAGGGTTGCGGCTGAACGGCTTCTATGAACCAAGATTATAACACCTGGGAAAGTGTCCTCTCACGGTTCCGCACCACTAGGGGCCTGCTGTCTCCTGTCTTCCGCCTGCCTCATGCTGTCTCGGAGAGTGGGCGCCGTGCAGGGCACAGCCGGGTGCTGCCCGCCCGGGGATCCTACGGGCGCTGCACACCCTTCATGCCTGCCGTCCCGTGGCGAAGGCCTGCTGCTGTGACGAGGTACCTCCCTTGCCGGGTGTCCGGACCTGGGCGGCCGTCTCCGCCCTGAAGGGTACAGGCTGGCGCATCAACGTAGCCACTGGTCCGAGAGCTCCACGCCCGGTTTCCTGCCGCTCCAAGATAAGGTCTGCAGCGGTACTTGGCCCAGCCGCCTCTCTGGCAATATCCCCCATCGGGACGTTCATTTATCATCGGCCACACATTACTGTGCTTAATATTTACTAGTTCGTTTTAATCAGAACTATTTTTATTGCTTACCCTCGCATGCTCGGTCTGGGACAGTTTTCTTGATCCTCCGGGGCCCCATCTCAGAAGACGCTTGAACTTGCTTGGGGCACTTTTCCCCTCACATCGTCTAAGGAAAGCAGACCTACGCAAGACTTACCTTCGACAAGCAAAATTATTGCTTCCTCTTTTTCTGAGCGTCGGTTAATGATCCCTTCAACGTTAGTCGTGGTAACTGCGCAGAAGTTTGATTTAGCTCATATAACAGCCACGTTAAGAAGGGGGATGCACGGGGAACCACGGGTGAGATTGCAGTAAAATAAATGACACGCAGGAGTAGTCATGAAGGTCCAAATTAGGTTGCACAGAAAGCAGGATCTCAGTTCTCTAAAAATATTTTGTAGTGACTCTACGAGAACACGATGAGTAGGCGGAGTGTCTGCCTGACATTAGCACAGCCTGCAACGGAGCACGTGCTGCCAGAATGGGGTACTCTTCCATCTCACTTAAACAGAGCTCACGGCTATTTACTGCTTTTCTCTGGCTTACTGAAGTGTGAATTACCCTATCCACTTTCTTTGAGAACATTTTGCGCTCATCCAAACTGTGCATCAAACGGCCAAGACTGGACTGCAACGCGACTTCATCTCTCAACTCCGGTATTCCGTGTCAGCAGCGAGTGCCATCATAATCGGTGCTACATATCAACGCATGCCTGCATCTGCCTCGTTTAGGTACAGCATCCCTGGAAAAATAAGACTCTCACCCAACCTACCTTAGGAGGTCAATTACTTGAATCTTTGTAATTGTATAAACAGCAGTAACTACTGATTCCTAGTGGTGTCGTGCCCATTGGAAACGTGTGTTGTGAAGAAAAGCTGTTACAATTTTGCACTTCTTTTCTAGATTTCCTACCGTTTATGCGCGGTGATACATATGAGAAACTGGGTCGTAATGAGAGTACTGTTCTATCTGTTCTTGATGCTAGGGAACACTTCAAAGCATGACAGGCGGAAATACTGCGAGAGTTGAGGGGCGTTGAAGTAAACCTCACAGCCGCTTAGAGTGAAATGAAACCTTACATGACAGCTTATCTGCCCTTGAAATCGCCATTGCTAATCCCAGCTACGCCACAGCCTGCTTATATTATTTGTTATTCCCAATATCGCAAAACAACTGCAGCTTATTAATTTAAGACGTAATGACACCGGGAATATATATAGGTGACCAAAACTTCTGCTGCTCGGCATCAGTGACAAACGTTAAGAACACTGGCCAGCTATCGAGGAAAAACTGGGACTTTTTTTCAGAACACCCGGGAGTTACAATTACTGAAAGATCATTTTAACAAACCCACCGTATAGGTATTATTTCTTGTGCAAACTAGTGTTCATTCATTACAAAATTGGCTCAAAGACAAATAATCTTGCCTCCTTGAAAAATCTAATTGCAGAACTTTATATGAGTACGGGTTTCTCTGCATCCACGGGCCTTGCTGAGAAAAAATTGGTTCAGTAGGTCAAAGCAGCTGACGAAAGTCAAAGTTGTCTGCCGAGAAAATTTGAAAGGAGGCAAAATCTAGATTGATAATATTGAAGAAGATTCCTAGATAACTATAAGTTAGCTTGCTTAGAAATCAGACGCATACACTTACTGCAACAGGCGCCTCGGTACTGTGGCAACTTTCGCCAATATTGGCTGTTTCCTTCCCAAATGCGGTAAGATAGCTGTTTTTATTGATAAGAGTACTGATACTCTATATTAATTGGAACCAAGCTGAAGAATGAAATAAACATAACTGAAATTCTACCTGACAGAAACACGTACTGTCTGCATCGTCATTACGGGTCAGAAAGAAAAGTCGCAGGCGTTTTTGTAGCCATTAAGCAAATTAAGAGGACACCTGACGATGTGGTCCATGCGGGTTTATCGTCTAAAAGAGACTCACGCTGGGTGTACGCCATCCTGAAGGGTTCCGTACATTTCGGCCAAATGGGGTTCCTTAATATGCACTGACATCGAGCAGTACACGGACCTCTAGAATTTTGCCTCCATCATAATTCCACGGATGCGGCCAGGTGTCTTCAAGGTCAGCAGCCGGGTGCCATTACCACTGTGCCACCACGGAGGCTTGCGGGAGGAGGGGACCCTTCAACTTCGGCTTGAAGGGTAAGACACGAAAGCGGTTTACTCGCCGGCTGCGGTTTACTCGCCAGCGCATACCAACTCACCTTACTCGTTCACAATCATTGTGCGAAAGCCCACAAGTCATAGAGTTAAAGCCCCTTTTAGCAAAGCTGCATGTACACTCAGGGACAAAAGTCTCCGGACCACGTGCTTCTCGAACGAAGCTTATAGCTCTGCTATCGGACGGCGGCTGGAGACCGCACTGGTGGAGATGAAAGAACAAAAATGTGACTTTTACCTACACAAATGTGGTCTCCAGCCGCCGAATAATAGCAGAGCTACCGACTTCGTAAGAGGAACACGTGTTCCGGAGGCTTTTGTCCCCGACTGCACGTCCGTGCAAGGACTAGGATAGCGTATCTGCATCGCTCTGAATCATGGGCTCGCAATTAATTTCCGCAATTTTAATTTATTCGCAATTCTCTTGCATCATGCACTTATTGACCAAATGTTTAGGGGAATCCCCTAAGGTGGAGTAGGTTTGTAACAAGGGAGTAATTACTCATTGACGTCCACCCGAGCGGAGCCTTAGGGCTACAAAGGGAAGCTATACAGCTTTCTCGGAAACTTCGCAGTTAAAGAAAAATTCGTCCTGGTCCGGGGTTCGTACCCGGAACCACCGCAACACCGGAGCAGTCACTCTACCAATTGAGCTAACCGGGACGGCAAGCTATGGTAGGGCGAGAGCGAATTGATCAATAGCTCGAAGTGGGAACAGTGTTGACCAAATGTTTAGGGGAATCCCCCATGGTGGAGTAGGTTTGTAACAAGGCAGTAATTACTCATTGGCGTCCACCCGAGCGCAGCCATCCGGCTACAAAGGAAAGCTATACAGCTTTCTCAGAAACTTCGTAGTTAAAAAAAAATTCGTCCTGGTCCGGGGTTCGAACCCGGAACCACCGCTACACCGGAGCAGTCGCTCTACCAATTCAGCTAACCGGGACGGCAAGCTTATGGTAGGGCGAGAGCGAATTGATCAATAACTCGAAGTGGGAACAGTGTTGACCAAATGTTTAGGGGAATCCCCTAAGGTGGAGTAGGTTTGTAACAAGGGAGTAATACTCAAGGGTGTATCGGCTCTGGAGCTTGTCAACGCATCACTACCGATTTCTTTACTAGGTCGACCCGCATATCACATCAAGACTCCTTCCCAGAATTACTCGCCATCCTGAGACACTTCGTCACCGACTTCGCATGAAAGCTTCATTTACAAACGGCATGCGATACCGTTTCCGTGAAATAAGCTGTCCGCTTTCTAACAACAGCGGCTCGATGAAAAGTGTGAACCTGTGCTGTTTGAGTGCACTGTATATGCTGGTGAGCGTGTGAACTATGAACACTGCATGAAGAGGCTGTACCAATGTCAGTAACAATGATCAGTGTTTTAGGGTCCCGTGCCCTCCCCAGGCAACGGAGACATGCAATGAACTGTTTGCTTGCGTATTTAATGGACTTCGGCCATCTTGACAAATTCTCATTTTTCCTTGCATGTTATCCTCATGCATTCTTCACGCTGGGAACTTGATTAGCGCTTTTTTTTGACTGCACGTCATAATTTGATATCTTACATCACTTCTCCACGACGCCGCATAGAATGCATTTCATGGTCTCGTTTTATCTTCTCTTTTTTATTTTATTTAAGTCTATTTTTAAAGGCCGACTAAATTCTCTGCTTTTTCATTAAAAACTTTCACTCTCTCTCATTCTCTAAAAAGGCCTGTGCAGCATCACAAGAGCTTAATTCGAGCAGTCATATACTAACAGTAAATAAGAATAATGTAATTACATTGATGTTTCGTTGATGTTTGTAATGGTTAGGGAGATACAGAGGAAATGTTTCCTAAAGCTGCAGCACAAGCCTCTTCTGCAAAGTGCGTCTCCTTAGGAGATGTAGGTTTGAAGCATATGATCAAAATCACAAATAACAGCAACAAAATGCGTTTCCTTATTATGCCCTAAACCTTTGTTCGTTTAGAACAAATGACACAATTAGGGAGACAGCCTCTTTTTAAACTTCCATGCGCAATGGCATCCAGTCCGCAATTGTTCCTTTTAGAGCCTGTGCTTCAGTATATTTCATGCTTTCTGCCACTGTGACGGTATTTTTATTGTCATTGGGCAACGTCGATCAATCAAACACATTGCAAGAGATGCTCGTGCAATGTCCCTGCAAAAGCCTCTGTATAAAAAGCGAAAAACGCACAGCCTTCTTATAACTCCTTTCTCATGTATAGGGGATGCGCAGGCGATTTTATTTGCTACCAAAGGAGAGATTTGACTCCTTAGAGAATTTAGGCCAAGAAAATGCTGATATTTTGCGGCCACTGGATTACTTTTTTGAAACAGTGCGAGACAATCGAATGACAATCGAATCTGGCCCATCTCTGTCCTCAGCTTTCATGTAAAGATGATCGGAGCATGTTATCTCCTGTGTTCCCGCATACACGGTCCTTCACTGGTTAAACTAGCACAGAAAAAAAAAACAAATGATAGACTTCGTTATTAAACATTTCGATGCGATTTTCCTTACCTGCCACCTTTCAGAGCTTGCCTGTTGACTTCACGGGTTCGGACCAGGCGTCCTGGTCTCAAATTGTATATATGCACAGGGATACACAAACTTCTGACACATGTTCAAAGCGATCGTATGGCAACAAATACCTTTTTTAATTGTGAGGATTGGAACGCTAATATTCTTTGACGCACTCGAACAGCACCTTGCTTATCAGAGATTAGAAGAATTTTTATTTGGTAGAAATAGAGCTGCCTCCACGATTTCGTCCATATCTATCCAGTCCTTCTGCAAACTGAAAAACCTCTCTTGCAGGGTGCAACCCGCCTGGACGGCTGCTAACCGCCGGCTTAGGTGGAAAGTGGGCAGCTAGGCACGGTAATCTTGTGATGTATCACAAACTGTACCCCGAGTTGTGAGGAAGCTGCCCACCACATTGGTCAGCAGACTCACTCATGAGTCGACTCATGAGACATAGCGACCATGAGCAACTTGCAGCGGAGATACGATATCTGCACCACCAGGCAATCGAACAAGATCATGAAATCATCTTCCAGTGGGTACCAGGCCATAGCGGCATTGTTGGTAAGGCCTTAGCTGACGATGCTGCTCGATCGGCTCACGATACAACCAACACTGTCCGCATACCACTGACAAGAGCTGACGCAGCAAGGCACCTTCAACTGCTCGCCCGAAACCTGACTGTAACGTCGTGGTCTGCCCCTGGAGGTTGGACACACCGCTCGCATCACTTCAACCTCTTCCTCCAACATCATATACCATTCGGCTTCCCCCGCGGTGATACTACGCTGTTGTGTCGCCTGTGGCTGGGAGTGGCGTTCACAAACGCCTATTCCCATCTCATCGCAATGGCTGACTCTCCTGCGTGTGACCAGTGCGGTTGTGACGAAACGATCAGCCACCTCCTCTGTGACTGCCCTCGTTTTGAGCGAGAGCGCGGTTTTTTAAGTGCTTCTCTGCTCCGCTTAGACTCACGTCCTTTAACAGAGTCTAAAGCTCTGGGGCCTTGGACACATTCTTCCAGACAACGGAAAGCGGTGAAAGCGCTGCTGACTTTCTTAAGGGACTCGGGGTTGCATTCCCGCCTATAATCTTTAAGTTTTCAGTGCGCGCCCTTTGTCTCTGTGACATAGTGGTCGCTGGACACTTAGACAACTCATTTCCTTGCCGCTCTTTTTCCTTTTTCCCCTTTGTTCCCCTCCCCAAGTGTAGGGTAGCCAACTGGGCATCGCCTGGTTAACCTCCCTGTCTTTCCGTCATTTTCTCTCTCTCTCTCTCAATAGTGACTGAGTGTGGACTCACATTCATATGATCTGTCTCGTAAGTGAGCTCGGACTCGCGTTCAGATCATGGCCAGAGCCCCGAATCAAGATATGCGTTCAGATCATGACCGGAGTTGAGTGAATTTGGACTCATAATCAGATGCTGTTCTCCAGCGTGAATGAGTCCGGACTCACGTTCTGATCACGATCTAAGTCGAACCCCGGGCTCACATTCAGATCAAGATCTGAGTCGTGGTGAGAGTGAGCTCCTTTTCAGATTGTGGTCTGAGTCCTGGTCTGCCCGGTAAAGTGTGGGCCTATCAAATAATGTAAGTCCATGAGAGTAGGTTGAATAATCTCGCGATCCCAAGTTAATCCACCATGACGTTTGAGAGTTCAGTTTTCAGCGTTCATAAACACGTTTCCTCTGTCCACCGATATATCTGAGACAGTGACTCCGCCATTTGCTTTCCTCAAAAAAACAATGTTCGTTTTCTACTAGCACTTCTTAATACGCTTTTGTCGAGACCATAATGGAGAGCAAATTCGTGGTATGTAATTTCTGTGGCGGCTGCACTCTATAACAATACTAAATGGGGAGAAAATTGAATTAGGCAGCACGCTTGGTCTCGTTGGATATTAGCTGAGGCTTGCTGTACCGTGTTTCTTTCTTTTTTCTTTTTGCTGTTTTTTTAGTTGGATGCCGACATAGCTCGGCTAACTCACGAGTATGCATTGAGCCTCACACGCAAAAGTTCGGTCGATCAATGGGCTCACTCTTATTCACACTCATAGAAGTCCGGGCACATTCAAACTTATCAACTCAAACTCATTTAGGCTCACAACTCTCTTGAGCGCACTCAGACTCACCAGTCATTCAGTTCAGTTCAGTTCAGTTTATTACCTTAAAAGTCCCCCGTAGGGGCATTACATAAGGGGTGGGTTTTTATACAAACAATAAGGATCATGCTAAACAGTTATTGAAAAAATGGTCAGTTACAAGTTGCAAAAACGAAGATGGGCAGGTAGTAGAAGCGATTTCGTGGGGAAGGCCGTTCCAGTCTGTGGCGGTTCGGAAAAAAAATGAAGCAGTGAAGGTGGTGGTCCGGGCACGTGGGCGCGCAACTTGAAGTGGATGGCTGGTTCGATATGATATGCGTGCTGCTGCTGTGATGTATGGTGCTTGATTAAGGGACAAAAAAAAAGAACTTGTGGTACAGTGAAAGGCTAGCAATGCGACGTCGACAGAAAAGCGATGATAAACCAGATTCTGCTTTGAGAGATTAAACGCTGATATTATATGAGTACGATGAATGAATAAATCTAACAGCGCGATTTTGGACTGATTCTAATGCGTCGGCGAGATATGCTTGGTGCGGATTCCAAATGGGCGACGCGTATTCCAGTTTTGGCCTGACAAGTGATTTATAAGCTAGTAATTTGACATGTTCCGGGGCGTTTCGCAGATTACGTTTCAGAAAGCCTAAGGTTTTGTTAGCTGCGGCGATAATGTTAGTGACATGTGTGCTCCAAGACAAATCGTGAGAGAGCGTTACACCTAGGTATTTGTAAGACTGCACTAGTTCCAGGGGTGTGTTAAGAATTGTGTAAGGGAAACAAAAGAGACTGCGCCGGCGGGAGAAGTGCATGCATTTACATTTGTTGGCATTTAGCGTCATTAGTGAATTGTTGCACCAGTCTGAAACGCTGATTAGATCGTTCTGGAGAGCAGTTTGGTCAGATATGTTTTTGATTGTGCGGTAAATGACGCAGTCGTCTGCGAACATGCGTATATTATCCCGGGACAAGTAGTCATAGCCACTCACGTCTCACTCAGACTCATGACTCATCGCGACTCAGTCAGCCATTTCAACTCGCGTCTCATTTGTACTCGCTCACTCGGCTCACGACTCATCTGCGCTCACTCCTTCGGGCTCATTCGCACACGTGACCTCTATACTAACGCATGCTTGCCTTGACTCAGGACTCCTATATGCTCACACATCAGACAGTTGAATCGTTTTTACACCGAACGGCCCAAGCTACGTGCTGAAATGCCAAAAAAGTTGTTAAAAGCAGGGTTATGCGATGAGCTCTTAACTGCAGCTAGCCTGCAGCAAGGCCTGGCTGAGAGGGAGTTAACCGCGAGTCGCTATTACTGGTTGACTGCGGATGACTGGTAAGCGTGAGTGAGGCCAGGCGAGTTTAGAGCATTAATGAGCTTTAGTTCATGAGGTAGAGCGAGCTCGGACCTCTGTGAATGTGAGATGGAGTGAGTCATGTTGACCAAACTTTTGTGAGTGGGCCTCAGTGAGCACTTGTGATTTTGCAGAGGTATGGAGAGCCCCTTCTTTCATCATTCTACAGAAATGGTCGTCCTGTGAAGACAATTCATTGTGTACTCGCTTCGTGCTAAAGTACCGGCTAATTATCAATTTTCCTTTATCGTTGATCTTCGATTCTCGTAGCGCCTGCTGGCATTGTTTAATCACCATGAATATTTATAGCAGTCGGATTCGCAGCTAAGATTTTTGTCATGCCGCTATTCGAGCATTAGGGGATGACATGCAAAAATGAATTTTTGAAACATTGCTGCGACAGCTGCTCAAGATAGGGGCAGCTTTTTTCGCAATTGTGGAAAACCAACCACAGTAAACAAAATTCTGTTTCTAGCTGGAATTCAAACGAGCTGTTATTATTTATTTATTTTTTCATCTTTTTCTTGCTAAGGGACCCAAGGCATTAGATGTGGGGAGACAGGCTAACATGTTAAAAATTTCTTCTAGAACACGAAAATAAACAATGCAATAACCACAGTATAAAGCCAGCAAGCAATACAAAAGGAAAAAAGAAACAAATCATACAGCAAGATGAAGGAATAACAGAAACTATCAATAACAACACGCACAAAGCGAAAATAAGGCAGGTGGTACCGTTCGATTAGGTGGAATGATATGACTTCAGTTAATTGAGGAATTTTGTTTTGTCTGTGCACGTTACTGTGTTTTCGGGCAGAGAATTCCGTAATGCTGTTGCATGGAGCAAAAATGAACTATTGATTCCTAGGTTGCGGGTAGGAATTTGTGTTAAAGCGTGGCTGGGATTTAAACTAGAAAGTCTTGTTAGAGCTATTAGATGTCCGTGTCAGGACCATGGACCACAGATTGTGAGAGGACACAAGCGATATATGAGCTGGCGTGATGCAATAGATGGCAGTTCAAGTTTTTTTCTTAATCATCCTATGCGGAATTTTTTTTAATAGGTCGACGTGATAAATCGTGCAGCACGGTTTTGGATGGCTTTGATGCTACCGGCAAAGCATTCATGTGAAGGATTCCAGATGGCTGACACTTATTCATGCTTTGGCATCACGAACTTTACACGTGCCAGTTTTTTTTTTATTTCTGGTGATGAATTGCCCAAATTTTGCCGCATGTACCCCGTGGTGCGGAGGCTTCGCAGCAGACGGTTTCGATGTGCTTACCCATGACGGTGATGGCGTCATGTGCCGACCAGTTGATTTGTATTTTGTTCGCTGGATATTGGGTTCACATAGTAAGTAGGGCTATTTAGGCTATGAAGGCGGGAAAACAACGCGACCTTGCATTTTTTGGAGTTCATAGGCATCAGCCAAGTTTCACACCAGAGTTTGATAACGTAGAGGTCTTGCTGGACAGGGCAGGTATAATATTCGTTCATTATGGTGCGGTATACAACGCAGTCGTCTGCTAACAATCTCAGTTTAGATTTAGTACAAGTAGCCATCCTTGAGGGCTACAAATGGAGTTTTTCGTATAGAAATTGGCGCGAAGAAAGAGACCAGCAAAAAGGAAGGAGAACAAAGAATGATTAACAATCACTTTCTTTTGTAGTGTGATGATGTAAACCACACACGAATGGAAGGATACACCAGGTTGCATTCATGTAGGATTGAGTTAGAGCTTTTGGTGTCGCAGGACACGCACTCTGTAAGTAGTGGTCTCCGTTGCTGTTAACGTTCAAGCTTTCTCCAACAAGCACACTACTCAGTTGACTACCATCCTGACATGTGCTCTCGCCAGCCGCCACAGAGAGAGACTACTGGGAACAGATCTTCACCTCCCCGCGTTACCAGTGCCACCGCTTGAAAACTTCTGCCAATTTACTTAACTGACATAGTCGGGTCATCGAGAGACCGAAGCCTACTGTGGGAGAGTGAGGGCTGGAAGGAAGACTATACTCTGTGATGGACATCAGGGTCCACCTGCTGTTGCGTGGACGCCTCAAAGGAGCGGAGCAGAGACGGCCGCGACTGAAATGGACGAAGCGCTCTTTTTTAATTTGATGAAGATCAAGCGCTGCTGCACGCAAGGCGTAGCTCCACGCGAACTTGAAAATGATGATGACAACGTCATCCGTCGATTAAGTTCCAACATCTTGCCCGGCTCAAAAAAACCCCTGTAACCGCGTTCGGGTACAGGAGCTGGACAGGGCGATTTACATGGTATTTGATGGCTGCCGTAGGGAGCAAGAGCGCAATTTGCATTCGGGCCCCGATGAACATCTTCAGTTCTTGAAAGGGATCAAAGATGTATAAGACGTTGTCGTTCACCGAAAACTACTCTTATTCCAGGCTTCAGCAGGTAGGGTTTCTTCAATGGTTTGTTGCAAATATTCTTAGTTGGCTGAAGTACTACTTTGGCCCGAAGAATTCGTTGGAGATGACGCGACAAAGCGTGAAAGCATAGTCAGCCGTCTACCGACTGGAAAACATGCCGGCGGTAGCGATTAACACTCGTCAACATCATTAATGATGTATGTTAGGGGCGCGAGAATTGATTATCGTCTCAATTTTAGTGAGACGCGTGCTAAGTTCAGTATGACTAGGTAGATGCCTTCCCAAATTTTTTGTAGAGAGGTTTCCACTGCAGGTACGAGCAGTTACGAATTCAGCACCTTTCACGACTTGTGTTAAAGTATTTCGAACGCCCGCGTGACAAACCTGCTCGTGTATGTCTGGATGATCAGTCGGGAAATAAAGGAGTTCTTCGGCAAAAAGATGCGATGCCGTGCTCCATACGTGTCACCTGTGTTTTTTTACACTCGCCTCAGAAATCGTAGTAGCCCATCGACGTCACAATACATCCAAAGCTGCCTCACTGAGGTGGAAAATGGGGCTTTCTTTTTCACACAGCCTGCCTCGGCGTCAAAACAGGTCTGCTGCTTGTTGCTAACGATGTGGCGGTTCGCTTTTGAATTTGTTTTGCCGAAAATTGTCCAATCCCATTTTCTTTGTTCTTCAAGTTGTGGACAAGGGAAAATTCAAGCAGTTGCCACTCAATATGAATATATCGGTATGGATAGGTGACTGCGGCTGAAAGGTCGTAATCATGAATAGGACGCGATTCTTCTGCCAAATCTCTTGTTCTGGCAGAGGTTTACCGCTTCTCGGTGGTGCTTTAAACAAGGGGAAACGCAATGCATCCTTGTCTTCGTCAGTAAATACATATATATATATATATATATATATATATATATATATATATATATATATATGTGAATAGAAATTGCTGTAAAAGGCATTACTAAAAGGGATTGTTTCCCGCTGGCAGTCGCGTCACCATTCATCAAGATTCTTTCGAGGAGCTGTATTCCGATAAACACGACAACGACAGAAGCAACGATCGCTTTCTATGAGTTTTGCGTACGTCATACATAGCTGAATTAATGACCATGCACGCAGCAGCCACGTTCGATTTTTTTTTTATTCGACGTCACCATTCCTCCTTATAATAAGGCAGGAGGCTTGGTGTTACCGTCACCCCTCCAGCTGCAGCAGTAGAGTGTGGACACATTCCTTCTCTGCATTGCTAAACAATGGTGGGTGACTTCCTCCCTATTCTTTTGGAGTACTTCTTGCTGTATCGCCAGCCAAGCATATTTGTGCCGCTAGCTTATGAGTACCTCTTGCTAACTAGGAAGGCATGTCTTCGTTGTCAGCGTTTTGTGAGTTTCAGCTTGCTAAAAAGTGAGTCGTGGCTCTGAAATGGCAGTAAAGTGGGTGTGCGGGGAAAACGCCAAAATCGCAACTATTTCGCCTCAACTAGGTGGTACCAACCATAGTGCCTTTCGGGGTCTTCCTTTACTCAATGAAATATTGAAACCAACAAACGGTTCACGTAAGCATAAAAAGTTTACATAGACGCCTCGCATGATGACGGTCTCCCAAGTGCCAGGTAATGCAGTTCGGCCACGGGACGCTGGCAGAGAGGTATTTGGAGTGTGGCAATGATCCTACCCTGTGAAGGGCACCGACTTGATGCCACAGAGTTCATGCAATGAGAAGCACAACGAGAAGGGCCGCCGAAGTGTATAGCACCTGGTGTAGACACGCGGTAGGTAATAGCGGGCATGGCACGGTTTCACCCTAGAGCCATGGAGAACTTTGGAGGTGTGCCGTCAAGAGGAGCGAAATGATCCTTGGGAGAGAGCCTCCACCTTTTCCACACGGAGCTCATGGAACACCTCTGAAAGGCCAAAGTGTCAGCGTAAAAGATTTTCAGAGCGCCCTCGCTTGCAAATTCAGCTCTACACCAACACTTGTTGGCCGGGCTGGTAACTCACATCTCTGTGGTGGAGGGTATAACGGTGAGCATCGTTTGTTTGCTGTGCCGGATGATCTTTCCAGCAAGTTGGCGGGCGGCCTTCGCGTGACTACCCAATTCGTCAGCATCATTAGCACTAGCATGATGTAGCAGCGCATCTAGCATAGTCTGCAATGTCTTGTTAAGCTGTTCGATGAGTAGTACGCTTGTTTTACTAAGGGAAGCGGTTTTTTGCGATGACTTATGCCGCTACGTCGCGTAAGCTCCTGTTTAAGGGCAAAATTGAACGCTGCTCGTTGGCTAAAACAATCCTGGATGACCGTGACAACGCTCATTCATTCATTCATTCATTCATTCATTCATTCATTCATTCATTCATTCATTCATTCATTCATTCATTCATTCATTCATTCATTCATTCATTCATTCATTCATCAGGCTGTACAGGAGGTCACGGAAAAAGCCGTTCTACGATGGATTGAGGAGCCCCTGACCCCCAAGAACACAGTGGCAACAGAAGACACAAAGAGATAGTGAAAAAAATTATTTAAGCTTCGTCAGAACAAAGAAGATCAAATTATTAGCGCGTAAGCATGCACAAGTATAACAAAAAAGATAGAAGGTTCTAAACATAAACATATGCACACAAAGAAGAAAATCTTCAACGAATGTACAGTCAGGTTTTAAATAGCTGTTTAAACTCAGAGCGGGTTAATTTCAGGACATCAATGCCTAATGCATTGCCACGTATCATTGTAGTGTCCGTTCGATTGCGCAAGGCCGCAGGAAAGGGGTGTTACCATTTTTGTTCGTGACGCGAGAAGCGACCGGACTAATCTCGATTGATCAGAGCCATGGAGAGCGGCATCTACGTGCTACCAGATTACTGTAGATGATCTTGAACTGTTATCACGAAGTTTCCTTGCAGGCTTTAAATTGAGCGATGTCGCGAGCGGCGGGCATTCGTAGTTCGACGACTGACGAGCACATTTCTTGCTTACGACACTGCCGTGCTGTTTAGTTCTTTTGCGGGCGCAAGTCAGCCCACATAAAGAGCTTCGTTTGAAAGTCTTGTTGCTGTATTTCATACCACTGGACTGCCGTCACTACAACATGACACTATTTTATTTTTTTAATAGCCTTGCTTACGTATTTTGTAGCATTTGTCTACCGCAGTTAGTAGGGCATTTTGGAATGCTCAAATGTTCGGTGCTTTTTGTTCGATACGCGAGATTATTTTGTGATACGTTTATATAAAGAATGTTTATATTGAAAAAGCAATTTCCCTCGCGGGACCATGGGGGAGAGCTTTGGTTTGTAAGTATCGGCTGAGATAGTTGTTATTGGCCCCAATGTGACGATTGCCCAAAGAATTCCAAAAGAGCCGAAATACTGGCTGGTCGGTACATGGTTGACGAACTGGATAAAACAACGCGACGGAAGAGGAGACAAGGCAGCGCTGGTGTTTGTCCTTCTCTTGTCTCGTGTTCCATTGCGCTGTTTTGTCCAGTCGTTCAATGCCCAAAGAAGACTCCAGAATTGGGCTGAGCAAGTCCTTGTCGACTTGATGAAGTGTAAAACGCGGATTTGTAGGTTCCTGTAGCCGGGCTGGCTTAGATCCAGGCGTCTAACGATGATGGCACTCGCGAGAAGTTCTGATGGAGTGGTCCCCAACAGCAGCAACCCTGGGCCAGTAGCTCTCTGAACGTATCCATGCCAATATTGGGGAAAAAACACGTGACCACATGATGAGCCATCATAGCATGCCTCCAGAGTTTCGTGGCGAAATCCACAGATACGACGAACAGATAAACAACTTCCGTTGGGATGTAGTTTTACTTATACAGAACGCCGGATGGTAGCTGTGCGGCCAATTGTTTGGCGTAGGTCACACGTGCGATTTGCTCCTGGTTGACCTGGACTTCTGTGGCACGGTGGGTACAGTTGCGATTTGGTACAGCAAAGGCGGCATAGGAGCGACGGGGAAAAGGCTCGTATGACTTGCCCAAGACATCCTACACTGTTAGCAAAAAAAACACCCAAAATGGAGTCAATGGCTTGTCCTCTAACGCACACCCAAAAGGAGGTTTTTTTTACTCCATACGTATGGTGTTTTTTGTTTACTCCCTTAGATAAGGCAGTTAATTTGGAGTATCAAGGGAGTTATTTTGGAGTGAAAAGGGAGTAAATTTTTTACTACCCACAGAAATGGAGCCGAAAAATGGCGTCATGTTTATTTATCCTCATTCAGGCTCACGCTTACAGCAGTGACAGCGGCGGAAACGGGCAGTAGCTCTGCGGGCCGCCGGCAACCCAACTTGGGAAACTGCTGCCCTAGACCCCGCGACACGCATTCTTTCCACCGTCTGCTAGCCCAGCGGCGGCGTACGTGGTAGGAGTCGTCTGCTTGTCGTCTCATTTTGCTGTACGAGCTCGTTACGTTGGCCATGTTCGTAGATAAAGGGATGTAACCTTATAATCACTAGTTCAAAACTGAAAAGGAGGCGCTGGGTAGATTTCACGGTCATGCACCACAATATATTTGACCCAAAACCAGAGCAGTAAAGATAAACATACACCTGATGGTAGTTTGGAATGGCAGTGTTTGCTTCAATATTCACTTCATTAAGGCTTGGCTTTTCAATATGACTGAGGAAAAATGTAGCCTCATGAGCGGAATCATGAGCTCAGGGTTGACACTGTATTCTATCACAATTCCACGTTAATGAAATACATAATCTGCTGCAATACATTGCGAGGACCACACTGAAAAAAGCCTGTGAGAATTAGGCCTAAGCGTGGGCTGTAACGGGTTGGCGACACAAACAAAAGAAAGTTAGGTGTGGTTAGAGCACTGGAGGCTTCACAGGAGCAATTCAATTATGTAACGTACTGTAGCAGAAAACGGCGACAAGCTGATATCTTGTACCGCAGCAGGCGCCCGTGAAGGCGCAGAAGTCAGCAGAGATCCGGCGACGATGGTAACCAAGCGGTCTTCACTGACCGCCGTTATCAGACGACTGACCAGAAACAGACGAGACGCTAGGTGGCGGGGCGGATTGTACAAAATGGTGTTTTTTTACTCCATTTCGGCACTGGTGGAGTATTTGGCACAATTAACTCCCTTTCTAGACTGGAGTAAATGCTGGTAAATCCTCATTTTTACTCCCTTATTCCCTCATGGGAGTAAAATGGAGGACAGTCCACCTTTTTACTCCCCACTCATGGAGTAAATGTTTTCACAAATGGAGTAAAAAGGGTGGCCGCCACCCTTTTTACTCCCTTTTGGGTATATTTTTGTTTACAGTGTAGCTCGTGGTGGTAGATCTCGCCTCATTTCATCACGGATCATTTCCGTTAAGGTAGCGAGATTTGGTAGCGGAGCTTCGAAGTGAAGTTTCTTCAGTTCTTCACGCAAAAGGCTCTTCACATGCTGGCGAAACTTCTCGGCGGGTAGCGACGTAAGCGTGCAGTGGTGAGAGGCAGCCATCAAAGTACGTGATCCGTTTCTCCAGAGAACGCCTAATACCTGTAGTCTATTTTGAAAATTCTGCCCCAGCTCTTGGAGGGTGACTGATCAGTTTGGCAAAGAACACCGCCGTTACGCCGCGCATTAAGTGGCGTAGCTTCCTGGCCTTGGACATGGGTCAGGCAGATTTAAGAGTCGCGTCAAATCTTTGATGAACATGGCGACAATCTCGTGAGGCTCTTTTTACCTCGAATCCAGAGCGATATCAGCCTTCTTTCGGCTAAAAATAAAATATCAGTTCTCGGCTAGAAATATCCAATTTGGTGAAGGAAGCTTTGTGATTCCCAAACCAGGTCTTGGAAGAGTTCTGCATTGCGAAATAGACGTTTCGCGTTTTTGGCGCAACACTTCAAAAACTCTAGAAAGATTATCGGCATTGCTTACTCTCAAAGAAGCATCTATCCGATGCTTTAAAACGGAAGGTGAACGCAAAATAAAACAGATGATGCAAAAATTAACACCGAGTGTGGAAACACAGCGTCCTCAAGCGCGCATAATAGGGCTTCAGACGGACGACATGGACAACTGTTCGTCGTACCCGGTGTCGCTGTGATGCAGTCATTTCGTCAAGGATGCTTTCATAGTCCAGTTCACATAGCCGACTAAAAACCTTGTAATTGCAGGAATAGCGGCTGAAAAGCTTTTCACTAAATCGGCGGTGGCGAATGGGCGTCCAAACCCAGACTCGGTCTCCTGGCTTGTATTGCGTGTTGCGTCTTCGTAGGTTGTAGCGTCTGGCGTCGGTCCGCTACTGGCCTTTGGTCCGTAATCGCGCATGTCTTCGGGCTTGTGCGCATTGAAGGTAGGCGGCGACGTCGAAGTTATCTTCTTCGCTAACGTTAGGCAGCTTGACGTCTAGCGTGGTCGTAGCCTCTCTGCCATGGACGAGCCTAAAAGGCGTCATTTGGGTGGCATCCCGCTCTGCGGTGTTGTAGGAGAAGTCGATGTAAGGTAAGATGACTTCCTAGGTCTTGTGTTCGGCATCTAAATACATGGCAAGCATGTCGGAGATGGTTTCATTCAGGTGTCCGTGAGTCCGTTAGTCTGCGGATGCTATGCAGTTGTTTGTCGATGGCTTGTTTGGCTGTAGCGCAGGATGACTTGCGTCAGTTCCACCGTGAATGCTCTTCCTGTGTCCGTGATGAGCACATCGGGGGCACCGTGTCACAGAAGAATGCACTCCAAGAAAAATTTTGCGGCTTCTGCTTCTGCTCTGTACGCTAGGGCTTTTGCCTCGGCGTAGCGGGTCAGCTAGGCGGTCGCAATGATGATCTACTTATTTCCAGACGTTGACTATCGTAAAGGGTCAAGCAAGACCATGTAGGTCTGCTGAAAGGATCTTGAGGGGGGTTCAGTAGGGTTCAGAAATCCTGCTGGTCGGGTGGGAAAGGTCCTTCGTTCCTGACAATGTGGTCAGGTTTTCTTTTAATGTATGACATCGGCAGACAGTCTGGGTAGTAATACTTGTCTGGAATGCTGCGGAGGCTGCGGGAAAGCCCAAGATGTCCAGCTGTCTTCTCGTGCTTTGAAGGCTGAAGAAATGCTTCGCGCAGGTATGCAGGTACAACAAGGAGATAGGCTGTTTTGCTCGCTGCGAAGCTCTTCAAGAGGACGAGGGGGGGGGGGGGGTAAAAAACCTTGCCTTCCAAGTACTCGACGAAGCACTTTACGCCGGGGTCCGAGCGTTGCGGTTGTGCAAAATAGCTTTAGCTGAAGGGTCGCTGGATGGAACCTCATCGTCGTGCAGCGGTGGTGCATCTACAGGAGCTCGTCATAGGCAGCCGGCGTCAGAGCGCTAGCGTCCGGACTTATAAACGTCGGTGACGTCAAACTTCTGGAGGCGCAGGCTTCATCGAGTGAGGCAGCTGGAGGGGTCCGCCAAAGTGGCAATCCAGCACAGTGCGTGACGATCGCTGACCACCCTGAGCGGTCGTCTGTACAGGTAGGGGCCGAATTTTGACGTATACCAGATCATTCCAAGATACTCTTTCTCATTTGTCGAATAGATAGCTTCGGCCTTGGACAGGGAACGGCTAGCGTATCCTGTTAGTTAGGCCGTCGGTTTTCTGCACGAGGACGGTGCCTAGGCCCTCGCTGCTTGCGTCGGTACGAATTGCAGTCTCGGCGTTCCCATCAAAGTTTAGGTTTAGGATTTCGGGTGTTTAACGTCTTAAAGCGACTTAAAGTGAGGGACGCCGTAGTGAAGGGCTCTCGAAATTTTGACCACCTGGAATTTTTTAAACCTGCACTGGCATCGTACAGTACACAGGTTTCTAGAATTCCGCCTCCATCAAAATTCGAACACCACCGTCGGGATCGAACCTGCGTCTATCGGGGCAGCACTCAAGCACAATAACGACTGAGCCACCTCGAGGCTTGTTTACATCAAATTGCGCGAGGAATGGGAGCGGACTGTAAATGACGCTGAAGTTCAATGAACGCTTCCACTTGGGGCGCTTCCCATTTAAATGACAAGTGTACCTTTGTCATTTGGGTCAGGGGCTCGGCGATGCGAGAAAAGTTTTTGAAAAATCGTCGATAACAGGCGCACAGTCCAAGGAATCTGCACAGAGGTTTCTTATAGGCAGGCGCTGGAAACAGTGCGATAACAGCTGTTTTCTGCGGGGTCTGGGCATGCACTCTTCTTGCTGACGATGCGGCCTAGAAACAGGAGAACTTCAGAGGCAAAGTGACACTTCTCTGGTTTCAAGATTAGGCCGGACGCCTTGATTGCGTCTAGTACCGTTCGAAGCCTTTTTAGGTGCTCTTAAAATTTCGAAGCGAATACAACAACATAGTGACCTTTCTCAGCTGCGCGGCGAACGTTCTGTTCATCCCCAAATAATCGGCTCCTGTGTCAACTAGAGCGCTAACTGTACGGCCGTCGATAGCCAGCTCCAAGAAGGATGTCCTAGCTGTTGCGTTCAAGGTCATCCTCTGCGTTTGGTCAAGACTTTTTGGTGTATGTGAATCATGCGTAGGGCGTGTCGTCGGAGCTTTTGTGGGTGGGGGCGTCATTGTAAAGCTGGATAGCGTCGTGGTTGAGTGCCTGTTTGTATGTGGCAAACGCGTAGTGCGTGCGGCGTCTTCATACGGCGTGGTCGCTGGAGAACCTTCGTTATTTCCTCGGAAAGCAGCGTGACTTCCACGCTCGCTGTCTTTACTTTCCCCTATGGGGCTAGGGGGCCATCCTCGAAGAGTCGCGGAGAAGGTGCGGCTTGATGATGCAAAACGTGGGGTAGACGGCGACGGGAAGCGGGGCAGACTGCTTGAGGACCCGTACTGCCCTCTGCGCAGGTAGTAGTCGATTTCCCTCGGTTTCTGGCCGAGGAGCGGTCGTGGAGCATCGTTGGGGAACCCCCGTAGGTCGATCCGTCTGTACGGGCAGTGTCTAAGCATGTGCCGGCATGGCCACAATGGAAACAGAATTGGAGGTTGTCAGGAGTCCCCCAATTGTCGCATTTCCTAGAACTGTTGCGTTTCTCGTAAGGTGGGCGTGCGGGAGCTAGGGACCGTCCTTCTCTTAGAGCTGGTTCCAGTCAGAGAATGCTTGGGGGGGTATCAATGAAAAACGCTCTCGACGACTGAACAACAGCGGCTAACCGGCACGAACACGAATAAAAAGAAGCCAATAGACAGCTGGAAGTGAAAGCATCTGAAAATCAATGGTTTTCCACACAGAACAAATTATCATCAAAATAGCTTTAGCCACAAATAATCCCAGGAGGGTCGGTGCACATTTCACTACGCGGCACCCATTTCACTCTTCTCCATGCTGCTATTCCACCATGTTATAAATCTTCGTTCTGCTCGTCGGTAGTACTGCACTGCCTACGCATTCATTTTCGGAATACGAGTACTGCTTTCTGGGAATAAAAACTGCTCATTGCTCAATCCTCGCTTTTGCTGACGCACTTTTTCTTCGTCGCTTCCACTACCGTAATGACGCTGTTCAGCGTCGGTAGTGAGGCGGTTACCCTGTATATTGCTATGCGAACAAGGCCTGCTAGAATATCTTGAATATCTGCATAGATATCTGGGAAGGCGCTGCGAGTCACTCCATGCTCGAGAACCGGACGCTTTCGGGTTGAGCATTAGAAGGCCGAGGGTGCTGTTTTCGCGGACTCAGTCAGCCGTCTCTGCCTAGCAATAGTGGTGGCTGTGTCTTGATTAATACCCGCCGTACACGCTGCTGAGTTAAAAAAAAATTCTTTTCTCTGTACAGAGAGCAGTGGTGTGCGGTGTATGCCAAATGAATGCGGCCGGAATTGGTGGTTGTTGAAGGAGGCACCTGCTGTGTCTCATTGGTCAGAAGCCATGCATGGCACTCACGACCCATGAGCACAGTAATGGAGGCGAATTCTTAGACATCTGCCCTTAATGTTACTTGCCTTCGAAGTCAGAATGTAACCATTAAGCGTAAACACACCAGCCTAAGTAATCTGGATATTCATTTGGTCGTTTTTTAGAAATGTCAAATCTTGTGTTTCAAGAGCATGAAGGGAAGGAAGGGAGTGCTTTGGTAGCGGAGAGGCAGAGAATCCGCCTCGCATCCGAATTTGCTCTAGTTCGAATCCTCGGGCAAGCAAATTTCTGCACAGAGTTTCGAGAACAACTCAAGTGTTGATAAATATGCACAATGGGACCTGTGGTGGGATCCGATCCAGGCACCCTCGCGACCAGACAGCATTTGACTAGCGTGATGACAGCTTCTTCACCACGTCCTATAAATATAATGCTACTTATCCCCCGGCTTTCAGTTTCAAGTGCCTAAGAAGCAGTGAGCAGAATTGGTGGTCAAAGCGCTCACAGAGTTGAGGGCTTAACTTTTAGGCCATTACTCACCGCCATTGGACACTTAATCTAGCAAAATACAGCACTCGAAACTTATCCACTGCGGCCTGCTCAGGAGTACTAGTCGAGAAACTAGCTGCTTAAATGCAATAATAAATACGTTACTGGTGTTAGCGAAACCGTTGGATGATATGCTAAGCAAAAGGGTGGGACACGCATTATACTCTTAATGATTAGCAGGGAGACAAGAGCTACATGTGCGATTTCTGATCAATCAAGATATAAACAAACTGTCGGTTCAACGAGCTGAAGCGACACTTCTAGTATGAGGGACGCCGTAGAGGCGGCTCCGGATTAAGTTATACAAAATGGGGTTCTACACCGTTCTCTGAGATCACACAGCACGTCACCTTGTAGGTTTAACCTCTAACAAGCGATATAAACAAATAGCACAGCATTGAAGAGAGGATGGCAGGTATGAGAATTCTACTACTAAAAAGTACAAATTGAAGACTGTACAGGAGTACTATCGGCAGGAAATAACATGGACCACCACTCAGGGTAGCGGAGGGGCTGCAGGGCCGCACAGGGGCGCTGTTATCTCGCGCCGCTCGCTGGCAGCCAGAGTGCCCCGAGTGACGACAAACTTCGCCCTCGCCCTCGCGCGGGGGCTTGTCGCACTTGATAAATATCTAGCGTTGTGGTCAGCTACTCTGCTGTTGACGGTCTCGACGAAGGGGAGCGCGCATCGCCTATTCATCCAGCACATCGGGCTGTGGCAGATCAGCTGGACAGCTGCAGTCCGTCAAACCGCGGCTGTGTGAAGAAACGAGTCGGAGTTTTGTTTTTGGTTGCCCTTTTATATTTTCCTCATGTTAGATGCTCCTGCTAATCCCCTGCCTCCACCATAGCCGGATTTTAGGCAACGCTGTCCAAGACGCCGCATCGGCAGCCACCGCGACGGGCGCTTTTTCACGCCAGTGAGATAACAGAGACGGCGAACTTCTCTGCGGGCGCTGCTTCTCTTTCGAGGCTGTCGTATTGGCACAGTCTTCGCAATAAGCTTGATATTCTGTTCAGCAAAACATCAGCAATTTTTTTTTAAAATTGGCGTCTACGATACGTAGTCTTTGACGATAATTTCTGTACAATAGTTCAGTTCCGAAGATATTCTTAGGAAGACGAATCACAAAAATTATTGTCAGTGATGAAATTTATTTTCGAAAGCTGATTGAATATCTCATTGGCATTCTTCAGAGTGACCTTAGTGAGACGAAAAGTTGCCGTCTGCCGCGATGACTTGACTTAGTCGTCTTGGCATAGAGTCATATAGTGCCGCTACTAGGTCTGGACGTTGGCGCAGGGCTTCCCATTCCTCTTTGACGGCATGCCAGAGCTGGTCAGCTGTGCCACCACAAAGGCGCCGTGAGGAAAGTTCCTTCTTCATGACTCCCCAGATGTTTTTGATGGGGTTGAGGTCAGCCCCGTTAGGCGGCCACGAGAGCTGACGCAGGGCGCAGCGCTCAAGAAGGTCGCTTACAGCACGCGCCTTGTGCACGGGGCTGCGGTTGTGCTGGAACACGTAGCAGCCGTCCGGGAACGGTCCATCCAGGACATAGGGAATCGTGTGACCGGTAAGGATCTCGCAGTACCTCGGCCCGGTGAAAGAGCCCTCGATCCGCACGAGTGGGCCGAGGCCGTCCCTACTGATGGCGCCCCAGACGCGGACAGAACACCGGCCACTGCTGAGCACGTTGTGGGTGTAGTCAAGGAGACCCCTGTGCATAGGAGAGCAAAGACGTTCCAACAAACATTAGCATATGTCGGCTTGCAATCTTAAATCAAGTAGCGCTGACATAACAAATCCAACACTCTGCTGAAGCTTCTGCTCGGCAGGAGAGAATGACCTACTTCGTATTCGATACTAAAGCTACGTAAAATCAAACAAAAGAGAAAAACGAGGCTGCGCTATATTCTCAATACTACGATGTGTTGCAAAGCATATTTCATTAGCTGTAAGAATGACAGGTCATACCTGCTGTTGAGCGGGCGCCACACACGTTGTTGCTGGTCCTAGTGCGTGCAGAATGTGGACTCATCCGAGAAAATCTCTTCCCGCCTCTCCTCTGGAGACCACTGCTGGAAGGCTCTGGCAAAGCTGAGTCTCTCTTCTCTCTGGTTTCTTGTGAGGTGCGCCTTTTGAACTGCAACGCAGTTCATTAGACCTGCTTCCTGGCACCTGGATCTAATGGTGTCGCAGGAGCAGCTCGTCCCAAGGTCGTCACGAACCTCCCTGGCGTTCAAGAAGGGGTCTACAACTACTGCGTCAACGATTAACTCATCTTCAAGCGTAGTACTCCTTGGCCGTCCACTGCGCTCAGGATCGGAAATTATTTCGTGTTCGCCCCTGCATCCTCTAAGAATACGGATCACCGCTGTTCTTGTCCTTCCGGTACGGCGACAGATTTCACGCTGAGGGACGCCTTCTATGCCCAGTCGCACGATCCGCCTTCTGTCCTCTATTGGAATCCTTGGTGGCATTTTTGCGAAGTAGCGAAGCTGATGCAACCGTTCTCGGTTTTATAGGATCAGTGGTCCCTCAGTGACCAAGGATCAGACAGAATGTTATCAGGATAGCAGCGCCCACTGTAAAGGCTCTGGCATATAAAGTGGATAAAAGTAAAATACGAATATTCAATCCGGGTTCACCATTGGATAACGGGAAACCGCAGAACGTATAAAACCGATCAACGGTTGCATCGGTTCGCCCTCGATTCACTCATGCGGATCGAGGGCTCTTTCACCGGGCCGACGTACTGCGAGATCCTTACCGGTCACATGATTCCCTATGTCCTGGACGCACCGTTTCCGGATGGCTGCTACGTGTTCCAGCACGACCGCAGCCCGGTGCATTGGCCCTTGCTGTAAGCGACCTTCTTCAGCGCTGCGCTGTGCGTGTCATATAGTGACGTCACTATATGACTCTATGCCAAGGCGACTAAGTCAAGCCATTGCGGCAGACGGCAACTTTTCGTCTCACTAAGGTCACTCTGAAGAATTCCAATGAGATACTTAATCTCATTTCGCAAATAAATGTCATCACTGATAATTTTTTTATTCGTCTTCCTAAGAATCTCTTCGGGACTGAACTATTGTAAAGAAATTATCGTCAAAGCCTACGTATCGTAGACCACAATTAAAAAAAAAAATGCAGATGTTTTGCTGAACAGAATATCAAGTTTATTGCGACGACAGTGCCAATACGACAGCCTCGAAAGAGATGCAGCGGCCGCAGAGAAGTTCGCCGTCTCTGCTATCTCACTGGCGGGAAAAAGCGCCCGTCGCGGTGGCTGCTGATGCGGCGTCTTGGACCGCATTGCATGAAATCCGGCTATGGTGGATGCAGGGGATTAGCAGTAACATCTAGCATGAGGAAAATATAAAAGGGCAACCAAAAACAAAACTCCGACTCGTTTCTTCACACAGCCCCGGTTTGACGGACTGCGGCTGTCCAACTGATCTGCCACAGCCCGATGTGCTCAATGAATAGGCGATGCGCGCTCCCCTTCGTCGGGACCGTCAACAGCAGAGCATCTGTACAGAACACTAGATATTTATCAAGCGCGACAAGCCCCCGCGCGAGGGCGAGGGCGAAGTTTGTCGTCACTCGGGGCACTCTGGCAGCCAGCGAGCAGCCCGAGATAACAGCGCCCCTGTGCGGCCCTGCAGCCGCCCCGCTACCCTGAGCGGTGGTCCATTTTATTTCCGGCCCATAGTACATAACTATATCGAATCATGATACCGAAAAAATCCACTCGTTCTTTGAAGACGTGGATTTGCCAGTGTGGAAAGTTAAAGGTAGTACAAGCTTTTATAGTAGATTTCAGAGCTAAGTTAGGCAGGATGGTAGCCGGTTTTATGAATGGCAAGGGCAAGCTATAAGTGAAGTTTGGAAAACATATGAGACCAACACCGTGTCTTCAAAAATTGCGGTGTTCGCGCACGTCAGAGCTGTCTAGGGGTGTAAAGTCGGTTTACCACGCATGGGAATGCACCGAAGGAAAAGATATTTATATAGCTTGCTTATCTCACGGTGAATTTTAAGTTCGTCCTTCCTGAAGAATAACCAAGTTCATCGCAGAGCAGACTGTGCAAGTAGAAATCGCTTTTTCGGAAGGCGAAGTATGAGACACATGTAAACAGAAAGCTCAAAAATATTTGTCTGATTTTACAGAGTACCCATAGAGGCGACTATTTGTGAACAGTTTGTGAGGGGTTTCAAGAGTGTGCGAGAATGTGCTATGCCATCCGCAGGCTATTTGTTTGAAACACCACGTTAATGAGTGTTGTGAAGCCGGCCATTGCGCGTGCATCTCGTGTGGTCCTACATGCTGCCACGCGTGCTACATTGTTCTTTAAATATTAGATCAAACTAGAAACCCTACAGCACTTCCTTAAAATGCAGTGTTCAATGACCATGACAAGGTCATTAAACAGAAATAGAGACTGTAGCAAACAGGACCACAGAGGATATCTGCGGCAGCCTCCGGCTCCGGTATAACACTGCCCTATTCAGGTACCCTAGTTCCGGCATGCGCCAGCATTAATTTTATGCGTAATCACGGCACCAATCGTCTGCAATAGTGCGCAGTTCATTTATAATCCTATTCGAGGGCTGTCTTCAATGTAAAGCTTGATATGGATTGAACGGCAGTTTTTTAGAGGAAACAGCGTGCAAGGCAAGCATGCCAGATTACACGATTAACTGGTGAGTATCGGGGAAACACCCACCGGCAACAGCGCCTTTTGGTGGTAAATCCAGCTTCACAAAAAGATAGCCTCAAATTGGCGATGCATATTTTGTCAGATTCTCTTTCAAAGCACTCGCAAGCAGTTATCGAACCTACATGGCACACAGGGCCTACATGGGTAGTCTGTGACAGGAGAAAAAATTTTTTGAAAGTCTTGCTTACATGTGTTCCTGGGTAACATCTGGCGCAGAAGCACCCCCACTCGAACGTAACACGGTAAAAATGGTGATTCATACTTTCATAATCTGTTCTATGAGGTACAATCTTTGGCAAAAGTAACCAGGCGGCATGGTTTGCTTCTAGCTCTTACAGTGGAGCCCTTACACCTTCCCTGAAGCTGAAATGGCCTTTAAAGGTAAGGACTCATGGTCTTCCTACCTTCCAACAACTTTTGATCTTTAGGAAAGTCACAAGGGCTACAGTACAGAAGCTAGAAGCAAACCATGCAGCCTGGTTACTTTTGACAAAGACTGTACTTGGATATGCTTCATGAAACGCGACATCGTAGGCTCATTGTGAAATCTAAAAGCCACGTTGAAAAGCTTTCCATTGATGTATTCCTAGGGCTGCTTGCCTATTCAGCAGGCAAGGGAAGAGGAAAGAGGCGCTCCTTATTGCACACGTGATGGAAGTAAACAGCCACCACAAGCAAGAAGCATAGGGGCTGTTTGTTTTGTAGCGAAAGCTACACTGGCCGCGAGCTTGCGATTTCGCTGTGGCGGGGCTCCGAGGTGGAACAGACACCGACCTTGACCCGTTGCCTAGCGAGCTCCGCAGCTGGCGGAGGCCGCGCGCTCGCCGCGCCATCTGGCATGGCGTCACACCGCGCGCCTCGGCGTGGAGCTGCCGTTTGGCATGACGTCACACCCCTTGCCTTGTCGTTGCGCTCACCTCCGCTCACTTCGCCAGCTTTGTCGCATGCCTGATAACAAGCTTTCGCTACGTACATCCTGGCATAGCCTAGCTAATCCACTGTCAATTTTTTTTAATATGTCGCTTTGAATAACTGTAAAATAATAGCGTAATTTCTTTTAGCTCAAAGATAATTGATGAGAAAGCAGAAAAAACACAACCACATGCCACAGGTTGGATCCGAATTAACGGCCTCCGAATTTCGCGTCCGGTGGTCTACCAACTGAGCTATGGCGACGACTGTCCAATGCTTTGTTTTCAGGGGATATTTATCTGCAGTTTGTTTATGTGTAGTATAACCAAACGTTGAGTTGCCAGCGCCATCCTTGTTCATAGCGGCGGAAGTAATACGTCCTGTATTACCGCTAGTGGCCCTGGTGGGAGCCGAACCAACAACCTCCGAATTTAGCGCACGGTGGACTTTTTTTTTCTTCTGCTCTGTTATCAATTATCTCCAACCCATGAAATATTTACACTAATTATTTTAATTTGTTAACCGCCACAAATTGAAAAAATCCTATATGTTTTTTTGGTTGCGCTGGCGGTTAGCTTCCGTCATTTATGGATGAAAACCCTGCTCCCCCCACCTGTCAATGACCTCGGTTGGCGTGTAGTTTTCCGGTAACGAATGTCTTCTTCGATGGTTGCACTGTCAATCCTAATCAGAAAATATAAGAAAAACAACATCACGAAATTATTTACCAAAAATGATATCTGGGAATTTTTTTTTTCAAAAATGATAGAAAGAATCACCAGGCTACACAGCAAACGGCATACAATATTTTCGACATAAAGATATAAATGCTGAATTTCGAAGAAATCAGATTAATATCGTGAGCGAGTTGAAGAATGATGGTACTTAGTGGGATAGTGGTTGCGTCCTTTAGCTAGTTCGTGTTTTCTCAACATACGAAGTTTCATAAGGCCTTGTGTGGGCAACATTATTATTTTTTTCGAGATTAGTTATCTCTAGAATGAACTTGTTGCCCTGTTTATTGCTTCCTAGCTATCGTGTAAACAGTAAATTGTAAGTAGATTTCATGGTGGTTCTGCGAAGGCCGCTGAAGAGAGGTTCTCCGTGCAATTGCTAACGCGCAGCGTCTTGCTCACCAACAGTTTTCTTTTGCAATAGCAAGAGCCTAGTGATGTTAGTTGTGGTGGTACAAACCCAAACCAAATGGCAATAGTTAATATGCAATAAAAATACTGAATCATATGTTAGCACCTTACTGGTTTGTGGCAAAAAGAAGCGTACTCTTGGTACGAATTCATACTGGTGTGGCATCACAGGGACAGGGACAGAGACAGAGTGACAACAACACAAGTGCTCACTCTGTCTCTGACCCTGTCCCTGTGGTGCCACACCAGTATGAATTCGTACCAACTCGCCCAATTTTCAACCCTTTTGCCGCAAAGTTTTTGTGGAAAAGAATTCGACGTGATTATTCAATGGTAAGTGTCCATCAAACATACTTGCCAGGCTATTTTGTGCTGGGAAAAAGTTAAAAGTAGCAACGAAGAGAACACCTTTAATAAGGTTGTTCTTATTAAATACCATAACCTTTGTTTTATACTATGAATGGTAAGTGCACTGAATGTGCTCTATTATGCAATTTACTTTGGACATGATTGCAGGGTGGTACTAGCAGTATTACAAAAAGCAGAAAATAGGCTACCATCATCCGCATAAATATTGAGCTTAACAGTATCGACAATGCTAGTGATGTCAATAATATAAATATTAACCAGTAAATATCAGAACAGTAGTGCTGTTAAATATGAATATTAAACAGTAAAGCAAGTGCACTTCCTCGTGGAAAGGTAGAATTATTTTCCATGCTATTAGAGGTATGAGGATTGATGATAACCCTCTCGCGGTGATCACCCTCTCGCGGTTGAATGTAAAACTAGAAATATTCCCCTAAAGCCATAAAGTTCTTTATTAATATTTCATAATCAATGCAGTTGAATGCATTACGACAAGTAAACAAAAAATACTAATATCTTGATTTCTATGTCCTTCAAGATCAGTTCTTTTCGGGTTAAAAGTGCCAACTATGCCGAGCAACCTTTTATTAATCCAAATTGACAATGTCGCTATATCATGTTTTCCATCAAAAGGAGTCATTTAGTCAAATCAATTTTCTGTGCCCTTTCAAAACACTGAAAGTGTGCGTATTATTCAATAGTTTGACATAGCTCCTCTCATTCTATAATGGCTGCTTTGTGGAAGAGAAAATTCCTGAAACAATTCAACTTGCGAAAGTGAGTGTCCTCTCTAAAGATGGCGATAACAAGGAGATAACATGAGCAACAAATTTAACGGGTTCAGTTCTATGTTATCCAAATCTCGGGGTATGTATTCCGTAACATTATAAAGGCATTTTGTATTTGGTAAGCACTTGTTTCTCCCACGATTGAGCTATAACAATTCATATCTCCGAGATAATCTAAGCTTCAAAAAAAAAACAAACGAGTTAACGGGAGATGCTTTTAACACACCACCGAGAGTTATGTCTGGAACACAGTTTTGGTTGCGTTATTCCATCCGAGTATCATGTTATGCCTCTTCCATACAATATCGGCACTGTTTGCCATCTTGATGCTGGAAATTTTATTAAGATAATATTTTTGGCTCACATAAAAACTACGGTCACATTATTGCTAAAGCCTTCAAACGTCCGTGAATCATCCGGTTCTCGTGCTTGCTAAAAACGCCTCTAAAGTGCATCTTTCTGTTTTATTAATTTTGGCGCGCTTTTAGTGGTCCGGGGCTTCGTCGACTGGTTATCATGAGCCGTTCTGTCTTTAAACAGTTTATATAACTAGATTTGAACAATGTTAAAAATGCGAATGAGCATCCTCAGGTTCTGATTTTTCATAAACTGCTCCTGAATCAACCTTCGACAATTCCTTCTGATATTCATTTAACGTAAATTTGGTGTATATTGCTACCAGGTGGCCCCAGGTAGCACCGAAAGACAAGGAGGTTGAGGTTTGCACACGCGCCCTGGGAGCTTTTCTGGGAACGCTTTCGCCGCGGATGCTCATTATGATCTCCTCCTATCAATTTAGAGAGCAGAATACGCCTTGCTATGCGAAACAACGAAGTATCAGCGTTAGTGACGCTTCATATTGCTAAAGCATTCGATAGTGTTGAACATTCCATCCTTCTCACGAAATTTACTACTCCTGTCATAATACATTTATGCATGGATCCGTGAATTCTTAACAGGACGGCAGTTCTTTTGCACTGACGGCTCCTTTACTTCAGACACCTACGCTCAGACCAGAGGTGTTCCACAAGGTTCTGTGCTTTCGCCATTGCTTTTCAATATTCTGATGTGTGACATTTCCGTCCACCCTGACGTTACAGTTTGTTTATGAAGACGACACAGTCTTCTTTGCCTCTGCAACAAACATCCATGCCCTGTATCATGGTCTTCAGGCTTACCGCAGTGCACTCGAGGTTTGGTTAAATGATGTTAATCTGGTATTAAATGTGCATAAAAGCAGTGTGTTAGTTTTTCAGTCCAACGAGTCTTTATATATATCATTACACTATCGCTCGGATAACATACCACCGGTGGAATCTTTTCGGTATCTAGGCCTAATAATATGATGCCAGTGTGGATTGGCACCCCACATCAAGATTAACGTTGATAAAGGAGAGCGTGCACTCGATCGGCTTCTTCGGAGAAGTAATAGAAAATTTGGTATGCGCCGCGACACTATCCTACTCCTTTGCAAAGCCTATGTCAGACCCATTTTGGAATTTGGCTGCATTCTCTTTTCTGGTTCCCCTAAATACAAGCTTCGTCCGTTGCTGCTGTTAGAAAGGCGCGCACTGTGCCTCTCTGCGTTGGTCTCCGTCAATCAGTTTCCACCGCAATTCTATACCTGGAGTCTCGTATACCCGAACTTAACTCCCAGTTTTCAGCTATTAACTGACAGGAATTTCTTGCTGGCATTTGAGTCTGCTCCGGGTGTGGCTACACCCATTTATGTTTCCCACCCGACTCTTTTAGTCATCAAAGGTCAAGGTTCCGCCTCCCTCAAGTCCATTTTACTGCAAACCTTTTATCGATAATTGGTGTAAATCGGTTTTGTGCGTACAGTAGGTTCTGCAACATCACCTGTGGGTATTGCTTTTGATTATATCTTCCCACCTAATGCAAAGCGTCTGCCTTCCAGGGCACTAATTAGCCGGCTCTCAGAACACCTTGGCACTTTACCCCACCAAACTGTGATTGCTACAGAAGCGACCGGGGCTGGCCAGAAGGCAGCGGTTAGCATTTTTTGAGAGGCTCTCTCATGGAGTTATTTGGTTCTAGCCCCGGATTACACTCCCATATTTCTAGCGTAGTTTATGGCTCTTGGGCTAGCTGCTTTAAACATTCCCCCCAATGTCCCCCAGGTAATATACCTCTCAGACTGCCTCTCTGTTCTGTTGGCGCTGGAGGCCAAAGGGGACGATATCTTGAGCCGCTCAAGAAAGTCTTTCATTCCTAGATGGGTGAAAGAGGTGCGCTTCGCTTGGACCCCAGGTCACTGCGGTATTTTTCAAAACGATGCAGCAGACTTCTTAGCAAAATTGGCGCTCAGTGCGCCGGTCGCCTGTAGCGTCACTAATCTCATCCTTTTCGGAATGTCTCGCTTTCAGTATCCATCTGAGCTGTTGGCGAGGTAGAGCCTTCGTTTGCAGGAGTACGACGTAACGGTCGTGTACAAGTCACCAAGATGCGGATTGTTTATCACGCGTGCCAGTGGACCTGGCTTCCACGGAAATCACTGAAGACTTCTCTTTCCTTGGTGCTGTTAACGCAACCGATATGGCGCAGCTTCAAAGGGAGGGCCCAGGGTTAGCGCCGCTCATCGCGTACCTGAAATGCTGGGGTGGTCCCCGCGTTCCTCGTGTTTTCCTTCGCGGGCTCCAATCGTTCACTCTGGAAAACGGCGTCCTCTAGAAGTGTAACTTTGACAGCAGCACCATAACATTTCTGGTCGGAGTCCTGTCACAGTTGCGACCTCATATCTTGAGCGCTTGCCACGACGAACCATCTGCCGGCAACCTGGGAGTCAGTCATACCTTAGCAAGGATTCGGCAGAGGTACTACTGGCTCAGGTTACATCCATTAGTGCGTACATACGTCAAAACCTGTCGCGACTGCCAGCGCCGTAAGTCCAAACCCTCCACATTTCTTCATCCGATAGCGCCTCAGAAGACGCCTTTCCAACAAGTTGGAATGAACCTACTTGGCTTTCCCCCGAAGTCTTCCACTGGAAAACGTTGGATTGCTGTCGCGACGGAATATTTGACGCGGTACGCTGGGACAGCGGCGCTTGCAAAGGGAACTGTTGTCGAAGTACCTACGTTTTTTGTACACAGCATCGTGCTGTGTAATGGAGCTGCTTCGGTTATCTTTACTGACCGTGGAGCTGCTTTCACGGCCCGCTTGACTCAGGCAGTCCTAGAACTGACCCACACCAGCCATAGGCGTACAACAGCTTACCACCCACAGACAAATGGTTTGGTGGAACGCCTTAACAGAACCCTGGCCGTCATACTCTTCACGAATGTGGATGTGGAGCATAAAACATGGGACGAAATTCCCCCATACGTAACGTTCGCTTACAATACGGTCTGAAGGAGAAAGCGCGGCTCACGCCCTTCCACCTTGCTTTCGGTGGTACAGTTATACTACTTTGGATGCCATGTTGCCCCTCGACCCTCAGTGTGACCGAGAGCCAGATCTTGACGTCGTCGTTTTCGTTCAGCACGTCAACTGGCCAGGCAGCAAATAGACAGTCAACAGCACGTCGACGCTGGCCGCTACAATCTCGGACGGCGATTTGTTACGTACAAGCAAGGCGACCGTGTGTGGGTTTGGACACCAGTTCGTCGCCATGGGTGGTCTGAAAACTTACTGCGCCGATCCTTAGGACCTTACCGTGTTCTCCGCCGCATTAACGACGTGACGTACGAAGTTTCATCGGCAACCGCAAGCCGCCCATTGCGCAGACCACCGCATCCAGATCCGCACGTCGTTCGTATGAAGCCCTACCACGACCGTCCTGGTGATTGTACTTGACGCTGAGTGTCACCGGTTCTGTGTCGCGATAACTGTGTTTAACTTTGCTTGTCTAACCCCTTTTGCGCTCTGTGACAGCGAGCCGCGTCGAGGCGATGCTGCAGAGGAGGGAGCAATGATACAGCTCAGAAGTTGAGGAAGAAGAAGGGCTTCTCCATCTCTCTTGTGACTGCTCGGCAGTCTAGAACAGTTCTTGTATCCCTAACTTTGTGGCGTGTAATAATCGTGACAATGTTACCACCCTGTGCAACGATCCCCCTACTCTCTACCGTTGACTGCCAACATCTCATGTACCCATGGAAGGTTCGTGAATGTGAATCCCAGCAGTGTGGGGCAGCGATTGCTCTCATGCGGTGCAGACTCCCCCGCTTAAATCTTTGCTTAGGCCGTTGTGGGTTCAGTCCCTCATGCCTTAGCGCTACTTGTGGAGACGTGGAAACATTGAAACATTTCCTACTCTATTTCCGGAGCTTTGCACATCAGAGAAGGACGTATCTAGAAATTCCAATTACTAGAGTGGGACTCACTTCGTAGGGTTTTGCTTCTCTCCTTCGGTGCTAGCGCCAGATGTTTCGCATTGCATCAAGTTTGCGATTGCCTCCACAATTACATAATTACTACCGGCAGGTTCCCTTGCTAATGTTATCCAAATTTCCGCAGTGCAAAATCTCTCAGCAATTTTTCTTGTATTTAATTCTCTAATATTTCGCCCGTTTATTTTTTCAATTCATTTTTATTTCTTTTTAATTTTCCTTTAATGGATAATTCCAACATTAATTCCTCTGGATTCTTGCCCAAAGTTAAACCATTAGCTTGGCACCAATTTACCTTCTTTTGGCTCTCCTCACTGAAACCTTTCCTATCTCCCGTCGTGGGTAAGTGCCATGCCACCAAGGCAACAACAACAATGCTGCCGGTGAACAACGGTGTTTCAACCTTTGTTCCGTGACATATTTTTGGTGGAGTGCGCTGGGTTCCTGTCTTGTATCTGTAAGTACCACCCCCCCCCCCCCCCCTTTCGCACCGCGGACCTCGGTCCTCTGCTAGTCGACGCACCCGATCGCTGAGTGAGTCGCAAAAAGACCTACGACGGTCCCCTGAGCACCGGCCATTAAATCCTGCCTAGGCGCCTGCCCCTCGACGGACCATGCCAGATGCTAGTTATTACACCATTCCAGACGCACAAGAACCAAAACCATTCCACTGCACTCAGGTTGAAGACGTGTAAGACTGCCTCGTTCAATTCGAACGCATCGCCACGCTGAATCACAGGGACAGCGCTGCGAAGGTACGGAGCCTCATCTTTAGCCCCGAAGGCGGCGCTCATACATGTTACGAAAACTGTGAAGACGTTTTGACATCATAGCGTGGGTTCCGCCGTCGACTGCTCGAGACGTACACTATAGCGCATTTTTTGAATCAGCTTAGCTGGCTCTGCAGTCCCGGATACAGATGCCCAACGAGACAGCAACCGTATACGTCGAAGGCATGGCGTGGCTCGTGCGGCGAGCTGGTCCAGCCGTGCCGGAAGCTAAAACCTGCGCCACTTAATGCGCGGATTTAATAAACAGCTTTTCGCTGGCATCGTGCACAACTACCGCTGAGTTTTTCACGGAGCCGGTTACAATGAAGCACGTGCTCCGCCAGCATTCCCTCGTGTACGACCGACCACTACCTGCTGTAAGAATTTTACAAACGAACCTCGGCACATCTTGGCCGACTGGCCCAATTGGCCGACATTTCTGAATGCTTTACGTGGGAATCCGTGGCACCTCAAAACTAGTCTTTCTATCGCATTGACACCAGATCAGGACTATCGAAGGTCCAACATCGCGATATACGAGCCTTATTGCGACAAACATAGCTCCCTTGGCGTCTACTTCGAAAGTTAAACCCACGGCCTTTAAGAAACACCGTATCATGACGTGCAATGATACACACCAACGTCGCACATGAAACCAGCCGTACCGTATTTAACCTAAAGAACGTGAGGCCATACAAACGCAAGTGAAGGAGCTGCTTAATGACGGTTTTATTCAACAATCTGAGATTCCCAGGTAGTCACCCGTCGTCTGGTTACGAAGAACGATGGGACATTGTGCTTTTGTGTAGTTTACAGGAAGTTGGCACCATCTCTAAAAAGGACGCACACCTACTGCCCAGCATTTACGACTAGCTGGGCAGACATCGCTGTGCAAAACATTTTTGCTCGAGTGATTTAAAGAGCGAGCACTGGCAGATTGAGGTTAATGAATGGGGTCGTGAAAAAACTGTCCTCATCGCTCCTGATGACGTCTATGAAATTAAGGTGTCGCACGTCGCTCACTGTTCATCGCCGGCGACGTTCCAGTGAGTGATGGATTCTGTCCTCACGGTCCTCGAATGGCAATCCTGTTTGTTTTTCTGGACGGCGTGGTCGTACTCTCTGAAACCTTTCACGAATATTTTGAACACGTGCAAACTGTATTACATGCTCTGCGTTTGACCAACTGAACGCTCAAGCCTGAAAAATTCCACTTGGCCTATGAATAACTACAATTTCTCAACAAACGCGGTGTGCGCCGACGGTGTATTACTGGCTCCCGACGCAACTGCCACCGTAGCCAAATTTCTGGTTCATACTACAGAGAAAACTCTCAGTCTTCCTTGCTCTTTGCGCCAACTGCCGTCGCTACAACACCGTCTTCACCAAGATTGCCGAACCCCTGAGCCCTTAGCTCGTGACGATACCCCGATCTCTTCGACTACCGTACAACACGAGGCTTTCACAGAGCTACGTCGAGGCCTGCACAGAAGCCATGTTCTTGCCCACAGTGATGGTGACGCTGCCACCGAGATCCACACCGTCGCCAGCAACATCGGCCTAGCATCGGCCAGCAACATCAGCCAACAACATCGGTTGTGTGGGCCACGATGAAATCTCGGCCTTACCTCTTCCAGCCGTTATTTCAAAGTCGTGACATACCACCATTCCTAGTGTTGACTGGCAATATACGGGACTAATTGTGCCACCTAGCTAGGTGGATCTATCACCCCGAGGAAATTCATTGCAGAACTGCACATAATTCTGCACGCAAACACGGAGATGCCGACACGCTGTCCCGCGCACCGGTTGAGCTAACTTATGAGAGCACGGAGGACGACAGCCATTTTCTGGGACTAGTTCGCGATTCTGACGCAATGGCGAGGAAGCCAGCTGCGATGAACTTATGATCTGTCATTGACCATCTGGAGGACCGCACTCCTACCTTATCGCAAGAGTTCTCCCGGAACTGGAGCCAGAGTGACGGCGGCTACCTCCTCGTCGAGCCTTCAGACCTCCCAGCGGACATCCTTTTTGCCTCCCACGACAAGCCCATGACTAGTCACTAGAGCTATTGCACGTACTCTTGCTACAGTTCACCAGGCCTATTATTGACCAAAACTTGTTGCCACCATCCGCCGCTACTTCCGGGGCTGGCATGATTGCCAGCGCCTCCCATAAAGTCACTGCCCCTAAAGCTTCACCGCCTCGGAAACCCTTTGACCAATCCGGCATGGACCTTCTGGCCCATTCTATGTATCATCGGCAGGCAATAAATGAATAATTGTCGCGAATGGCTCTCTGACTAACTGTAGAGAAACAGAAGTGGTGTCGCGTGGCGCATCGCCTGAAATCGCGCAGTTTGTCATGCAATATTTTACGGCAGGTCTCCCCGTCCAACTTCATTACCCATCGAGAAACGGCTTTCACGGCGGAATTCATGCACGAGGTATTTAAGCTCAGTCGCACAAGCCATCGCAAGACCACTGTCTAACACCTGTTTTCAAATGGGCTCACAGAGCGGCTCAGGAAAACCATAGCAGATTCTGATCTGCCTAAGCACATTTTGCTTGCTGGCTGATCAGGCAGCAGGTGGAGAAATACCTCCATATGCATACATTACTTGTCTAAACACTCATGGTAACATAGAGAAAAAACAGAAACAAATACGAACAAATAAAAACAATAAAAAAATTTGAACACAAAATTGCACATACGAAAGAACTCAAGCTATACACAGGGAAATACATTTGCACACCAATTTCTCCTGTCAGTCATCTTCCTACGTTTGTTACTCGCAATACATAGATCATCGGGAATTTCATTAAATACATCCGGTACATAATAACTGCGCATCTTTTTACGATAGTTTGTGTAAACCCGTGGCTTAAAAAAACGTTTTGCTTTTCTCAAGGTGACATCTTTTTTTACGGGAGTTTTATATTCATTTGAATAATAATACCGTGTTAATACAACAAAATGAAATAGTTCACGAATTTGAAGGATACCTAGCTCACCGTATGTCTCTTTCATGTCAACCGAGTGTAGTTTTGTGCCGTACGATATAGTGTTCACTATACTTTTTAGGATAACATTTAATGCTTCTTTCTTGTATTCGAAGCAGTTACCGTATAGAGTAATCCCGTACTTTAAAACAGGTTCTACTAATGCTGTATAGATCAGTCGCCTAAGATGGAGCGGAGCTTTGCCACGAAGGTGATACATCATAGCCGCAATGGCCCTTATCTTTCGAGAGAGGTAGACGATGTGGTCGCTCCATGTAAGGTGTTGGTCAAAGCTGATGCCCAGATACAGAACTGTTCGCTCTATTTGCATAGCTTTACAATTAAGCTGGTAACAATGGGATGTATGAAGATACAGTGGTTGGTTGAAAGCAACAGTTTTATGAGGGTTTTTAAAGCATGTTAGTTTTGTTTTGTTCACGTTTAAAAAAATGAAAATTTGCGAGAACCATTCAACGACTTCACTTATATCTGTTTGAAATGACTCCACGCCTGTACGATAATCAGTAGCTTCAAGCGCTAGCGCTGTGTCGTCAGCGTATTGAAAAACGTTTGACTTAAGCTGTAACAAACCTGAATCGGATACATATATGTTAAAAAGTAGTGGGCCAAGTACACTTCCTTGAGGTACACCGAATTTAACATTTTTTAAATCTCCGTGCGTATTATCAAGCATCACAAATTGCAATCTACCTGTAAAATAATTGACAAAAAACTTATTAAAATGACCGCGGAACCCAAGTGAGGTTAATTTTTCGAGTAGTAGTTTATGGTCTATTGTGTCAAATGCCTTAGTTAAGTCCAGGAATAAGGCTAACACGATGTGAGTATTTTCTAGTGCATTGTAAACATAGTCAGAAAATTCTTCAAGAAGTGTAGTCGTACTTCTATTCCTTGTGAAGCCAAACTGCGCAGCATTGTTCAAAGAGTATTTTTCACAGAATGACGCCGAGGAAGACAACTCACCTTACGCCATTTCCCCTTGTTTATCGGCGGTATGTGCACACAGTGCTGGATGTCATGTTTCCGTGCAGTACCGTCGACCGGGCGCTCACTCCACACGTCGAGCAATTTGTCCAAAACGCCGAGGTAGCCCGCCAACTCGACCACTTGCACATCGGGCGGCAATACGAGACAGATGCACGCCGCGACCACCAACGAAATCCACACGGCGGGTACCAACACGACGACCAAGTTTGGGTGTGGACCCGTGTCCATCGCCCAGGCTTGTCGGATAAACTTTATGCCGCTACATTCGGCCCTACAGAGTGTTGATTCGCATTACGGATGAGACTATAAAAGTTCTGCCCGACGGTTCTGTGCAGAGTACGCGCCGTCGACCCAGCCTGAAGTAGTGCACGTATTACATATGAAGCCCTATCAAACAGTAACGAACAGATAAAGGCCAGCACAACAACATCTGTAGGCAGCACACCGTAAGTTCGGACACAGGCTGCTGGCGCCGCTCCCAGAGTGAATATGTTTGAAACCAGCATACACCAACACTTAACAAAGCAGGCTTTTTCTGCAGATGAGTTGATTTCTTCGTACTGGAGCGACCTGTACGTTTAAATGCATCGGATGAGCTACACTGACAATTCATAGGTTAACTATAACACTTAACTATAATATAACACTTAACTTAACGGTTAATTATAGCCAACTTTAACTCTAGAGGTAACGATTTCCTACGGCTTCTAAAGCCTGTGACACGCCCTGCTTAAGCAAGCTATGCATAAGCGCTGGACTGTATACCGGTACACAAGCATCCTCGTTAGTCAGCAAAAATAACCTGGGGATGTGTTAATGTCTCAGGGGTGGGAATTATTACGAAGCAAACTCAAGGCAATGACGCAACGAGAAGCTTGTAAAGCATTTACGCACTAATGAGCGCCTGAATTAGAAAACAAGTCTGACGCCGCGGAAAAATGGAAATTAGCCCTCGGCACAGAGCAATCTTTTGTTAATGGTGGAAGAATTCTCAGACTAGGTTACCTTAATAGTAGTGAGCATTTAGTCGGCGGACGGCGCACTAATTGCGTAAAACTGCTTGTTATGCAGAGGAGAGTACTGGTGGGCAATTCCCCTTTGGCGCTTAATGCCAAACGAGGAATATCATCCAACGAGTTTCATACAAATGCATATAAATGCAAGCTGGTCTCAGTTGTGCGAAGTTTTTCATTGCATAAACTTGGGAGAGATGTCACAATGGGTAGTTTGGTGTGCGCTTGTAGACACCCTTAGAGTGTGTGTAAGGGCAGCGGTTGCAGTCTCTCAGGAGGCGTCCTCGACTCAGCGTGGCATGTTTAACCAGAATCCAGGAACCAGGTCACAAAGGGAGGGGTCGTTTGGTGCCCAGAGAATGGGTCGCATTGAAATGTTAACATAAAGAATGAATTATAATTAAAAAAAAAGACTGCACCTATCAATTTCAAATCACTCATAATAACACATACAACGTCATCTACGAACAATTTAATACACGCAAAGTAATTCCAGAGAAAGCCTAATGTACAAAACAAAAGCCTCGCAACCACAGTGCACTACAACACCACGAGGCAAAACAAGAGAAAACGGTTTGTTGATCGGGAACTGCGTAGGCCAGACGCCCCGAGGCTCAACACGGGCACCAAGTGAAAGGCTGGCACAGCCATACTGGAGAGCTTGGAAGAGGCATTGCTGGTAAAGCTATGTGGAGATTGCTGCAAGGTAAAAAGACACATTTAACAGCAGCACAGCGCAAAAAATGGACTAGATCAAGCATGTAAGGCAAAGTGCAAGGCACAAAAAGGAGCCGGTCGCAGAATGGAACACAACTGTTTAACCACATTTCGAAGTGGGCCAGGCAACAAGAAATTCATAACCACGGCAGTCATTCACAAGCTAGCCTCAGACGAGACATCACTTGCATATCGATATCCAGCATCGTTTCTACAATACATGCCACCATTCAAAAGAACAGACCACAGCAGAACGATATTTTCAGTAGAAGGCTGGTTTGCTTTAAATTCTGCATGCGTCCCTCAATTTGAAATCTGGCATGATTAGCACTGATTTCACATTCTCACAGGTATGATGAATTAATAGTGCCAATTGCAGAAAAACCACACTTTTTCCTTTAACATCAAATAAGGTATTGGAGAGGTACCTCAGCATATTTAAGTCAAAGTCAGATTTATTTGCGCCATTGGTTATAATCATGAAACAATCAAGTTTATTCTTCGTACATATTAAAGGCTCAATTACCCTTAAATTTCACTGCAACTTCGGGATTTAGGGCAAATGGAGCTAGGGCACCTGTGTGCATTTTGCAGTTGTTTGTATCATTTCAGCTCCGAGCCAAAGTATGAAAAAGCGAATGCCAAAATAGAGGCGGAAAACTTCAGAGCAATTTGTTTTTATCTCACCGTTCTGCTATTCAAGGCTCGACTACACTGGCTCGGCTATAAGTACGAACGCAGCTGGATCATATGCAGCTTCGTACCTTAAATACACAATTTATAAAAGTACAAGTGAAATACAATTGAAAGAGGAGGAAGCTCAATCCTAACGCATACAGCTGAATCGCAGTCTACGTAGTTAAACTGCTCGAGCGCTGTTACTTCAATTACAGCGTAACATGCGGCGAGAATGTAAAGCCCGGGCCGAAGATCTATTGGTGGGCACATATTCCATTCTCGGCGAGAGATGAATGGCAGTACGGCGGCAGTACGGCGCCGATATCGTGCACCCCGCGATCGGATCAGCTGTGCATATTTGCATGGCATACTGACCATGACCGTGTGACCACTGACACTACACGCGCATTCATGCCCGTGTGCCGCCAGCAAACAACCTTTCAGCGCTGCGTGCTGCCGCGATAGGCACTGCGTCTTCGCGTCTCTGTACTAGCTGTGTTGACGTGACCAGTTGTGCGCAAAGGCTTTGAAATAATGAACACGTTCGAAGAAAATTAACTTACCCCCAAGATGCGAGATGTCACCCGGGTAGTGGTCTCCCACCAGCTGCTCCGCCATGGAGGAAATGAGCCGCACCGTCAGCATAGCGTTTCCAGTGAAGGCGCGCAAAGGACGACGCGCTATCCGTCGAGCCCGCTGACGCACGCTATAAACACAGGTTTACTCAGCACCTTACCACGTTTTCGTACATCGCACCAGCGAATTTCACTGCTGTCGGCACATCACATATCGGAAGAGTGACAAATGCTCATGCCAGCGATGGTTCTTGCCCTCGGCACCACAAAGGACCACGACAAACGTAGTAACGCTGACCGCCATGCTGTCCCTCCCCAGACGCTGCGTTCGTTGGCTAGCGCTTCGGCCAGTTCCGGCTTCCTTCGGCCCGTTTAGAAAGGCATCGCCTCCAGGCATTCCTCCAGGTCGTCTCTTTCGGGCTCTATGCTTTTGGGCAGTGCGATAGCAAACGTCTAAAACCAAATGAAACTTTCGTTACAAAAATAATTAAGTTCTTGTGCACATATTAGCATTAAAAACTTGAGAAATTTGTGACGCATGGACGCATTAATATGCGCGTCGGTACATTCGTGCGTGCGTGCGTGCGTGCGTGAGTGGGCATGGTCTAGCGCGTCAAATCCAAAGCCTATCCGACATGCTGCATGGTTTCTGAGATCACCGCCGTGAGCTTCGCTTGTTTTCTTGTGCTGCTGCTGGGCGGTCTTGCGCGCCGCTGTTACTGTGCTGGAATCGCAAAAGAAGAAGGATTACCGGTGTGTGCTGCCGGTGGGCGCGCTCTCATCCAAGAGTGGTAGCAGCTCCCAATTAAGCGATCCGTCGGGGCATATGTGTTATGGATGTCTGGTCGACAACGATAATGAGGTCAGCAGTGCGGTGCCGTCGTTTGATGAGTCGAACCTTTCGGCCTATTGCACTGCTAACTTCGTTGCAAAAATGCCTGGCTCATAAGCAGCGACAGTGGCCATTGTTTCTGTGGTGTGTTTCGATTACAAGACGGCGCCCTTCTACAGTGTGGCTTCCTTGGAAACTTATTCGGCGGTGTGCCTGCAACGCCTGTCGCTGTCAGCTCAAACTGACCGCCTGCGAGCGCTGCCTTCTTTTGCGATGTGAACGGTGACGGGACACTTACTGCCTGTGGCCGGAGCTTATAGCAAAAGCGAAGAGTGTTTTCTGTGAAGGTTTGACGAAGTGCGTGTGTCAGTCTGGACCCTTAGCAAGTCATACGAGATGCGACATGCAAAAGTGGTCCACCAGTCGCTTCAGCAGAAAGGAGTGCGGATGTTTTTTACGTTACTTCAATCGAGAACTGCCCATGCAAATATTTCAACTCGTCTCTTGCCTAAACAGCATAGTAAAGAAGCTAAAGCAACAAAACTGCTGTTTCCATGCTGTATATTGATTCCGCACTCGTGCTAGAGGTGGGAAATATGTAGCAGTTATTGGCGGAGTTACAGCCTATGAAGCACGTGCAGCTTCTTGTAATTGCAGGTTAGGATATGCGCCTTACATGGTATTGACTTTGTAACCAGACATAGCCATCTGTCAGCTAAAAGAAATTTTCTTGCTATAGGATTCTGCAGCATTATGTATGCTTCTGGACACTGAATACCGGGTGCGTCACCTCTCTTGAAAGCACTCAGATTTGTGTACTTATCAGTACGTTTGAGATGAGAAAATTTTATCAGCTTCTTTTCTTTATTTTATAATTAGCTACACAGCATGTCGCAAAAAAATGTTTTAAGGAAAAGTATTTCAGTTTAGAGTAGAACAGTTCAACAAAGTTGTTTTGGGCATTCTGGTAACTTCAAGATGGTATCTGATGGTTGCATACAGACGCGCAAGTCAAACCTCAAAGGGCATCAAACTTAACAGTACCGCTGAGCTTATCCTTTCGTGCTTTTTATGCGTGTGTAGATCACCTGGGGAAGTTCAGTATTGGATGTTGGATTTCATAGTTCTGCTACAACTTTTATCTTCCTTTCTACACATGAAAAATGACTGAACTTGATTACATTCCCCAAGCAAATACCTGACGCCTTACAAGCGTTCCTTACTGTGCACAGTTGTCCCAGTGCATTATATCCACTCATGTGCAGCACACTGTTGTGTTGCTCTTGGTCTCCGAATGTGACTCTCAGCAATATGATGGAATCATAGTCCATCCAGATGGTCTTTGTGGTAGTGCAAATTTCAAAACAGATTGAAGAAGAATGAAGAGTGTGATACTTCGTCATGCATCATGCAATGCTGGTGCTAATCAGGCAACGTGTGTGGTATATATACTTCGCACATTTGAGATTCATTGGATTTGTTCTGGAGCCATACTGGGAATTAATTAATCGATCTGTGATCTGTCACTGAAATTGAGAGAGGGCACTAATTTCTGAACTTTTGACACCAACTGTGAATTCAAAACTGTCTTTTCATGTAGGCTTACATGGCCTTTTTACGTGTATGTAAATTTATGCTAATGACTTTGGAAATTGCTTTGGAAATGGTTTTGGAAATTGCCTCGTAACATTCCTGTTACAGCTCAGAATTCACTTTCTGCACGTCATGTTTGATTGAACCTGATTATATCCCCAAGCTTGTTTGTTGCACCTAACAAACACTGTTGCCCTTTCAGAGTTATTCCATTGATTGACTCCTTTCGAGTGCAAGCAACAAATGGTTGTTTGCTTCTGATTTCGAAATATGGCTGTCTGCATGACGGGCAACAACATAAGTGCTCTGGATGGCTTTCATCATGCATCTATAAGATATCTGTAACTTTCAGAATTGGTTAAAGGAAGAACTGAAGGATGCTGTAAGAGTCATTAGCAGCTTGTTTCTTACATTACTTTACAATGAACTTGCAATGTTGACAAGTTCTTGCTCAGTGTGCATGTTGTCATGTACAGGTCCCTGCAGTATCGAAGGGAACCATTTTGCACTAAAAGATAATTTTTTGGTTATTTGTTTGCTGAAGTTGAAAATGATTAATGGGTACTTACGCCAAGACGAAAATTATAAAACAGCAAAACGTGAGCTTATTGCTCATTATTGAGAAGTAATCATTAACTGAATGCTCGAACTTTGTTTGATTTCACCCTAAATGGGCCTTTACAGTCTCGACAAGTTGCTACTAAGCAAGCAAACGCACACATGGCCACACGCAGCCTCACTGAGCTTGCTCAGTATGCACATAAGCACGCACAGCTTCGGCAAGCCCCTCTCAGCACGCAGATGTCCACGTACAGAGAGTTCTCCACGAGAGTCCACGATTTTTTACACGCAAAGAGTGTGCGTGAACATCTATCAGCTCACAGTACGCGCATATGTACACACAGGACGCACAGAATGCGTACAGGTAACGCACAATTTCTGCGCATTCGTGTGCAAAATGAACGTGATCGTACAAAAATCACTGTTCTCGTGCAAACTCACGCAGAGTTTTTTCAATAGGGTCTCGATGCCTTCACATTTATTGCTTGGAGACAGGATCGACAGAGGGAACAGCGGTGGCCGTGTTTCGGTTTAGGAGAAACGCATAAGGCTCCCGTGCGCTCAGCGGTCGTCAAATAACCCACCATTGTGTTAATTGTTTTCGATTGTTCCAAGAAGGCAGCTCTTTGCTCTTTCACTCCCAGCATCCTCCTCACTTTCAGGACGGCGTGGTTGAATTGTCCACCGAGAAGTCAGAGTCGCTACTCTTACCAATTCCTCCAAACCAATTGTATTTTTTAGTGCGGTAGAGCGCAGTGAGCTGCTTAGCTGGCGCACTATAAACTTAACACTAGCATTCGTAGCATTTCATCCTTACTAGTCCCATTCATGCTTTCGTCCTCAGCCGCTTTATCTTCACGCTCCCCTACCTGAAACTCCAGGCCGGGGAAATCTCCACCCTGGATGCCATGATTCGAACAGCATTTAAGACAGCACTACACCTACCCCTAAATACCGCAACCGAAAAACTCCTTCAACTAGGCCTACACAATACGATAGGGGAGCTTATCGAGGCCCACCGACAGACACAATACATACGTCTCGCGAGAACCACCACCGGGAGACACATCCTACACACCCTCGCTATACGACTACCAGTCATGGATCCCACACAGCTCCAGGTCCCCCGCCATATTCACTGCGAACTACTTATCAAACCTCTCCCCAAAAACATGCAACCCACCTACCACGACCCCCGACGCAGAGCTCGCGCTCGGGCGCTCCGCAAACACTATGGCGCAGAATCGTTTGCCGTTTGGATGGATGCTGCATGCACAGGCGAAGACGCGGTTGTAGACACCGCAAACCCCTCCCTCCAACCGATTGCCACCCTTCACATATCCCCCGCTGCCACTTCCGAGGAGGCCGAAGAGGCTTCCATTGCCCTGGCCATCACACGCACGGAGGCTCGATATATACTGTCAGATTCTAAAACTGCCATACTAAATGTTGCTCGCGGGAGAGTTCCCGTCCCTGCATTTCGCATACTGGACTCACTCGCCGCGCACCCGCCCCGCCATGTGGAGCTGATATGGGTGCCTGCCCACTCCGGGAATCCCGGAAACGAGGTCGCCCACGCTTTAGCCCGAGCTTCTCTCAACCGGGCACCGGCGGCCTCCGACCTGGGGTTCTCGCGGGAGCGCATGCACTCATTCAGTGAAATGACGCAGGCCTGCAAAGCCGAGCGTCGGCTCTACCTTCCACCTCATCCCTCCCTCGACAATTACCATCAGACACTTTGGAGGCGGCTCCAAACACGCACCTTGCCCTCCGCTTATATACGCTCGCGATATCACCCAGTACACTCTAACCCTTCCTGTACCCTCTGCCACCACCCCAAAGTCACTCTCGACCATATTCTTTTCCTCTGCTCGGCGGATCCTCCCCCGCGGGGCCTGGAGCACCTTACCATTTGGGAGGCTTGGGAGACCGTACAGCGCTCCGCGGACCCGGCCTAGGAAACCATCGCCACATACCGGGCTGCCAGCGTCATGAGCCTCCAGGACATGAACGTTTGAGTGCAGTGGGGCCGTGCGGGGGCCCAAGGACCGGCGTGTCCAAAACTCCCTTGTTACAAATAAAGTTTTCATCATCATTATCATCATTAGCACACCCTTTTGTTAATTATTGGCGGGGAGTCTCTTCATGCTTAAAGTCACTGTAAGAGAACCCTGTGGCGCGCAATGGTAGCAGAAACGCTGAGGCCACGTTTATTCTTGCTGACGCCATTCCATGGACGAAGGCGGTTTGTGCAAGCCTTGAAGAGATGAAGATGATGGCTGCCTTTCGAGTGCGGCGCCTAACCTGTTCTCTTCAGCTCGCGCTCCAGGTTCTTCGTTCTTCTCGCACGTGCCACAACAGGGCGCTCCAAGGTGGCGCTACAAAGGCCCCCGCCCAGCGCGAAAAAGCAGTTTGCGCCAGATGAGACGCACCGAATGAAGAATGCACATGAGAGCACAGACACCAAATCGAAAGAAACATGTGAAAGGTCTTTCAAGTTCAGATCGCTATTTCCATGCGGGACCGTCCTTCCCGACTCCTGCTTTTGCCCTATGCCCACAACCCTTCGCCTCTTCCCTCCACATTCTTTCCCTCTGCCCGGCGGACCCTCCCCCGCGTACCTAGAGAACCTCAAGACCTGGGAGGACTGGGAGACCTTGCTGCGCTCGTAGGTCCCGGCCGTGCAGTCCATCTCCACCGGCCGGGCTGTCAGTCTTATGGACCTTAGGAACTTATACACTTGAGTGCAGTGGGGCCGTGCGGGGACCCTGGGACCTGCCCCGAATTCCTCTCACAATAAAGTTTTATTGCGAAAGCTATACTGCGCAAGGTTTTGAGCCTTCAGCGCCGTACCGGCGGATCCACATTTGACCTTTAGCTTGACCTCTGTTGTGACGTCACGCCAGACAGAGAGAAAACAGGGGCCCAACTCGGCTCGTCGCTGCTGTCCCAGCGGTCCACGCCGCGCCGCGCAGCAGCTGCTCGCCACTGCCGCGAGGAGGCGTTCGCCGTGATGACGTCACGCCAGACGGAGACAAAACTTGGGCCCCGGCTCGTTCGGAGGTGGTGACGAATCGCGGCTACGGCCACTTATCTGTTTTTATTGCGTAGCATATTGCCATCACTCAGTTCAGCCCTTGGGCGCGGCCGGGCAGCCACCAAACCACGTGACGTGACGTCACGACAGCCGAAGGAAAAGCTGGGCCCCAACTCGCGCGGTTGCGCGCGGCCGCAGCCACCACCTGACTCCCGCTCCTGACGCTAGGGGTGCTGCGCCGGCGCCTGACGTCACGGAGGAAAAGCTGAGCCCCAACTCGTGCGGGCCGCCGCGGTGGCTTAGTGGCTATGGTGCTCGGCTGCTGGCCCGAAAGACGCGGGTTCGATTCCGGCAGCGGCGGTTGAATTTCTTTGGAGGAGAAATTCGAGGCCTGTGTACTGTGCGATGTCAGTGCACGTTAAAGAACCCCAGGTGGTCGAAATTTCCGGAGCCCTCCACTACGGCGTCTCTCATAGCCTTAGTCGCTTTGGGACGTTAAACCCCATAAACCAACCAACCAACCAACCAACTCGCGCGGTCGCGCGCGACCGCAGCCACCACCTGACTCCCGCTCCTCCCGCTAGGGGCGCTGCCAAGAACGCCATGGGTGGCAATTGGTGGCAATTGCCACCACCCCGTTTCAAAGGGGGCGCTCCTATCCATCCATCCATCCATCCATCCATCCATCCATCCATCGGGTGCCAAGAACGCCGTTGTAGCCGGTGCTGGAGCTGCGTTTGTACATTCTGCATTAGCTTCACCGGCAACCACGTATATAGCCGCTACAGCACTTCTCGCCTCACTACTGGCACTTGCACACAGAATGACCAAGAATTAAAATAGCTAAACCAAGCATTACCGAGTAAATCCAAGTATAACCGAGTATTGCCGAGAAAATCGAGTGCCGCCAAGCAATATCTCGCCCTCAAAAAAAAAAAATGACCGCGCAATATGCAACGCATTTTTGGCTTAACCAAGCTGAGCCTGGACATCTTTTTTTTTCAGCCAGCGTCCGCTTCGCCGTCTCGCTCCTTTGATTTCAAAGCTTAAAGCGCGTCTGAGGTGTCCACTGCAGGTTACGACTGACAACGGCAACGGCGACGCCGCAAAACATAGAAACGGGCGCCAGAAAGCTGCGCTCTAAGTACGCGGTTGTTGCTGCGACGCGCCTCTTTTCTTTCCTTTCTCTCTTCCTTCCTTCCTTTGCTCTTTTAACTCTCCTCTATCTGCACGTGGCAGCGGTGGTGGCTCGACTGGAGCCAGTTGGCAGGCCCGTGCACTTTCCATTTCATTCTACTATCAGTCGCAACAACAACAACGGCTCGTTACAGTCGTCCCAGCGGATCCGCGCCGCTGCTCTCTGTCTCTTGTGCTTTAAGGGAAGAGCACGTACTGCATGGGTGTTTCAACCAGGCCATGTCGACCGACACGTACTACAAGGCGAAACTGCAACGATTTGCCGCAACTAGGAAACAACGACGTGCTCAGTAAACATAGGCTTTACTAAGAGCACCATCAAGACACACCACCAGCCAAACCAGGCGCAGCCAGGGCTTTTGCTTTAGCAACTTACTGGGCTTAACCAAGCTAAGCCTCTGCCAATTTTCTCTCTCTCTCTCTCTCGGGTAGGCTGTGCAAGTTCAGGAGGGCGGGAGTGGCCACTTCTCAGCGGGTGGTTGCTGCTAGTACGTCTGTGCGTAGGTGCAGTGGCCAAGTAGGTAATGCCACTCAAGAAAAGCAGGGTGGATATTTTATTGCTAGATATCGCGGATCCAGATTGGGCGGGTGATGGTCTCTATCCAATCATGTAGGTGGAGGAGGCTGTAAGCCAGCGACGGGAATGGCGGCATTCATGCGATGAAGTGCATGGTACAAGGCGGCGAGGTCGACTGGAACGTGGCCGGCATCGGGGTCTGAATATAGGTATTAGCTGGCTGCTGTGCCGGCTACGCAAAAAATTGGCTGTGATTTGACCAGTGGCCATCCGAGTAGAATTACAGAAGCAATGGCGCGGTAATCGCAGCGGCGACGGCATCTCCGGCACAAACCCGTACTGAGACACAAAAACAGCTTCAAAGGGCTATACATAACTTCACTGGAGACACGGCCAAACTGGCCGATGCGCTCCGCGACAAATATTTGAGTATACACCAGGATCCCCGTGGTCAGGCGTACTCGTATGCAGGTTTCGAGAACGCGGATTTGGATCAACCGTTCCAGCTCCATGACCTAAAAGCGGCCCTGGCTAAAATGAAGCGAGGTACAGCACCAGGCCGGGACAAGGTGACGGTAAAGCTTATTGCCAACCTCCCAGATCCCGCCTACGAAACTCTCCTCGATTACTTCAACACTATCTGGATTGGAGGCACACCACTCCCCATAGATTGGAAAACGGCACTAGTAACTTTCATTCCCAAGCCAGGTAAAGCCATTAACACCGACAAACTCCGGCCCATCTCCCTCACTTCGTGTGTGGGGAAGCTGATGGAGACTATGGTCCGCGACAGATTGTCGGCTTTCCTGGAACAGCAAAACATTTTCGCAGACACCTTGTACGGTTTCCGCCCGCACCGGTCCGCACAAGATGTCCTGTTGCAACTTCACAAGGAGATTCTCGACCCCGTCGAGCACCCCAGCAATGATAAAGTAGTCGTCGCACTTGACCTGCGGGGGGCTTTCGACAATGTGACCCACGAGATCATCCTATCCCACTTGTCGCAAACAGACTGTGGGCGCAATACTTTCAATTATATCAAACAATTCCTTACAGATCGCCAATCCTATATCCGGCTGCAAGACACAGAATATGGCCCATATCAACTTGGTACACGAGGGACCCCACAGGGAGCTGTCCTCTCGCCATTACTATTCAATCTGGCCATGATGAAGCTCCCTACCCAGCTGGCAGAGGTCGCCGGTGTGCAGCACGCTCTGTATGCGGACGACACCACCCCTTGGGCAACACAACAATCGGTTGGAGACATCGAGGCCAACCTGCAACAAGCGGCAGCTATTGTGGACGAATACGCTCGTCGCTGTGGTCTTGAATGCTCCCCGAGCAAATCTGAATTTGTGCACATACGCCCCAACTCAAAGTGCACAACCAAAATTGCCCTTTCCCTACTTAGCGGACCGATACATGAACACGAGGAGATCCGGGTACTGGGGCTTTTCATTCATCATAGGCGCAAGATAGACACTACCCTAAACAAGCTACGTAAGGTGAGGGACCAGGAGGGTCGGATGCTCCGCCGGGTGTCTAATAAAAGGGGGGGACTACGATGCAAAGATGCCCTGCGGCTGGCCAATGCATTCGTGACCAGCCGGATTTTATATTCGGCTCCCTACCTCCACCTACGCAAATGTGATGAGAATGCCTTAGAAGTAGTTCTCCGCAAGATTTATAAGAGAGCGCTCGACCTCCCCATAACGACGTCCAACAAGCGTCTCCTCGGTCTGGGGATGACCAACACCTTTGGGGAGTTACGAGAAGCTCATCTTAACAATCAATACTTGCGCCTAAGCAAAACACCTGCGGGGAGCCGCCTTCTGACCCGCTTACACATATCCTACGCAACACATACAGAAGAACGGGTCCGCATCCCTGAAGCCTGGCGCTTTGCACTCCAGGTGCGACCCCTTCCGAAGAACATGACTGCAGACACACATGATGGTCGCTGTCTCGCGCGGACGGAGGCTATTTCTCAACAATATGGCCATAAGCCAGGTGTCTTCTATGTGGATGCGGCCGGCCCACACCATGGGGGTTGGTACACGGCGGCCGTCATCCACCAAAACACTACAGTTCAGGGCCTTACTTTCCGTGCCCCAAACATTACATTTGCGGAAGAGAACGCCATTGCACTGGCCGCCGCAGATCCAGAGTCCCGAGTCATTATTACGGACTCCAGGGGCGCCTGCCGCAATATTGAGCAAGGGTATATTCCAGACCGTGCTTTCAAAATTCTCCACGCATGCGAATACACAGGGTTTCCGACCCATCGTGCCATCGTGTGGGCTCCGGCTCATGCGGATCTTGAGGGGAACGAGGCAGCCGACGCTGATGCCCGCGCGCTTACTCACCGGGCGTCGCCTCATCCGCAGCCTGATCCGGAATTCAATCTCAATCCGGCCATCACCTTTAAAGAGATCACCTCTCTTTATCAAAATTTTCATGGTCTCTATCCCCCTCCCTGTAAAGGCCTCACACGGGTGGAGTAGCGCTGGCTTCTCCGCCTTTATACCAATACTGTACTGTGCCCGGCAGTACTTAAGCACTTAAATTCTTCTTTCTCGGGCGCGTGCCCACACTGTGAGGAGGAGTTTTCGGACACCTACCACATGGTGTGGGCATGGTCTTCCAATCCTGCCTACCCACCCCACCTCCACCCCACTCGAGAGGACTGGGAAGCTGCCCTGCGCGGCTGCTCCGAACTCCATGCCCAGCAGGCATTGGTAGCTAGAGCCCGGGCCGCTGCGGAAGCTACAGGGATCCCGGACTAGGGATCCCTCCTAGTGTTTCTAAGGGGCGGGCCCTTCCGGCTCGCCCCATCGACCTTTCCCAGTCCTCTCTATACAAATACCAGAAGTATCCTCTCTAAAGCTGTTCCCATTTCCTCGCTCATCGATTCATGCTCTGCATCCTTAATCGCGTTCACGGAAACATGGCTTACGGACAATGTTCCCGACGACAGCATTTTTGTTACCGAGGCGACGTTTAACATATTTCGCTGCGACAGGTCAAATCGGAGAGGCGGTGGTGTCCTGTTGGCAATAAAAAAAGAATTATCATGTGTACCCATCATAATTACTACGTTTCTTGAATGTGTATGGGTGTTGTTAAACGGTAGCAGTACTGACATACTTATTGGTGTTTTTTATCGCCCCCCTGATATGGGCAGTGCTTTTGTTGAAGAGTTCTATCGCATTTTGAGTGAAGTGTGTAACCGATTTCCAAATTGTGTGTTATTAATATTTGGGGATTTTAATTATCCACGCATCAATTGGGCAACGCTACCTGTCACGGAGAGTGAAAGAGAATCGAATGCATTTCTTCAGTCATGTTTAGATTTTTCATTATCCCAACTTATCATACAACCCATACGGCGTACTGCCACATGCTCCAGTATTCTTGACCTAATCCTTACTAATATCCCTGACATCTGCGCCAACATTAGCCACCTAGATGGGCTCTCCGATCATGACGTCATTACTGGGAACATTGTTTGTCGGCATAACAGTAGGAAGATCATTGAAAAAAAAAATTAAATGCTATAGCAGAGCTAACTTTGATGGAATGAATGCACAATTATCCCTTTTTGCAGACCAGTTTCTTAATGACTTCTTGTCCCGTACAGTTGAAGAAAACTGGGTCGCGTTCAAAAATATGTTTACTGACGTCGTTAGCAAGTATATACCGTCCATAACAATTAGGAGTAGGAGCTCTACGCCATAGTTTAACAAACAACTTCGGCGTCTAAACAACAAAAAAAGCGATTGTACAGGCAAGCCCAGAAATCCGGTCTTTCATCATCGTGGCTTAAATACAAACAGTGCGACAAAGAGTACCAAGAGTTACTTAAATCCAGTCCTCATCACTTTTTTAACCACGACCTATCATCTATGCTGACTAACAATCCTCGCAAATTTTGGCAAGTAATAAATCCAAGCAATCATCCAGATGTAACACTTACCGATACCACAGGCGCCACTGTTCCCGAGTCAAAGTGTGCACAAATATTAAACAATGCATTCTCGTCTGTGTTCACCCGCGAGGACGTCACTTCATGCCCAAACATAGGTACACTTTCCGATATCATCATGCCACAGATAAATATTAGCGAGTCCGGTATCATATCACTACTTAATAATCGTAAGGTATCATCTGCATCTGACCACGTTGGGTTCAACAACAAGTTGCTTAAAAGTACATCGCAAAGCATTTCGGTAATCTTGTGCGCTCTTTTTTCACAGTCATTGTCATCCGGCCAAATTCCAAATGATTGGCGTACAGCCAAGGTTATACCAATTTTTAAATCTGGCGATCGCTCATCACCGCTTAACTACCGGCCTATTTCGTTAACTAGCACCGTTTGCAAACTACTGGAGCATATCATACATTCTCAAATCATAAAATACTTAGAAGAACATAACATAATTTTCAAATACCAGCACGGCTTTCGCAACGGATATTCATGCGATGGGCAACTTGCCGGGTTTACTAATGACTTGCTTTCATGTATTGACGCTGCCAACCAAGTCGACGCGATATTCTTAGATTTTTCTAAAGCTTTTGACCGCGTTCCTCACCAGAGGCTACTGCTGAAACTAAAACATTTTAACATTGACGCACAAGTCATTGCATGGATAAAAGATTTCTTGTCATTTCGAACTCAATTCACAAATATTAATCATCACAACTCCCCTTTTATTCCTGTCACGTCCGGCGTTCCACAAGGGAGCGTGCTTGGCCCTTTGCTTTTTCTAATCTATATTAATGACTTGCCTAACTGCATGTCGTCCAGAGTAAGACTGTTCGCCGATGATTGCGTAATTTACCGTACCATTTCTACTGACCCTGGCCATCAAGCATTGCAGTCCGACCTCAACGCAATAAACAGATGGTGTTCAGACTGGCAAATGACCCTAAATCATACTAAAACTAAGTGCATGTCATTTACACACTCCTCTTCCCGTATTCCAACTTCATACTTTAGAGGTAACAACGCTGTCGAACTTACTACCTCGTACAAATACTTAGGAGTCAACTTGCAATTGGATCTAACATGGCATCATCACATCGTCACTCTTGCATCTGCTAACCGTACTTTCGGAATCATGAAACACAGACTAAAGCAAGCGCCTTCAGATCTAAAGAAACTCGCGTACATCACGTTAATCAGGCCTAAAATTGAATATGCATGTGCCATCTGGGACCCGAGCCAAGACTACATTATACGTAACATTGAATCCCTGCAAAGCCGTGCTGCTCGCTTCATTTTTTCAGATTATTCGCCGTACTCCAGTGTTTCAACTTTAAAAATTCGTGCCGAACTGCATCCGCTATCACTACGACGGAAACACGCCCGCTTATCTCTCTTTCACAAACTTTATCATCATGATCGTTTGCGCGACGACTTCTTTCAGTCACCCCCTGTCATTTTTCCTCGCCGTGATCATCCCTGCAAAGTCAAACGCCCAGCATGCCACTCGGCCCATTACGCACAATCATTCATCCCCAAAACCATAGCTGACTGGAATAACCTACCATCAGATATTGCCACGGAAGTTAACACCGATCAATTTCATCAAATGCTGTGGACTCATATCAGAATTTGACGTCTCTGTGCGTTTTTGTGGTTAGCTGTTTTTTTTTTCAGGACTAATTTAATACCTGTGCATCTTGTTCGATATCGTATTGTAGTTTTTTCTTTTTGTGTTATCCTTGAACCCCCGGTGTTTCAATTTTCACACTTTTATCTTATCTTTATTCGAACTTTAATCCACTTCTAATATTGGTGTTTGCGTATTTTGTGGTTTTCTTGCTATGTTCGCTGAAATTGTTTATTCTTACTATTTTGTTTCTCGCATATTCTTATTAGTATGTTTCGTGTGCCCCCCCTATGTAATACCCTCTTGCAGAGGGCCTTTAAGGTATTTGAATAAATAAATAAATTCCTCAGGGTGCACTTTGACTGTCTAAAGTGCGTAGAGGCGAAAGCGTTTTCCGCACTACTTTGACTGCCTCTGTGGCACTGGTGACGTCGCCAATGGATGATGTCACACATATTAAAGTGCTAATACTAAGTAATGAAAAATTACTAATTAATCAGTAATTATTGATTAATGACTAAACGCTAATTAAATTGCAACTAATGACACTTAAGCTTCGCCTTTGAGAGTGGAACGCGACAGCGTGTTTTAGCGCTGCCAGAGAGTCCACGGAACGCCACCACCCGTTCGGCGAGATGCCTTGACCTTTGAACGCAACGCTTTTTAAGGAAAGGAAATGGCGCAGTAATTCCCCGTCACCTCGGTGGACACGTGAACCGCACCGTATAGGAATGGAGGGAGTCGGAGTGAAAGAATAAAGAGAAAGAGGGGCCGTAATGAAGAAAATGAATATTGCATTTGACGAAAGGAAATTCCGCATCAACTGTCTCACATATCTCGGCGGACACCCGTAATTCGTTTGTAGCGGAATGGCGGAAGTGGGAGTGAAATAAGAAAGCGGGGCCCCAATGAACAAAATGAAAATTGCACTTGAGGAACGGAAATTACGCAGTAACTGTCTCACCCTCGCTCCTCGCGCATGTGCAGTTCGTGATCTCCGGGGCTCCACGAAATCGCTCACACATAGCGCAGTGTTGTCTCCGCAACAAAACGTCGTACGTCGCTGAACTTGCTGTGTGCCACTATTCTCACGGGCTGTGATGCAGTGAACTGTTGCAAAGCGTGGAGACGGAGCCGAATGAGGCGACTTATGATTGCCAGCCGTAGTGAAGAGAGCGAATGCTGAGGTATCGGCAGCGTAATCAATAGATACAAAGAAGCAGGGGACGGCATCGTCACAATCGGCTGTGCCGGATGGGGCAGATGCCACCGGCTGCGGTGAGTGCGACGCACGGGGATGTCTCGATGCCTCGTGGAGAACAGGGGCTGTCGCGGTTGCCTCGGCAGGCGCGGTGGCACTGGGATGGTTAGCGGCGTCCGAAGTAGCGCCACACGGTTTGTGGCGCGATTGAAGAAGGTGGTCCGGCGCAGCTGGGCAACGTTGAAGGTGCGTGTGGCTGGCTGCAGGAGGCTGAGTGGGCCGCGCTGGGGGCAAGGACGGAAGTGCTGACAAACGGTGCGTGGAAGGGGATGAGGATCCACAAGTCGAAGAACCAGTCGAAGAGACGGGGCGCTCGGCGAGTGGTACCAGACCTGGGATGACTGGGAGCGCCTGCTGCGCTCAGAGGACCCGGCCGTGCAGACCATCGCCACCGGCCGTGCTGCCAGTGTTATGTACCTTAGGAACATAAACACTTGAATGCAGTGGAGTCGTGCGGGGACCGTAGGGCGTGCCCCCATTCCTTTTACAATAAAGTTTTTTTCTCTCTCTCTCTCTCTCTCAGCCGGCAGTAGCGCGAGAGTACTAGCAGGAGTGTGCGAGGAATGCTGAGCTGGAGCTGCTGTCGGACAGATGCGTGCGGCCGTATATGCGTCTGTAGCGACACTATGCGGCGGAGTGCTGGCAGCGGGGTGGTGGAGTGGAGCGCCATAAAAGCGGAAAAATGCTTCCTTTAATCGATCGAACAGGTGATCGTCCGGCGGTGGAAGGTCGAGCTCGTCAAAGATATTGCCGGGCAGCTTCCACTTGACGAGAAGGAACCGCCAAATTTGGGACGACACGCCGTTGACGTATAGCTGCGCCTCCACTTGCGCGAACCATACAATAGGGCCGGGCGGGCGGAGTGGCCACAGCTGAGATTTGGACGGGTCTCGGGGTGCAATAGGGCGCTACTTATTTTGCAGTAGGTCCATGGCGAGGCAGGAACTCAAAGGTACAGCTGCTGTGCGCCGATTGTGAGGACGTTCGAGCTCTCCTAGTTAACCAACTTTGTGGCGGACAGTGGTACCAGAAGCGGTGCCGCTAAGTTTATTCTTGCTGATGCCCTTCCATGAAAGAAGGCGGTTTGTGCAAGCCTTGAAGAGCTGAAGATGATGGCTGCTGTTCGAGTCTGGCGCCTAACCTGTTCTCTTCGGCTCACACTCCAGGTTCTTCGTTCCTTTCGCGTGGCCACAACAGGGCGCTACAAGGTGGCGCTACAGCCCTATCGTTTTGTTTGCACCGCCAGATGCCACCTGAATGAACAGAAACGAATGCGGGCGCGCGCAATTGCGTTTTCACGATTTCAGATTGTTTAGGCTTATTTCGAGTTTTACCTCTACAGTTGCTCCACGCTATTTATAAAGGGCAGTCTACAGCGATGGTCGACAACCGAGAAAGCTGGCTGCTTTACCACCTTGAAACTTTGTTTATTCCTTGCGGCCATCGGTTAGCTCAATATACACTTTGTGGTTCACGCCAGTGTTCTGGCTTTCGCCAAATTCATCTTCACAAAAGTGACCTGACAAGTTGTTTATGCTCCTGTTGTGCGGTGCTAGAGATCATTTGTATTGAGTGTGGCTATGTTTCACCGAGAAGTGCTTTCCTGGCTAGTCTCATAAATTTTTTATTGCAGCCAAGCCTTTGATGGTTGCTTCAGCCCCAAGTCTTCCGCAATAGCGTGAACGCAAAAAAAAAATTCGGCCGCCGCGGTGGCTCAGTGGTTATGGTGCTCGGCTGCTGACCAAAAGACGCGGGTTCGATCCCGGTCGCGGCGGCCGAACTTCATTGGGGAAGAAATTCTAGAGGCCCGTGTACTGTGCGATGTCAGTGCACGTTAAAGAACCCCAGGTGGTCGATATTTCCGGAGCCCTTCACTACGGCGTCTCTCAAAGACTTAGTTGCTTTGGGATGTTAAACCCCATAAACCAAACCAAACCAAAAAAAATCCGGCGAGAAGACTTGTTGAGAACGATTTTGAAGCTTCTATTGAAATCCTAAATACTTGTGTTCTACTGACTAGGCATGTAAGTCGAAGGTGCAAATTTAGCAGTCGAACATTCGGACTGAAATCTCTGAACCTTTGCATTTCTCAAAATTTCTTCTCAGTTCACGACAGTACATAATCAGGTTATTAACATCTGACAACAGGGAAGGCAGCGCCAGAGAAAGGTCACGTAGATGAAAGTTCATTGATATCGGAGCTACGCGCTACATTTGCTGTACACGTGAGTACAAGGAATGCAGTTGTTGATTTCTATGAACACGATGTGCGTCAAAACCACACGACATAAAGATTAATGTCAGAGGTGAAATTCCTCAAGCAACACGTACCACACTATTGCTCCTTCCCGGCAATGACAGATCGTTGCGAAAAGAAAATGATCGTAGAACTTAGGCGCCCTTTATGTATGTCTCTAAGACTGGGTTTCTTATTGTTCAAAAAATGCATTCCTAGCATACGAAGGATATTAAGAACGACGTCTCCGTCAGCACTAAAAACTTTTCCACGAAAGTAGAAAAAAAGCTGAATGTGAAGAACAAAATGGTACTCCCTTATTTCCGGAAAAATCCATTGCCTGACTGAAATCTGAAGACATGAACCTAAAAACCACATTGAGTATATATATGGCCAAAGATACACGGCGTACGCCCATTTTTCCAGAGTGGGCATGTTTCAGTTGACCAGAAAATTTGGATCCATGGATAACCCACACCACTTATACCATGGGCAATAATTAGGGGTGTGCGAATATTCGAAATTTTCGAATATAGTTCGAATATTATATTTTTAGTATTCGTATTCGATTCGAAATCCAAGTATTCGTGTTGTTTCGAATATTCGATCCGACGCGAATATACATATCTAGCCGAATTTTCTATTGTGAGCACCGGCGTTCATATCGGTCCGCAAGTCCTTTCGACAGAGACATAACAACACGGCGGCGCCTAGAGCAATGCGTAACGTTGGGCCATGCCGTAGCTGACTGCGCTGATGAGCTTCTTTGTGGCTATACCTGCGAAGCTGGTGTAGTCAGAGCTGTGCACGAAGTGCCTCGCAATACGTGCCAGTTCAGTGCCAAGTGCGAGGGCATTTTCTGTGGCTGGAAGAGTCGTTAAGGGAACTACTTCTGCCTGACCATATGGAGCAGCGGGTTTACCCTTCTCTATAACCTTTTATGTTCATCCCAGCAACGCGCTTTCGTGCTTATGGCACGCTAGTCTTAATCAGTGCTGTGTACTAGCCATCTTCTTTGATATTTCCACTCTTCTAAGAATAATGTTCGAGAATTTGATGCTTTTTGTGCAGCCACACACACACCTTTTGTGTTCATTTAATCGTTGATAGTTAAACTGTGATGTTCTTGGGTGCTCAAATAAACGTTTTGTAGTGGATAAATGCATCTGTTCTTGATTATTCGATATTCGATTCGATATTCGGAACCAAGTATTCGTATTCGATTCGTATTCGAAAAATTTGATATTCGCACACCCCTAACAATAATGTAACACCCACAAGAAACTTGCCACAACCGTTGTTAAAAAGGTTTTTGGATTTATCGATTATTACCTGGTCTTATTGAACGCTGATGCCTGTATTTTTCCAAGTGCAGTTTCCGATGTGTGTTTGTCCTTCGAGCAGTGCCTCTCGTGATGAAAATTAAGCTCTCTGACAGTGGGTTCCTTCGATCCCTAGATTTGCAAGTACCAAGAGAGAAAGCGACACGAGTTGAATGTGTGAGTAGAGAGGGGAAAATTGCGTTTTGCTTTACAGTTGTGTTCACTTCATGATTGGATGGCGCGGCATTCAGGACCTGGGTTTCACTAATGCGTTAATGAAGTCTGGCGTGCATTACATGGAGCACAGCCTCACTGAGCAGCACCTACTCAAGTCTGAAGGAGGTAGCCTCATGGAAAAAATAAAACTATGATTGGAGGGCTGCGGAACTACGCAAGAAAAGAAAGTTGCCCTTCTGACCTGCCTGCACTCTATAGAGGATAGTGCAAAATGCAATTGGCAAACATCCGTATTGCGTTTTCAACGTGTCCACTACTCAACGGCCCTGCAGCACAAAATACGCCATTTGTCGCATGCACAGGGTGCGTGATATACAAAATTCTGTTGAGTTGTAGCTTAACTCAGCAAGTGCAAACCGGGCGATGAGTCATTAACAAAAACAATGGAACATTTTAGCAACATTAGCGGAACTGCGGACTGGCCGCTCCTGCCGGCTTTTTTTCGCAAATGCGCTGTTTTCGCGAGCAACGCACAAGTCACTCAGAAAATCTTTCAAACCAACCACATTTGGAGACTAGGAGAACACTATGTTAGCATTTCCTCGATAGATTTCACGGATAACAGTGTTCTGTTTTTGCCTTCTGAACGCTCTCCCACCGTCGCAACGTATTGCTTACTACAATCTGGCTGCCGATATGTAGATCCAACTCCACGTAACCTGATATGAGCCCCTACAGGGAAAAGAACAGGGCAATCAGGCCGGTCGCGCACTCCCTGCTCTGGCTATCTGCCTGTCTTTGGAATGCTACTCCGAATCAGGCAATCTAGCCTTTACATTAAAAGATGGCTTAACGGTTTATGGGGCTTACCGTCAAATAGCGACTCAGCCTCTTAAAGACGCCCCAGTGAAGGGTTCCTGAAATTTGGACACCTATGGTTCTTTCATCATCATCATCATCACCATCATGAAGGAGTTCTTTAACTTACATTGAAATACAGCACCGGTTGCTACAAAAAGGAGCCCCGGGGCTACTCGGCCCTTGTAAGGGAGTGGATCGCGCTAACGAGCACCTCCTCACCAAAATTCGCACTGACACTGTACTTTGAACCGAGGTGCTTAGTGGGCATTTCAGCCCAACCTTTGATGGCGTGTTGCATTTATGTAGTGAGGTGGCTGACACCTTCTATACGGTCAGGGCTTGCCAATCAAACCCACAAATCCCCTTAACCCGCACCCCAGCACAGAGGAATGGGACACGGTACTACCCGCGTGTGAAAACCTCAGCACCCAAAATGCCATGGGGCAACAGACGCAGGCGGTGTTGATTGCCGATGGCCCCCCGAAGAGGGGCACCACCTGCCATTATGAGGGAAGGGGTTCAATAAAGCTGTACCCATCCACCTCTGTGTACTCTGTAGAAGCTTATGGACTGAAAAGAGTTTTTCACCACCACTACCAACGTATCGCAGCCGTTCGCCGTGCTTGGCATGTACAATGGTGCGAGGGCACTTCTTATGGCCAATACTGTCTCGCCTCGCGCCTTGCTTCGTGGGGATCTCGTGGGCCGCAAAAAGCACGTGGACCTACTATTTACCTGCAGGCAATCGCACATTCGCCTGCTTACCAAGTTGACGCCTTGACACCTAGCCAAGTGGGTTCCCACCCGCTTGAGGGCAATATTTCAATATTTTCCACCATTTTTTGAAAGCGCCCTCGAGCCGTACCGTCATGAGAAATATCTTGGCCTCCGGCACCATTGCCCCACCTGGTTTCACATCCAAGTTCCTTAGGCCGACCCACAACCGTCTCCCAAAACTTCAGCACCGGCACTCGTCCCCTTCCCAACCAGCGCCCGTACCATATGTCACCCACAGGCCACCATGTCATCGTTGAGGAAGTGGGTGTCATGCGGCACCATGTTACTCTGAAATCCTGAAGTCCCCGTTCTTCTCATATTGATCTTGTCAAGAAGTATTGGTCGATTGGGTTCTCCCTGGTGCGTCACTGCCTCAACAAACTTACGCAGAGAGATGCGTATCCGCTCCCTCACATCTTCGACGCAATGGACGGACGGCAAGGCGCAAAATTCTTTTCCACACTCAGTTTGCGCCCCAGATATTAGAAGGGGCCCATGGCAGCAGGCATTCGCGCTAAGGTCGCCGGCCAAAAGTACCACCGGGCACGGCCTCTAAGACCTTAATATTTTGCCATTCGCCCTCTGCAGAGTTTCAGCGACATGTGAAAGAATGACGGACACCGTGCTGAGTGGCATCAAAAGGGATATCGGTCTGTGTTATGCACACGATGTCATCATATTCTTCCCATAGCTTGCAAGCCGTTTGAGTCGCCTCTGCCAGCCCTTGGCCTTCCTTACACGCGCCGGACTTAAACTCAACCAGATATTACCTCGCAACCAGCACGTACACTACTCGCGGCCATGTAGTGTGTAGGGATCCAGTTATACCTTCTTCTGACACGCGGCCAATCCTTGCTGACTTCGCAAAACCGACCTGTATCAAAGAAAACAGCAGCTTAGTGGCGGCCTCTGCTGCCAGTTTCGTCTGTTTGTACCCACTTTCACCACAATCACAGCAACCCATACGCAGCTCCTGAATGGCCCCAGTAACGTCTCATCTTGGACACCGACCTGCGGTGAAGCATTCGCTAACCATCCCCACGTTTTAATTCGCCACCCATACTTCGTAATTAAGCAACCGCTGCCACAACGAAACCCCACATAGTAGGCAGTGGTGACGGCCAAGACGGTGCCCTCGCCCATCGCAAGCCTGTCTTATCCGCATACATGACCGCCAATGACACCCATTCGCTTACGAAGCAGCATGCAACTACAGCTTTAATGATTACATTAGCACGGTCGATAACAAACTTCCGTCCTAACCTGAATGGGCATCTTTTGACGTCATTATATACGGTAATGCCCTCTGCTAGACTGCTTCTTTGACTGATCCATTGGGACATTTCGGCCGTGGGCCCTGCTGCTTCAATATTTCGTACCCATGTCGTGTACCGCTCGTGCAGCAAGCATTCTGATGCCGGCGTTCTCTTCCGGTCACCGGTGTCCTCGCTGCTTTTCCCTTTTGTATTGCCCCTGAAGCGTTCTTTACTTCATCTTTCGTTACTGACGGGATGACACATTTCTATGCGCTACTTTCTCTCTCATTAACGTACTGATTACAATCCCTACTGCATAGATTTCTGTTGATCTCTTGTTCTCAAAACATACATCTGGTTTTCTTCCATGCCTAGTTTTCTCTTCATAGCTTTTAGGCTACGGCCGTTCTTTTCAGTATGCTCGATTTTCTCCTTATTAAACTTCCTTATGTCGTGTACCTTGCGCTCATTTACGAACTTTGATAGCTTAGATAGTTTTATTCTTCCTCTAGTTTTAGACGCCCTCATGCTTGTCCGTTTCTTGACCAGACCCTTCGTCTCCTGGTAGATATCACTGAGTGTGCGCCTGAACCCTCAACGCGAGGGACTTCCCGCCCTTGGCACCCGTCCAACCACAGGTGAGCAGTTGGAGTAGGGCAGTCTCCAGGCCCCCTACCCGTCCCTCCCCTACCCGTCCCTCCCCTACCGAAACCGCCCTACAGCAGCAGGTAGAGGAGCTCAGGCGCCAGAACCAAATTCTAGCGCGCAAAATTCAGGAATTAGAGGCCAAACAGGCCGGGTCATCTGAACCAATGCAAGAAGCTGAGCCAGACGATGAGGATGACGGATCATCCGAAACATCTTGCCTCACTAGCGTCTCGCGGCAGAGCGGGGACACGGTAGTTGGATCAGCTGCTCGCGTCGCCGGCCTAGAGGCACTGCAGCGCCAAACCGAGCAACTGGATGAGCAAGTGGCGGCCCTCCCGAACCAAATCATGTCAGCAGTCCGCGAGTCCTTCCAGGACATGTTCAAGGCAGCTTTAACGCAAGCACTTCCCGACCCTATGGCCCAGGTCACTGACTCGGTCCTTAAAGCCGTGCAGCCCTGGGTCAGCACCCAAATTAAGAACGCCACAAGATGCGAATCCCCTCACCTCAAACGTAAGACAGCCTTCCGTCAGGCAGCGGAGGAACATGGTTCAGGCTCGGCAGCTGGTGGGTCGGTGCGGCCCCTCACTGGGGTTGCGCCGGCTCCCGGCCAGAGCTCGTCCGATCACCCTTAAACAAATACAAGATGGCTAGCAGATGTAATAGGAATGCTAAAAACTTTGAAAAATTCCAGATCATCCAATGGAACTGCAGGGGTTTCAGATCTTGGAAAAAGCGGTCACACCTCCAGCTTTACCTGCAGTCCCTAGGTGACATGCCGGCGCTCATTGCCCTACAGGAGCCCGGCATAGACGCTAAATTATCAGGCTACAGCACCTTTCAGGGGGGCCCCTCTACGTGCATCCTGGTGAATAAGGCTTACACCGTGGTTCAGGTCGACTTAGACTTGAGTACCGAGCAAGAATATACAATGGTCCGAGTACTGCCTCTCAGACGCCGCGACCCGTCAATACATATCAACATATACTGCCCTCCGCGTAAGCGGCGCTTAACTTTCAATGAAATCTTCCTTCGCGCGATAAAATTGGCAGCCAAAGAGCCTCTAGTGATCGTTGGAGACTTCAATGCTCCCAGCCTTCATTGGGGCTACCACTTCGAACTGGCAAGAGGACGTAAGCTGGCGGAGCTCATCTCCACCCTCAGCCTCACGTTGCTCACGGACCCGGCGTATCCCACTCGAGTGGGGAATTCGGTAACCCGCGACACGTGTCCAGACCTTTCTCTCGTTAAAAATGCTAGAGCGGCTGCCTGGGAGAACTTGGGAGATTCTCTAGGCAGCGATCACCTCCTTCTCCGGATTACACTCGAGGCAAAGGCAGCGCGCAAAAAATGGGGTCAGGCCAAGCTGACCGATTGGCACAAATTCCGGAATCACACTATCCCTCCCGTCCTATTTTCCGGCGGCCACGCGGAATGGGCTAACCACATATACAACATTCAGAAACAACACGTCACAACACTACAAACCACCGAAGAGATCCCCGCAGTGGACACCCACCTCCTGCATTTGTGGGAGGCGCGCCAGAGCTTAACTAAACGGTGGAAAAAGCAGAAAACTAATCGCAAATTACGCGACCGCATAGCCAAACTCACAGAGCAGGCTGCAGCGTATGCTGCCGAGCTCTCAGATTCAAATTGGATAGCACGCTGCGACGCCGCAGCTCATCATATGAGCTCGAAGGGAACGTGGCGTCTCTTTCGCAGTCTAATCGACCCCTCCCAAACGAGAGGGGAGATGCAAAAGCAGCTCCGGCGGGCTCTGCAAGGGTTCCAAGGTACGACGGCGCAACTTGCGGACACTCTGTGCGACAGATATCTCTGTCGTATGGAGGACCCGCCTGGGCCACAGTACATGTACTCTGGCAGGCCTAATGAAACACTCGATGCCCCTTTTGAGTTGCACGACCTTAAGGCGGCCTTAGCAAAAATGCGCCGGGGTACGGCTCCGGGACGGGACCACATAACAGTGAACCTGTTGGCGAACCTACCGGACTCAGCCTACCTTCATTTATTAGAATACATCAACCAGATCTGGGACGGGCGTCCACTCCCTCCCGAGTGGAAAACGTCACTTGTGACGTTTATCCCTAAAACAGGTAAGGCCGTGAATACGGACAACCTGAGGCCCATATCACTGACCTCATGTGCGGGCAAGCTTATGGAGACGATGGTACGGGATCGCCTCTCTCCATACCTGGAGAGTAAGGGCTTCTTTGCAGTCACCATGTTCGGGTTACGCCCTCACATGTCTGCACAGGATGTCCTTCTCCAGCTTCACAGGGATGTAATACGACCCACAACTATGCAACACAATGACAAAGCCATCCTCGCCCTTGATCTGAAAGGGGCTTTCGACAATGTGAAACATGGAAGCATCCTGGCCAACTTGAGTTCTACCGATTGTGGGGCTAGGACCTACGCGTATGTAAGAGATTTCTTGTCTAATCGCCAGGCCTTTCTTCGGATTGAGGGCGAGGAATACGGCCCTTACATGATGGGAACACGGGGTACCCCTCAGGGAGCAGTGTTATCACCGCTCCTGTTCAACATTGCTATGATGCACCTCCCAAGCCAATTGGCCCGGGTGGAAGGCATTCAACACGCGTTATATGCAGATGATATTACACTTTGGACCACTCAGGGGAGCCTTGGGGACATGGAGGACCGCCTTCAGCAGGCTGCTTCCATAGTCGATGCGTATGCTAATGACTGTGGGCTCCAATGTGCTCCAGCGAAATCAGAGCTTCTGCATGTCAGAGCGAACCCAAAGGATAGGACAGCAATACACATCTCTCTGTCAGGAGGTCCTATTAGAGAGGAGGAGGAGCTCCGTATTCTGGGTCTTTTCATTCACCAGAGACTCAGACCGGACTCCACTATTGCGAAACTCAAGAGAGTAGGCGAACAGGTAGGGCGCATGATCCGCCGCGTTTCCAACAAGCGGGGTGGTGTGCGGGGCAGGGACGCGCTTCGGCTCGTCTATGCCTTCGTGACTAGCCGGATCCTCTACGCCGTGCCATATCTCCGCACTACTAAGCAAGACGAGGCGCGAATAGACGCCATCATCCGCAAGGCAACTAAGCGAGCCCTGGATCTTCCGGTGGCTACCTCTAATGCCAAACTCAAGGCATTGGGGGTGCTAAACTCCTACCAGGAGCTGCCGGAGGCCCATCTCGTGAACCAATACACGCGGCTCACGCAGACGGCTCCTGGGCGCCGCCTGCTAAACCGCTTACACATCCAACACGACTGCACTCCAGAAGAGGCGGAGCGTATCCCCAGTACTATGGCGCCATATGCACTGGGTCTCCCCGCTCCCTCGTAACATGGACACCGACATGCATGAAAACAGACGACAAGCGCGGGCTCGGGCTCTTGAGAGACAACACGGCTCCCGACCCGGTGTATATTATGTAGACGTAGCAGGGCCATCGCCCACGGGATTTTACTCGGCCTCTGTCGTTCACCAGGAAATGCACGTTGATGGACTCTCCTTTCGAGCCCCGAATTCAATGCGGGCCGAGGAAGTAGCGATAGCGCTTGCTGCCGCCCACGCCAATTCGAGAATAATCATCACGGACTCCCGAAAAGCATGTGGACATTACTTGGCAGGGGAGATCTCCCCCTTAGCTGCTTTTATTCTACGACGGACTGCCACTGATCCAACACCCAAACGAATCATTTGGGCTCCTGGCCACCAGGGCTTACGAGGTAATGAGGCCGCTGACGCGGCTGCCCGAGCGCTTACTCACCGGGATCCTCATCCCAGCTCTTCTGGCTCGGAGACTAACCAGCCGCTGCTGCGATTCAGGGAAATATTAACACATTATAGCGACAACCACCGCCTTTTCCCGGCCCCTGCAAAAGGGCTGAGTAAGGCGGAGGAGCGAACTTTAAGGCGCCTGCAGACAGGTACTCTACTCTGTCCTGCAATAATAAAACATTACGATCCTAACACGGATGGTCGATGCCCACACTGTGGGGAGACCTGTGATATCTTCCACATGGTGTGGGCATGTACTCAAAATCCCCACCTCCCCCCTTCCCCTACCCCTTCCAGAGAGGCATGGGAGACTGCCCTCCTCAACTGCTCCTCGCTTGAGTCCCAAAGGGCTCTGGTGAAACGGGCGAGAGACGGGGCCTCGTCGTGCGGTGTCCCGGACTAGGGACGCCTACCATGTAGTGGGGCCACTCTGTGGCTCCCAAACTCTTTTTCACAAAATAAAAGTTTTCACCACCACCACCGCCTGAACCACTCAATAATGCCAGTGCTTTTTGGGGTGACAGGCGCTGGACAGCGATGAGCAGCGCCGTCGACGGCATCCTAGAGAAAAACACTACCGCTTTCACTTAGCAGTTCTTCCGGGGTGCCGTGACAAAGAACAAGACTGTCATTTCAAAGGCTGCGCTGTTTGGGCGCAATCCCAACGAGCCCAGTCTCAAGCGCTTCTTAACAAAACTGTGTATGATGAAGGGAGAAACATCGTGAGCGGTAACATTTACCTCGAGAGCCGACGTCTCGAGGTAAATGTGAGATGTTAAACGACTTCGTTGACTCAGCTGTTGTCAGCCGAAGCGGCTGGAAGCGAGCCATAAAGATCAATTCCGACACGGTCAAAGGGTCGCCGAGGGCAGGGTAACGGCTGCAGCGGAGCGGCGGCGAGCCGTGGAGGGTTCTTTCGACGTTGACAGCACGTACATGGCCGAAAGTAGTATCGCATGAAGCGATATAAATCTCTCCGGAAATATCGTAGACACAGACGAGCATACGTGTTAAGTACACCGCCATGGCCACGTTGTCGATATGCTTGGAAGGAGGGGCAGATTGCAGCACGGAGTTGTCGAGGGATCACCAACAGGCAGTCCGATGGTCGGAGAGGTAGTTACGGCGGTATAATATGCCATCACCAACGGCAAAACAGTGGGTTTGGCAGTGAAGGGTACGGGACGAATAATGTGCCGAGGGAATAGACAGGAAGGCGACGAACGAGTTCTTCTAAGGAACCTTCATTTGTTTCCACAGCAAACAGCGAGGTCGAAAGAAGAGAAATCAAAGGCACACACCAGGGCAGAGGTTGAATCACAAGGGAGCAGTGAACGACAAAGGGCATCGACGTCAGAGTGCTTGCGTCCAGGGCGATATATGGCGCAATCAAATTCCCGGAGACGTAAAGCCCAGCGGGCGAGTCCGCTCGCGGGATCTTTCCCGAAGGACAGCCAGCAGAGGGCATTATGGTCTCTGATGACATCACGGTAAGTGTAATGGTGGAAGTTGGCAAATGATGGCGAGACATTCTTTTTTCGTGACAGAAAAACTGAATTCTGCCTTGGTGATGGTGCGGCTGGCGTAAGCGACTACATATTCAGGATACCCAGACATTTGTTCGTCAAAAGCTGCGCCCAAGCCCGTACCCCTCCTGACAGTGTGAATTACGGTCGCACAGTCGGGATCAATAAGGCGTTGAATAGCGGGGAGACCAGCAGGGAACGTAACGTGTTGAACACGGCACCACGGACTGGTGACCAAGACGACAGGTGAGGGCTGCAGGGAAGAAGCTGCGTTAAAAGGGCGATCATACAGGAGAAGTAGCGGATGAAGCAGCGAAAATATGAGCACGAACCTGTAAACTACAAAGTTCTTTTAAGTAGGTCGACTTGGGGTAGTCATTGATGCGCCAAGTTTGCCAGGGTAAGGAAGAACGCTATCCTTCGGGAACAAGGCCTAATATTGTCAGCTTCGCAGCACCGAAGTGACATTTTCTCAAGTTGAGTTCGAGACCGGCTTCAGTATGACATGTGAATACGCGCTGAAGGCATTGCTGATGGGAAGGGACATCCTTTGAGAAAACAACAATATCACCCAAGTAATATAGACACATTTCCGATTTGACACCACTTGGAATATTTTGCATCATTCTCTCGAATATGACTGGAGTATTGCGTAGTCAGAATTGCATCACATTGAATTCATAACACCGTCTAGGTTGACGAAGGTAGTTTTCGGCCAGTCAGCCGTAGCTATCGCTACTTGCCAGTACCGGGAGCGTAAGTCTAATGATGAAAAATACTGCACTTCCTGCGTGCAGTCCAGCTCGTCGTCAATTCGGTTTGCAGTATATACATCCGTGCGAGTGATCTTGTTGAGACGGCGGTTGTCCACACAGAATTTGATTTGTACTTCTTTTTCATCAGGAGAACAGAAGAGGCCCAAGGGCTGTGAGGGGGCTCTATAATGGCACGCTTAAGAATGTCGTCACGGATGACGCGGTGCTCAGCAGGCCAGACGCGGTAGGGCCACTGGCGAAAGAGAGGGTGCGTATCGGTGTTAGTTTCGTGAGAGAGGGCCAGTGCTGAGTTAAAAGAAGGCTAGGAAAGGTTAAAAGACGTGCGGAAGCTTTGAAGAAGTGTCAAGAGCTGGTCACACTAAGCGCGTGGAGGGTCGGTAGTGATGGTAGGATGAAAGACTTCGCAGAGAATCGGATCGGGCGCAGTCGCGTAATAGGACAGTCCAGCAACTAGGGGACAGTTACGGTGATCGGAGAGCTTGGAAACAAGACCAGGATCCATTTCCTCAATAGAGCCGAGGCATTTCCCGCAAAGTACACACAATGGGCAAGAAAATCGGTTGGGGACATAGATGGCGCCGTGACTACCGGAAAGCATGAGAACTGGGCTGTTGACGGCAGAGTTAGGTCGCAGCGGAACGAGGGCAGAAGAGAAGGAAGGTATGTCGTTGTCGGCAGCTACAAGAATCGCACAAGGAAATGTTACACACGGCAGAAAGCGCAAGCTCACAATGGGACAATCAATCACTGCGCAGTTGGTCGAGAAGAAGTCGCAGGCGTGGATGACATCGTGAGAGCAAGCGCTCAGCGCAACAAACTGGATGGTATAGGCGACGTCGTTCATAGAAACTCGGAATGTACAGGCTGCGATGCAGTGGATGCGCTGAGGGTTGGCCATACGGAGCGGAAAGACAGACTGCGGCGTCGTCACTTCAAATATTTTGCGGTGAAGAGCGCCCCTAATCACCGAAACAGCAGCCCCTTGTCAATGACCGTGAGAACGTGGACACATTGAACAAAAGCTTCAATGAGGTTAGCAACAGGTCGCAAAACAAGCATTACTTGCCTTCGGAACTGAGGGATGCAGTGTTCCTCTGGAAGGTGGTCCGAGCGCTGGAGCATCGGAGGAATGGAACACCGATGATGTGAAGGCTAGCGGCGAGTAGGGTACTGTAGTCGAAGCGTAGACGGACCAGAAGGGAAGGCCGGCTCTGAATCTTCTCTGTACGTGCGCACGTCATCCCCAGAGCGAGAGGATCCTTTACGGCAAAAACTTCAGCGATCGGCTGAGAGATTCGTAATTGAAAGAAAAAGACAGAATCTAAGGCACCCAGTAAAAGCTGCTGTCGCGGAGCTCCATCAACCATCAGGGCCGCCTGGCGTACTTAAGGGTAAGGAAGTGCAAGTTGTACAGTCGGTAAGGTGAGAGGACATCGACGAATACCACGCCTAGCCACGAGCTCATTGCCTCAAACACCGTGGAGAGCGGAAACGCAAACATTAGCAGGGGTTTCAATCCGCTTAAACCGATGAGTGACGTGTGAAAGCGCGGAGACGTAAAGGGCCAATCACAAACGACACAATAGCAACCAGAGGGCGCAAATCGCAAATCTCTTAACTACTATATCCTCGGTGGCCCGGGCCGAATTTGGCAATCACTCAGGCCAAATTTGGCATTTGACTTGTGTCGCGAACAGACAGTTAAGTCTGGACATAGATATTGGTCAAAATCGGTTCCCCGGGAAAAATTTAATGTGTGACGCCCAAGGTAATTTGGACATGTGTGAATTTTGACGTGTGAAGACAGTTGCAGTCTAGGACTACTCCCAGAAAACAGCGCTGCTTAACAGTAATGAAAGGTTGGCCTTGCAGACACAGACGAAAATCCTTTACCTGCTTTCGGCTGAAAGGCACCACTGCCGCTTTCTCATGCGAAAGGATCATCCCATATTTTTTGGAAAATTTTTGTCTGACATCTGGGCGACTGTGCAAGAGTGGTTGAGTAAAACGTACAGCTTGACCAGAAGCTCAAATGCAAACCTCGTAACCATACAGAGAACGCTGCAGACTAGGTGGCTGCCTCCTTGTTTATTATGCCACAACGCACTGGAGAAGAAAAGGGCACAGCGCACTGTCCTGTGGAACTTCGTGCAACAGGTTATGCTCTTCACTTTTCCGTGCAGTTCTCTGCTGCATATTTTTTCTATGACTCAGAAAGTTTAAAATCCTTCGAGGCCGCCTTCCAATAACACCGATATCTAGTAAGCGGAAGAATACATAAGTATGGCTGACATTGTCAAATTCCCGTTTTATATCCACAGCTACTGAAATCGGGAGATTACTGTGGCTACAATGTTGATGACCACATCCATTGTGAATCGACTCCTACAAAGGCTAATATTTCGCTCTGAGAAGACGGCAGCTTTGTCAAACGAGCAATTAAGCCTGGCCGCAATAATCTTCTGAACTAATTTCTACCTGTATAAGCAGCCAGTTAGGCTCACGGGCTGAAAAGATAAAGAAGGGGCGATTTACACGAATTTAAAATAAAAATCACGCGACCAATCTTATATGCTAGGAACATAGTCTCCTTCAGCCAGAGGTCGGTAAATATCTGTAGCAGTGCAGCTGTTCTTTTAGGTAAAATGTTTTGAAGCATGGTGTGCGTACTGGCGTAAAGCCCAGCAGCAGTCTTTAGACATCAAGATTGAAGTATATTTTTACTGCATCTATTGTGAATCCAAGCACCAAATAAGCACATCATCATCACCGTCGTCACCAGCCTGACTATGCCCACTGCAGGGCCTAGGCCTCTGAAATGTCTCTCCTGTTAGCCCTGTCGTTTGACATTTGCGGCCACCATATCCCCACAAACTTCTTAATCTCATTCGCCCACCTAACTTTCTGCGCCCTCTGCTACGTTTGCCTTCTCCGTTACGCTTCAGGATCACCCATTATATTGCCCTCGCATTACATGCCCTGTCAAAGACCATTTCTTTCTCTTGATTTCGACTAGGTTGTCATTAACGCGCGTTTATTCTCTCACCCACTGCGCCCGCCTCCGATCTCTTAACGTTACACCTATCATTTTTCTTTCCATGGCTCGCTCCGTTGTCCTTCACTTGAGCTGAACCCTCTTTGTTAGCCTCCAGGTTTCTGCCCCTTAGGTGGGTACCGGTAAGATGCAGTTGTTATAGGCTTTTCTCTTGAGGGATATTGGCAAACTGCCATTCATGATCGGAGAGAACCCGCCATATGCGCTCCATGCGATTCTTATTCTTCTAATTATTTTCCTCTCATTATCCCGATGAGCGGTCCCCACCTGCCTTAATTAAACCTATTCTCTTACTACTTGCAACACTTCGGTACCAAGTGCGAACTGCTATTCACATTCTAGACTGCTGAACATTACTTTGGTTTCCTGTATGCTAATTTTAGCCCCACCGTTTTGCACTGCCTGTCTAACTCATTGATCACTTTTGCAGTTAGTCTCCTGAGTGACTTAGCAGGCACTCTGCGCATGAAAACAGGGCTTGCATCTTGTCGCGCATGTGCAGGTGATTTCTGAAATTCCTCGGAGTCTGCCGAGGAGCTTGGAGGAGAAAAAGCTGAGAAAGGCCGTCAGCAAGCGTTCTTTCGTAGCTCCCGTTGCGGTTGCAAACGCTCGGAAAGGATTATTCTGCAAGACGGGTCTACATAAAGCTCAGATTGTCATCCAGATACTGGAACTGGTGTTTCAGATGTTAATGTGCCAGAGAAGTCACGCCAGCGCTGCCTGAACTATGCATGCATCTAGGGATGACAGAGTGTCCATTTTGAGCTTCACGATAGCATTCTAAGAATTACTTCGGCAATAAGCGCTTTCGGCTCGCCTTCTAGGAGCCCTCAGACATTCATACACTCATATATATTTTATATACTGGGTGTTTCAGCGAACACTTTCAAAAATTCTTAGAAGTAGAATTTTCTTGATAAAGATATGGCTTTTGCAGCACAGTATTACCAATGTTGCCGGACACCAGAAAGCCGGTTAATCGTATTAGGTAGTAAACTGGTTCACTAATTTTTAATAATTATTTTTTTAACTATTACAGTTAGGCGCCTAGTTGCAATTAGATATTTCTAGCTTGTCGTTAGTAATAGCCATATCAGTTTTTAGAATTTCGAAAATGCGATTTTCCACGGCGCTGTGGCTCGACAAAATTTGGCCGTTTCCACTAGTTACGTGCACTGGAGGGGATGCTTTGCCTGCATGCTTTCGATAGCGCATGCATTTTTCGCCCGATGCAGCCAAACTTTGTCGAGCCACAGCGGTGAGGGTAATTGCGTTTTAGAAATTCTAAAAACTGATATGGCTCTTACTAACGACCGGCTACAAATATCTAATTTTAACTAGGCGCCTAACTGTAATAGTTAAAAAGGTAATTATTAAAAATTAGTGAACCAGTTTACTACCTAATATGATTCACCGGTTTTCTGGTGTCCGCCAAAATTGGTAATATTATGCTGCAAAAGCCATATCTTAACCAACAAAATTCTACTTATGAGAATTTTTGAAAGTGTTCGCTGAAGCACCCGGTATATTTCATATAGGCACTTATACTCTCATATATAATGAACGACAAGGTAGTCATCTAGTATATATTCAGAGTCGTGGAAGAAATGAAGCCACTAGGTTCTGAGGGCATCTACGGGAGGAAGCAGCGTGTTCTCTTCTGCACTGCTTGCGCACTTAGGTTGCAGTGTTGATTCAAACTGTTTATGTTCCAGTGCCACCGAAGTGATCTTGCAAAGACGAGGACTTTTACAGCTCACCGCCATGTTGCCGCACCGCTGGCCGTTGAAGCATCGAAAAGCAGGACCTAGGTACTCTTGAACTGGATGGCTTGTAAATCCGAAGTACATCCATTCCGGCATAGGGCGGTCTTCCCTGAACGTGAGAATTAGGAAACAGAATGGACGGGACGCAACCGCTCCATCCTCTTTGCGCTAGAACCTTGTGCGACGTCGAGATGAAGTCGATCCAGCGTCTCTCAAAAACTCGATGATCTACCCGTCAAGGTACGAAGAGGTACAATACTTATTTCTCCTACCGTCCTCTTGTATGCCTGAGATATGAAGGGTACAACCCCTAGGCCCACATAGCAAAAGGAGACGCTTATCAACTGCCTAGGAACAACACTAACAGGGAATATCTTCTGTTATTCACTCTCAGTTACGTTGCTTTCCTTTTGGAGTTTGTCATGATTTCCAATGACACCCTATTAGGTTGTTAGGTCCTGTTAGGTTCCTATGACACCTGTCAAACGGTGTCATACTGAGCGGTGTTTACTGAGCGTAAACGGTGCCTCGTCACGTTGTATATCCTCTTCGAAAAACAAATTAAGGCGGCACTTGGCAGCCAACCGGCTCTTAGCTGCACCCAGAAGCGGCATTCATGGTGGTCAGATAACCGCGAGCAACACTGGGTTCACAGGACTGGTCTCGAATACCAGCGAACGTTGTGGCTGCAGGCACGCATAAACAGAAACAAACACTTACCCCTATTGCACCGGAATCTCTCTCAACAGTTTCTTGTTCACACGAGAACCGTGAGCATGCGAAATGACGAACAGGACACAACTGCGAAAAACTGTCAGAGCACCTCAGAACCGAACATATGCACTTCTCTTTTTCTCCCGGGCCAAATTTTTGGGAATGACCTGGCCCAAATTTAAAGGCCTCCGTCGTGCCTGGCACGCTGAGTTATGGTTGAACGTCGATTTTAGTCGAGAGAGAGAACGAGAGATACATCTTTATTTCTCACAAGTGTCGGGAACTTGGGCAGGTGGGTCCTGCGTGGCCCACAGGAGGTCGGACATCTTGGGTTCACGAAATGAGCGCGAGTGGTCTTGTCTAGCGTGCGGAGGAGTTAGTCCCAGTTTTCTGCAGATGGAGCTGGCAAAAGGCTTGTTTGCGGCAGGAGGATATGCGCCTGAGTGGTGCGTTCTGCGTGGTTGCAATTTTAGCATGTGGGATAATATTCTCCTATGGTGATCGGTGATAGCCGGGAGTTGCTAAGAACTTGAGAGCGCCTGCAATCTGCGGTACATAGTTGCTTGCGTTCGCTCAAGTTCGGGGTAGGAAAGCAGGAAACGGCGTCTCGTCTCTTTATGAAAAGTGGTTATGTCGACAGAAGTCCAGGGGGCTTCAGCCAGGGCGTCTGGATCCGTGGGGCCGGCCGCCCAGATAATCGAAATTGGCCGAGGCGAAATTTCCTCAGAGGCCCAGGCCAAATTCTTGCTGCATGACGTCCTAGTTGCTGTGGTTACGAGCGACGGGCAAGCATGATGCACTGAGCAGCTATACGTAGGCTTAACATTGGCATCCCAGTTTCTATGGTATCGAGTGATGCACAAGCGATGTGTAGTACAAGCAGGATGTACAATAAAGATTGCTGCCTTGCTGTTACGATCAGATGCAACTTGCTGTTACTAGTTGCAATTAAGGAGAGAGCAATTTCAGTTTTTAGAACCTCGAAAACGAGATTACCCTTGCCGCTGCGGCAGTAAATTATTTGGCTTTTTCACTTACTTCCTACACTGAAAGGGCTACTATTCCTGTATGCTTTCAAAACCGTACGTATCTTCGCACTGTGCACCCAAATTCTGTCGATTCATAACCGCGAGGGTAATGGCGTTTTCAAAATTCTAAGAATTTATATGGGTATTGCTAACGGCTGCTAAAATATGTCACTGCATTCAGTTGTCTACGTGTGATAGTTAATAGACAGTTGTTAGAATTTAGTGCACGAGCTTACTACTCATTACAATGCACCGGCGTAAAGGTGTCCACCAACACTCGTAATGTTATGCCGCAAAAGCCATATTTTTGCCCCAGAAGCATCTTTTTGAAAAATTTTCACGTTTTTCTGAAGCACCTTGCATATGAAGTAAATATCAAAATATCTGGGACTGTTATATTTACGCCACGTCACAATATATGAATTAGACTTTCGATGGCGAATGCTTCAACTTGCAGATATTAAATTTTCTACATATTACTTGTTTTAAATTACTGACAAACTTAGTAAAACTTTACCCCCTCTCAGATAAACCCGGAGTGCCTGACAAAGAACTGCGGGAAACGATTCCAAGCAGCATTCATGAACGTAAGCACCACTTTTGTATGTGTATTTGTTAAAACAGGAAGCTTGAGGAATCGGTCGGCTTTCCTCACTGCAGTTACCTACTTCTCTCGCTATGCATGCTCAGCACAAGCCTGTAGCTGATCTTTTTACCACGCTGCATTCTCGCATCTCCTCTTTGTATCTACATCTTGTTATTTGCTGTTCTGAACATTTATCAAGACTTTTTTTCGCGTACTGCTTCAAAATATGCAGTTTATACGTGAGCTGTCTAGTGGCCGTACTTTTCACAGCTGCACTATAAATTCGTGTCCTGATTATTGTGCGTTCTTGTTCCGTGTTCTATTCTCTCGCGCGTTGTTTTGTCTTCGTATTATGTTACGAAGAACGAAAGAGAAGATTCCGTCGTTCTTGCTTGCAGAAAAAAGATGTTGTGCTATTGGTTGCAGTCTTTGCGAGTAACTAATAATCACGTCAGGGTAACTGAGCATCAAAAACCGCAATCTTCTTTCTCCTAAAGCCCTTAGGGGAAGAAAATGAGCAAAAGGAGGGCAGTAGCAAAGAGGCAGGTGTATTCAGCGCCCAATTACGAAACAATTTATTACATTCGTGTAATAGCATTACCAGTGTTTTAACGAATGGGAAGGTTGCAACTTTTTAAAGACAATTTTTTTGCCCGTGGTAGGGGATCTTCTAAGCCACATGTGGTACACGCATGTGGGCACGAAGACCACCCGTTATTTGTCGACCACTTCATAACCAGGGCAACAGTTGGGCCAGCGACTGTTAACGCCTTCTTCATACTTGAGAAAATCGTCGTCGGAAGGGGGACACCTGTGGCAGAGTAAAACAAAGGTAATGAAATCATCACTGTTTCTAGGATGCTGGAATTCCTGATTGCTAACGACATTCTTGTATATTTCTGGAGTCGTTTCTGAACCTGCATTGCAAGGTAGGAAATATATTGCAATTTCCGACAAAACTTCACTCGTGCAGCTTTCTGTTAAATCCTCCCATTATAAATCAGTACTCAGAGACACATTTGTTTTGGGGCTCTGATGCGTCAAGAGAAGTTCATTCCAATAACATGGTTTCATCTTCCTTCGCTTCCGAAATCAGTGGTTTTCTCTGTAATCTGTTGACCTTGTCAGCGACAACTTCCCTTCTGAAAACCACCACAAAGTGACGGGAGACTGATATTATAAAGAGTAAAGGGAACTGACCAACCAACTAACTAAAGGGCAACTGCTCCACACGCATCGCTGTGTCCTCGCTAGTTGGCGCTGCTCTCAGTACGAAGTTTCTTGTACGTACCACGTCTTCATGTTTACCTGCGCCAATAGTCCACGTTGCCGTCGGTATAGTTTTCGGCTACGAGGTACGCAGAGCCGATATCAGCATCAGAGGGGGATGACGGAGCACACGCCGCAGGCCGTGCAATCCTACTCCGGGTAGGGCTTTTAGCAGTCGAGAAGAAATCCCCATGCAGAGTCCTCTAGGGGTACAGATATTAGTATGGGCTTAAAAAAGAAATAAAAAAAACTGCCCTGCCCGCACCGTCATACATTTGATAGGTTGGGGCAACCAAAAGGAAATGAAAATAATATGCCCCTGCCTGCACCGCGTACGCACAACAGGCTTAACCCAATTGGAAAATAAAAGATGAGGCCCGTAGGCAAAATATATTTTCGCCACCCTTGGGTGGAAAAATAAAATAAAACGGAAAATGCTACAGTAGCGACCCACAACCGGGGGAGCCGGCCCGGGGAGACTCCCCTGATCTCCCCTGGGAAGTAGCGGAAGGGATGGGATAAATGGATGGGAAATTGGAAGTTGGATTGGGTTATGGGAATTAGGTGGGATTGGGGACATCAGGATTTTGACCACATTTGGTTTGATTTGATCATGAGTTCCTTTTCAGGCCTCCTCGAAGGGCGAGCACTCAGTGCACCATTGGTGGGCCCTCGGCGTCGAGCGTACTTCCACACCACAGAGAACGTTTTGCCGGCGATCTCCGACCGTCCGAGACAGGGAAAATCCTACAGGGGCTCGACCAGGATCCCCTCTCCCAAGCCAGGTTCCGCCCCCCCCCCCCCCCGACCCTCCCAGAGTACTAAGAGACGGATATTTCGCAGCACTCGTTCGGTACTTCGGCTCTTACTGCTGCAGTACTCGCACACGCTGCAGCCATCCATTCACGGTTTTCGCAGCGATCGAGAGCGATCACCCTGGCATAGTATGTGAAACCTCAATCCATACACTACTCTTTCATGGTTGAAGTCTCGGTTGATGTCCGCAGTGACATCACGTGCTACCACAAGGTATATCTGCACGGGCCCGGGCCAGGCTTGATGCTCGCTGCGATTTCACCAGTCTACTAACCGTTACTTAGATAGCCGCCGGGCTTTCCCGCGTTTCGGAGCTTACTGGCCTCGGAGTTTGCTGCTACTTACTCCATCTCTTTTCGTGCTTTCAGGCCAAGGGCGACTTCCCCAAAACCTAAGCTTGGATCGCCCAGCTGCATGCCCCAGCGAGGCACCGAGCTCTTCGTGATCGGAAACCAATGCGTCCGCGGCTGGGTGGTACGCCCTCGTACCGAGAGGGAACCGTGTGACTTTCAATTTTGCGAATTTTGGAACGACCGCGTCTGCCCGGGCGATCTCACAGTAGGATTGGACACAACCACTGATATACCAAGTCGGAGTGCTGGCATTTTAGCGTAAATGATTGAAAATGGTGAGGTCTATTCTCGCGGCCACAGTTTGTTTGTGATGGAGCGGCGTAGAATGCGGAGATGTACGTCAGCTTATAAATAACAGACTCAATCAGGCTGTTGAACTGAGGAGAATGTGAAGACTGAATGCCAAAAGAGTGGAGATTTCGCTCAAACTCCTTAGCCTTTGAGACATGAAATAGCTCCAGCGGCCAGTGGTGAGGCGGTCAGGAGTGCCATGTGCGGCTTACAAAGAGCACATCGATCCATTGTCAGAAGCGATCGACTCAGGCCTGGGCGTACATACTAACAATATATGGTTTGTAAAGTTTGCTTAAATGTTTAGGTTCAACGAGTTAAAAGGCCCTCCGCTGTTAGATCCAACTAGTTCAGAAAGACAACATAAAACTCTACAGGTAAGTTTTTGGTGAGAGCGTCAACACCTTCCTGTACAGCATGTCTGTCTGGACGAAACTAGTTCCGCGACATCGGGAGCACGCGAGGCCAAAGATATAGCTCCGAGACGCGGGCAACGCGGCCGACATGGCTTATGGTGGAACAGCTTCGCACGTGACTGGAGGGGGTTCTCTATTCGATAGCACCGCTGATGCTTGTGGTAGCGCGTCTCACCACCTCAGCGGAGAGCCCGGATAAGGGAGAGCCCGGATGAGAGTTCAGGTTCTTGGCCATCAGCAGTTTTCATGTGCGCCACGTATGTGACAGCAAGACGATAGCGGGCGAGACAATCAGCATCTTTATGGGCATTCCCGCACTGAAAAATGACCTATAATTACATTCCTTGAGATTGAGCGGTTAGCGCGCCATCTTGCCATTCTGGTGTTTTTATGAATGCAGTGAAGTGTGAGCGCTGCTGTCCGCAACAGTTCAGGAATGGCAGCAGCGAAAGTATGGCGAAAGTGGCGCGAACGGAATAAACAAACACTACAAAGATTCGCGGTGGTATCGTACCTTGGCACTAGTGCCGAAATATCAGCTACTGCTTCCCCGTTGTGGTCAAGTGGAGGTCCGTGCACGCTAAAAACCCTCGAAATGATTCGGAGTGTTCATACATAGCATCCCTCATAGCCTGAGTCACTCTGAAACGTTAAAGCACCGTGAACCATCGTGGCGATGCTACAGTGGCCCCTGAACAACTAGCCACATGAAACTTGCTGGTGGGCCTCTTCGTTGGCCATTCTGACACATCAGGACACCCCTTTGTGCACAATCACAGACTTCGATATCACCGTAAGAAGCCCGCAGAATGTTTTCCGGACCTTGCGCCTGCATAGCGAGGTGATTAGTTGCCCTTCCCTCTGGAAAGACCAGCCACAATTTGATTCGAAACCTATGAAGCTTCTCTGGTGACATAGGAATCATTCAAACGAGAGTTCATGAAGGCATTTCCGAGCATCATCAGGAAAGAATGAGCTCAGCTGTTACTGCAGTCCCGCATTCAGCACCCGAACGAGACAGCGACCACAGACGTGGAAGACATGAAGCGCCTTTTTCGACGTGTCGATCCTGATATAGGGGAATAGAAGAAGGTGGACTTTTGATGCATGGCGCGAAAGAGGTGCTTTCCATTTGACTGACCCGCAATACACCAAAGGCTATCGCTGAATTGACCAGCGAAGCAGCCACCGTTGAAAAACTTTGGAAGCAGGGACCTTAATTTCTCTCGGCAGCTCTAAGTGACGTCAACAACCCTCTCAGATGGCGCATCATTCAGAGGCAACCTGCGGGATGACATTCGTGAAATTGTACGGGAAGAGCTGCGTCGCCTGTTACCATATTTCATCCTGTCTTGGCTCCCTGTCATCTTGTCATCGACGCCTCCAGCTGAAGCTCCTGCTTTCAACTAGACCCCTGCAGATGGCCTCTTCGATGGCCAGATGGCCTCTTCGAGTTCAGTGTGATGTTATTTTTTCTCTGTTACGCACCAGAGACGTTTCACTCAGTAATGCACAGAGTGCTGGCAGGCCTCGAGCGTCAATTTTCTCTAGTATATATAGATGACATCGCTGTTTTCAACCTCGAACATTCAACACCATCTATGAAGGGCTACGAGGAGTACTACAGGCAGTCAAGCAGTCCGGTGTGACCTTAAAAGCAGAGAAGAGCCACTTTGCCAAGGACGAGCTGCTGCGTTTAGGCCGCACCGGTACTACGAGGGAGTACGCCCAGACCCGCAGAAAGCAGCCGCTATCGCATTGTTTTCGCCGCCGGCCGATGAGAAAGTTTTGCGTAGATTCCTCGGACTGTGCGCGTCCGTCACAGCCTCTGACCCAACTGACAGTGGCAGACGCGCCAGTTAAATGGGAAGCGTCGCAAGCGGATGCCTTCAAGGAGCTTCAGCGTCGTTTAGAGACCCCACCTATTCTCGCGCACTTTGACGAAAATGCCTAGACTGCAATTCATTACGACGGAAGGAGCATGGGACTAGGCGCCATCGTGTTTACAAAACTGGTGGACTGGAAAAGGTAATCGCGTACGCTAGCCGTACCCTCTCTAAGGCCGAGGCTAATTATTCGACAGCTGAGAAGGACTGCCTTGCCATCATCTGGGCTACGTCGAAATTCCGCCCTTACCTGTACGAACGAACGTTCAAGGTTCTCATCGAATACCACGCACTGTGCTGGCTAGCCCGTTTTGAAGGACCCCTCCGCCCGCATCGCTCGATGGAGACTGCCGGGCCAGGAGTTTGACGTCGCTTTTGTTTAAAAGTCCGGTCGCAGTACTGTCACGCTGATTGCCTTTCACAAGCCTATGTAGATGTTTTGCACAGCATCAACGCTCGGACGCGACATAAAATGCCTCATCGAGTACTTGGAAGGCAAGGTTTTTCCACCCTCAGCCTCGTTCAAGCGAGAATTGTATTCAATCTGTGTACAGAATTATGTCCTCGTGAAGAAAAAAAATTCGCAGCGAAGAAAACAGCCTACCTCGTCGTTGTACCTGCAAGTCTGCGAGAAGTTCTTCACACTTCAGACGGCGAGCCAACTTCCGTACATCTCGGGATTTCTCGCACCCTCCGCCGCATTCAAGACAAGTATTACTTGCCCCCACTGTCTGCCGATGTGGCATCATATGCGACAATCTGCCAAGATTGCCAGTGACGAAACAACCCTCCCATCCAACCAGCAGGATTTCGCATCCTTTTGAACTCCTCTCAAGGCCCTTTCAGCAGATTGGCATGGACTTGTTTGTCCCTTGCTCGAAGTCAGCCGTCGTAGCGAGGGAATACCTGACTGCTACGCCGATGCAAAAGCCCTACCGAGCGGGATAGCAGCAGAAGCCGCCAAGCTTTTTCCGGAAGCATTCCTCTGCTACACAGCACCCTTGATGTGCTCATAACAGACAGAGTGTAGTTGAGGCGTAAAAATGAGTAAGAAAATTTTCCACTCCCGCACCACTACTGTATCGCGGGTGTAACCCCAATAGTAATATAAAAGATGTGGGCCGTGGGCAATTGAGATTTTGCCACCCGAAGGTGGCAGCGACCCACCGCAGGGGGAGCGGGCCCGCGGAGACTCCCCTAATTTCCCCTAGGAAGTAGAGGGGTGGGATGGGTTATAGGACATAGGAACAGCGTTCACGGAGGAACTGACGCAAGCCATCCTGCCCTACAGCCGGAGAAGTCGCCAGAGGACAACTGCATACCATCCGCAGAAAAACCGACTAAATTACCACCTCAAAAAGCCCATCGCTGACATGCTCAACATATACGTCGATGACGAACACAAGAACTGTGACGTCATCCTGCCTTACAACACCTCCTACAACATCGCTGTGCAGGGAACCACCAGAACATTCTATTTAGACCCGTCCATAGCAGGGAGGCCTCGACTACTCTAGACGCCGTGCGAAAAGCCCTCAGGCTTGAGGTGCAGCGGAGCGAAGCCTTGGAGCACGAGCTTAAAACGTCGTTGGTGTTCTTCAAACGTTCGGCGCGCAGGCGATAATATCGTCTAAAACATGAGGGCCATCAACCGTATCAGCCGCTCGAGACCTAATCGACAGGGAGCTGGAACGTAGTCGTTGCATTGGGAAGGCATCTTCTGTGCTTGTTTAGGCGCACGGGTGCCCATAAGTACCGGACGCCCCGAATGCGGTCCAGCGCGTTGTCAACACGCGGCAACGGGCCAAAATCAAGACACATTATGCTATTTGGTCGTCAAAATCTACGCAGCACTCCTGTGTGGCACTGTTCTTTAATGCTAGAATGACTGACTAAGACAACGGTTATCTCGAAGGAGTGATACTGCCTTACTTCAACATGTGCCTGACATGCTCTTGCATCACGCACTTTTAGACAGGGCTAACCCATCAGGCTGATGACGAGCGGGATCCCGGCCCTCTGTGTTTATATAACGCAGGAGATGAGCCGTGCAGTTAAGCTCCTAAGGGAGACAGCCACGCCCTAGCATTAGTGCTGGAGCAGAGCGCTGGCCGATCCAGAGCTCAGCCGTCGACAGGTGTGGGCCAGAATTTTCTTGTTGTTAAGAAAAGTCAGAAAAAGAAGAAGAACCGGGCCGGGTGTTAGCAGATGAGGACAACAAAAACAAGAGGACACCAAGGGGACCCCTATTTGGGCCACTAGTACCAATGCTGCGCCATGGCATTCAACAAAATGTAAAGTTACCGCAATATTATTGACAATGATTACAGTTGACATTCACGCTTGGCAATCCCCTGACATTCAGGATTGACAAGAAACGATCGCTTTTGAGGTGGAACCACGCAGCACCATCTAGAACAAGACTTCGCAGGTGAAAGGGTGGGCTAACTCAGCCCAAACCCAAGCTGTACTACACGCCTGCAGATCCACCGCACAGCCGTCAGAGGAAGGTGTGGACGTGGGAGCGGGTTCTCATCGAGACACGGAAGTTCTGGCGGCCATGACGGGCCACGCAACTAACGCACGGAGAGGTGAGGCAGCACCGTAGAGGCATCCACTGAGATTTCCTAGCGGGAAACAGATGGATAGTCGACGGCACCATGGACAGATCGCGCATGACGCCAGCCGCTTGACTCCAGGTGCACCCAGTGCTGAAAGGCCAAACCGGGCCGTCGCCAACGATAAATTCACACTGATAACAAGATCTGGCCTGCTAGCACAACAATCAGGATGACACGCCCCCTTGCGCCAGTTGGGTGCCGGTACAAGTCAATATTTGAAAACTGCATGCCGGCGGAAGCCTCCAAAGATGACGCTCTATCAGAGACCTCACCGCAACATTCACAGTAAGTCCAATGTCAACCATCGGCTTCACCGCAGGGTGCAGATGGTCAACGTCGACGACGGCATGCGCAGTGAAAGCACGAGCTTATAGGCGTTTGTTTTGCATAATGCTAGAGTAATAGAGCAAAGGCTCCTTGCCAAAAAATAGCAAAAAACAACGCTGTGTAGTCTCCCTCTCTTCTCTTCCCTCGGCTTTATTTTTTTTTTGGCCTTGTGCGACTCAGTTGTTGCGCCACCATGAAAGCCTGCAGCCGTGGTCTGCGAAATGAAGTGTGGAACTGATTGAAAGTGGGGAGCTGCATGATCCTTTGGCAGAAACAATATAGTTTCCCGAATGCTGTTAATATGCTTAGTCTTTCTTTCGTTTCCTGGTGGTGAGAAAGCTCTAATGAATGCTGAAGTGTGAGGAGCGATAATGCACGTAATAAATAAAGAAAGATTAAATCTTCTAACAATATCATACATGCGTTCCTTCTTCTGAAGGTAAATGAATTATGAGATTTCCCAAATCATTTAGATCTTTACCAATCTGCCATCTTCAGTAGCAAGAAAATGGTCAAGGGGTGACGAAATCATAAAAATCGCTAACCAGTGTACAAATTATAAAAGCTCCATGTAACGTGTGCAGCAAGAAATCGCAAATGATCATGCAACTAAAATTGAAACCGTTTTGCATCCACCAACCTCATTGACCCATAAATGAATCGCTATAGGGGGCTTTATCTCAAGCACAAAATGTTAATGGGCTATGCGCGAATCTGTCGGGAGGTACTGCAGGAGCCACGATTTTTGCATATCTTAACTTTAAGCTACCTTTTTTGTTGCTTTGGAGACGCTCAGCTTCACAAAAGATTTTCAGCTTGATATAAGGAGACCTGTGCATTTATTTCGGTGGGCAGATCGAAACGGGCGCCACGCAATAAATGTTTTCAGTCGTGCTCAAGGAGAAAAGCGAAAAAAGTGCACTTTTTAGTCGTGTAAAATGGAAGGTGAAAAATTTTATCAAATCTCACCCTCTTATTTCGGCTCTGCGTTCTTTCTGAAGACACGTAATACGGACGCAATGATTATTAGTGACAACAGATCTGTAACTGAATTTTTGGCCATTCAGTGTGCAGCCATCTGAAAAAAACAATGTTAAAGCGAAAATGACAACTGTTCAGTCACACGGCCAGTTTTAAGTTTTAAAGCTTGACTTTCTGTGCGATTAACAAGAAATAATTGAGTTAGGCAGGTTGAATATATGCCTTTTCCGAGAAAAGGCAGTGTGGTATGTTTTGTGCGAGACTAAAACAAGGCGCAACGATAACCTTGATTCAGCAGGGTTTCACACGTGCCATTTGTGTTCTCCGAAGTCGATCTTAAGAGATATATTGACAACCAACACATAATTCAACCTAACAATACTACATCTCCTCTGGGATCAATCCTCCTCATGGCAAAACTCAATTTTATGACAAGTAAAATAAATAAAGTCCCGTTTCCGACAGCACTTCGTGATTCAACGTATTGACTAGTCAGGATGTGAAAACTCGGTGGGTACTCAGCCTCTGCCTTAAAGATATGACGCGATATCGGTATTGGGTCCCTTCAACACTCTGGGCTCCTCCTTGCATATGACTTTGTAGGCACGCACACTGTGGGAGTAAACGCACAAGGTCTCCTTTTAACCATGTCGAATTTGTGGGCCTCGAATGCCTAGGGATAGCGTGTCTATCCCAAAATCAAAAGATATCGCACCCCTCTAACCTCTTTCTATTCGATTCATCAATTTACCTTACATTCCTACATGCGTACTAACTTTTGGTTAACATTGCTACCTTATAAATTCAATTGCGCAATGCCACTTGTAACGTCATGACCCCCTCGTCCCATTCAAAATTTCTAGACTCCCTAATGGCGCCACCACGAGGCCAGGATATCCGGTCAACAAGACCCTTATCGTTATTGAGCATAATCGACCAAAGATAAGACGCAAGAGATTTTCGGGTAAACTTCCTTGACATAGAGCGGCTAGATACCCGCACTAAGTAGGAAGGAAGATATTTGATTTCCCAGTCCCAGTTGTTGTACCAGTGCGCGTCGTGGTTGTGTTGCTGACGGATGCGAAAGTTTGGCAACCAAATTTGGTATTCCATATTTTCTTCACTTTGGTTGGAAAGATTACTCGCCTCCTCAGGTGGTGGCCCTAGTTCAATCCAAGTGGAGCATTACATCTAACATGGTAGAGAATTGTCGATCACGAACTATGTGGAAAAGTGTTTGGCCGGTGGTCTCATGTACTGTGGCTTTTGTGTGCTATCGTAAAGCATGACAACAAAAAATTACACTTCTAATCGTCGATATGCGCGTATGCTGAAGCCATATCTTTGAGTACGTAGTTCAGGCGCTTCGTGAATCCATTCCGGAATGGCGATACCCTGCGCTCTTTTTTTGCTCTTTCAGCAGAACAACCATCAGCCGACGAAGGCGAAAATTCGCCAGCCAAAACACTACATGCGGGATGAAGGAACCCGTTTTAGATTTCAAGGGCTAAATGGTTCTGCTGGGTTTAATCGCACATAGGCACCTAAAGCCATCGTGTGCCAAACACATCAAAATGGTAAGCCTTTGGTAGCCAGGAAGCGAACGAAGGATAAATATTTTCACTCCTGTCTCCCTTGCTCTGATCCACTTTAAATCAGCAACTTTGAGGGCATGTCTACTGCTTATCGATTGCGCCCGTTTGCAGTCGATGCCCGTGAGAGTACGAAAATAAATTTTAAAAATATTGAGATCAGCCTTTTCCTGAAAAACAGCTCTGCACTATCCCTGCGAAGGCCGAGACTTCAGCATAGAGAGAGCCTTGACCAAATGTTTAGGGGAATCCCCCAAGGTGGAGTAGATTTGTGAAGCGGTGAAGCGGTGGTCCCGGGTTCGATCCCCGGACCAGGACGAATTTTTCTTTAACTACGAATTTTCTGAGAAAGCTGTATAGCTTTCCTTTGTAGCCGTATGGCTGCGCTCGGGTGGACGTCAATGAGTAATTACTCCCTTATTACAAATCTACTACACCTTGGGGGATTCCCCTAAACATTTGGTCAACACTGTTCCCACTTCGAGTTATTGATCAATTCGCTCTCGCCCTACCATAAGCTTGCCGTCCCGGTTAGCTCAATTGGTAGAGCGACCGCTCCGGTCAAGCGGTGGTCCCGGGTTCGATCCCCGGACCAGGACGAATTTTTAACTACGAAGTTTCTGAGAAAGCTGTATAGCTTTCCTTTGTAGCCGTATGGCTGCGCTCGGGTGGACGTGAATGAGTAATTACTCCCTTATTAGAGAGAGCCTTAGTAGCATCGAAGCTATCGGCAAATAGCAGGGCACCGACATGTGCATGACGCTTGTCCAAGCATATATCAGGGTTAGTAGCGCGGTCCACTTAAGGAATATGCAATTTCGTTTCGTCGGCGTAAGTAGAGGGCTTTGTACTCCTCGGATCTTAACCGCTGCTCTGCAGAGGCAAACAGCTCATTATCGTCGCGGCGAGGCGCATTCGTCGCCGCCGGAGGCATTAAGTAATTCAGTTGCTGTGCTATACGGAAAGACGATACAATGCAGCCGCGGTGGCAGGGAGAAAAGACGGCAAGGATACGCTGCCTTCAGGCACCGAGTCAACTTTGAACGGTCGTTGTAACGTGGCTGCGTGACATTTGGCGCACATCTCTTAAATATTCGACCGGAAAGGAATGCCAGCTGAGGTTACAGGCTCCATGCCTGGTCAGGGTTCATGTGATAATAAAATAGCCACACTTTTACGAAGAATATCACAATGTGCAGCGAGTCTTGATTCTTGTACATTCACCTCTATCATGCTAGATCAAACATTGAACGCATATTAGGAATGTTCAAGCAGCAACTAGTTAACCGATTAAGTGTGTGTACCGAGAGTAGTGCCCTTTAGTGCTGCAAAAATATGCTGCACGGGATTAAATGCTTAGAAGGATGACCTTTTAAGATGCATGAGCGTGCCTCCCGGAGTTTTGGTACATGCGATTGTGGTAAAGTTCGCTAGTATTACCAGCTCGTATTATGCAGCTTGCATACTTGAGAAATATGTTTTGTGTTCCCCTTACTTCGCAGTTTTCACAATTCAAGAATATAGCTGCCCATTACCGCAGGCTGAAAAACTTCCCGCTTAATTTCTTTCTCTTATTGCCGATAGGGTGTGACCACGTGGAAGAAATCTTTGCTCCAGCGAGGCTTTTAAGCTATCGCATATTATGACTTAACCTGTTCGCGGTCTAGCTGGTTTATAGGCTCCCTTGTAGAAATTTTACCATCTAAGCAGGTAAAATAATGTTTTCTGCGCTAATATATTTAAATCGGGAAACTTTTGCAGTGGTCTGATCACGGTCTCATGGTGTTTTTTTAAACGAATATGAAACAGATTGTTTCTCTGTTCTAAGTATTGGACTTTCATGGATTGATTCGAAGAAAATAAATAGAATTGGACAAATAGCCGTAAATGTTGCCATTGCTTCGACGTCGAAGCCCTGGTCGCATACTCGCTCTTGACGACATAGCCTGCATGTGCTTGCAATCTTGGCGACGACTTTTACCGCTGAGGCGGCATTGAAATTTAGAGGTGATGTTATCCTTGGAACGGACTAGACAGCTGTAGATGTTTTTCGCAATGCCGTAAAGAACAATGTTCAGATTTAAATACATTACATTGGTTCAATCTATACAAAAGTATTATCATATATGCAGTTATCATGCAGTTATTATCATTCATATATATCATATATGAAGTTTATCATATATGCAGATGATGCAACCTTGTTGTTTCGTAGTCAAAGTTATGATTGCCTAGAAAGAGACATGAACAGAACTCTCAAGGACTTAAGTTTATGGAGCACGTTAAATTCATTACAACTAAATGGGAAAAAAACAAAGGCAGTAATTTTCACCCCAAGACAGTCTACATTTACAAAAAGTATCAATTTATCTATTGGTCACACAGCAATAGAACTTGTCGATACTATTAAAACTCTTGGAGTACATTTTCATAAACATATGCTCTGGGATGTGCATGTAAATAACGTCGTTTCTCGAATTTCAAGGACCGTGGGTATACTAGCTAAATTCAAAAATTTCTTACCTCCTGCTGTTAAACTTCATTTGTTTAATGCGTTATTTATGTCTAATGTGAACTACTGTTTTCTTGTTTGGGGTAACACTACATTTACAAACTTAAATCAAATTCAAATTCTACAAAAGAAAGCCGTTCGACTAATCGCAGGTGTGGAGGCAAATACACACACCAGAAGCCTTTTCACGAAATTCCAAATACTTTCCATACATAGCCTTTATTATTTCACCTTGGCCAGAAGATATAAGCAAGATCTTCATAGCGAGGAGGCTCTTATTCCATCCATAGCAAACTTAAAATTAAGAGAAGGCAGGTTGACGTCTCGGTCTCCAGAAATTTAGAAGGTTCCTTTTTTGCGTACAAATTTTAGCCGTCAAATGTTAGAGTATTCCCTACCATCGCTACTTAACTATCTTCACAGTCATAACATACATTTAGAAAATATTAGCATGTCAATGTTGAAGACTTTTTTTTTCGTCATAATAGAGATGGTACCTTCACTAAGAATTGTATGATGTATTTTTTTTCCTGCTTTTATATATGTATTGTGCCTATGCTATCTTCCGACATGAAAATGCAATATTCTTATTTTGCTATTTTGCTTCAGTTCGTGCAGTGGCTTTGCACATTCATTTTTTTTGTGTGTGTGTAGAGTGTGTTTGGAAAATTAATCACTACGTTGCGCAACCGTTGTATGCCTTGTAAAGAGGGGCTTGAACCTCGTCAAGTGAACTATTTTTCACTTTTGTTCAAGCCCCTACAGCTTTGACGGAAATAAATCATATCATATCATATCATTAAAGTGTTGTCGTGAAGGAATATCAGTTATGTTCGGCCGGTGACTGGTAAATTCAGGCATTAGATTTGTTGCTTAATTATTCTATGAATTTTGGTTTTCCCTTAAGTAATTAAAATCATAAACGCCTAGGATGGCTTCATAAAAAGGAGACTTTAGGTGATGCTGTATTTTGCGAATTTTGGCTATGCGGTCATGGTTATGTTTAAAGTCCTGCCTTCTAGTGCATATACTGTTAAAGCGACGGCCGGCGATCAAGGAAGGCCAGTTTTGCAGTGGTGTGGTTGTTAGCTGTTCAAATTTGCATGTTTTGGGCATCAGTGGTTTTTGGTAAGAGGCCTGGGAGACATAACTTCCTACGTAAGTTAAGTGGCTTGGAAGCATGGGAGCATTCGACACATGTTTCATATCCCACCATAACAAACACCTGCAGTCCCCTTTATCACCAGCTCGGCGGCCTTGTCCAGGCATGAACGGAGAGAGTTACAAGGTGAAGGTCAACTTTGAAGGCCACCCCAATTTTTACTCCCTCACAGTTCGCGGTGTCGCTTGAGTAAGATTTTTTAACAGTTTTGATAATTCTCCTGAAGTGGGGTTTTCTTCGTAGTACATTGATAAAATTGCTTTGCTGCAGTATATGGTGCAGTATACTCAGGCGTTGTTGTGAACTTTATGATCTAGAAGTTAGCGTGATTTTGCGATGATATCGCGTGCAGCGACCCTCTTTCATTAAGGTGGAAAGCTAGAAAGCCAACTGAGGGAGCTACCTAAAGAGCATTTATAACGCTAGCTGTTTTCAACTGCATTGCGGATAAAAAAAATCAAGAAAGCTGGGCTGGCGTTCGGTTTTGACCAACTTCAATTGCCCAGTTTTGTGTTTGGTCTGGAAAATCGAAAATGAAAGCGTTGAGTCTCTAAATTTATTAACTGCAGCGTTTTCGAACTCAACTCGATCGTTTTATTGTCCTCTTTCAGCGGAATTCACCTACCGACCAAACGGAGTCGTCTCTCGCAATTTTAAAGTTGCAAAATTTAAATATAAAAATGAATACTTTGTATAAATGGCCAAAATCTCGATTATATATGCGTGCATTTTTTGCACTTTTTAAGCCTGATTCAAGCATTTTTGATAAACCAAAAAAGGCGGACACGAAAGCGCGTTTTAACAGAGGAGCAATTCATACATTTCTAGGTACGGTCAACATTTCAGGAACGATGGAGTTCCACAATCACTTTTCACCCAAATTGTTTAGCTCATTATTAATTACCCGCAGAAATTCTATACGTTATTTTTGTCTTCAGGAGAACACCAAGATTTATTGAATATTATGGATTACGCTCCAGGAGGAAGGCTGATGAGCTCTGCCACACATGCACAAAAATATATCGCAGGCAACTTGAAACAGATGACGCATGTTTTTACTCCTGTTTCGCGACAATACGCTTTTAATGGAGAAATGAAGTACTAAAGCCACGTCTCTATAAGATCTTACTCAGCCATCATTACTATCACGGAACATAATTATGACTGTGGTATAGAAGTTTTCGTTTGTTCTGAAGTGCAGCAAGTTTTCAAATGCAAAAGAAGCACTTAATAGCTTAGATTGCATGCTGTAATAATACATACCGTCTTGGAAGGTCAGTGTTATAAACGCGTTGCTTATGTCCGTCCCTTCCACAAATGTCGCAAACGACGCCAGACACAGGATAGATATCAGCATAATTTTCTTAAGATGTCTCCTGTATAGCGCCTGCGAGAAGATATGGAGAACTGGTCTGAGTAAGTGCACCTTAACCGCTATAATGAATGCTGGCACAACGTATCAAATGCAGGCGGAGATGAGCGAATATATGTCCATTGACTTATAACGCAGGTAATTTTGTGAGTTCTTCTTTCTTTGAAGTAATACCTAGTTGTACTGGAAGCTATTGGAGGAAAGCTATCCGTTCCTCTCGCTCTGATTAGGACACTACCTCAGTGTTTGTGCTAGTTTCACACTTGCGACGTCATTAGCCGTGCTCATAGGCGTTGCGAAGTATTGTAAAAGTTGGCGTTCTATAAGATATGGTATACCGGCTACTCTGCTTTCTAACAGCTGTTTACTCCTCCTAAATTTGCTTAGAGTGAAACGGTTCGTTTTCACAAAGACTACAACTGCCAGCGCACTCTCTCAGTGAGCTGGAGGAGATAGAATGTGCTGAAATTATTCGCTTGTGTAATGCACTGGGGGCTTAAAGTCGCCGCTGACCCTCTTGTCACGCAAAACAGCTCCAGCATTGATTCCGGTGATCGTATATAAAGAGACATTTTGAGCGGAAGAAAAAACATTTGTTACGACTTAGTAAAGGTTCTCTCTATTTCATACAGCGAAGGCATGCACTTGCATGCATGAGCTTGAGAAAAACTTGTCTGAAAATTATCGCAATTTCTTCGAAACAATTTTTGATTTAACCGCAAGTAAAAATAGATCATGCCTTTAAGGTGCCATTAACACTTTCACACCATGCACACAGGGACCTGTGGACGAAAAATGCAGCGCAGAATTGAGCTATGAAAAGCACTTCCATTAAACTCCCCTTATACTTCGCGCTTGGCGGTTAAACATCCGTCTAAATACTTCATATTGGCACGATGTTTTAGAGTGAACGCTCGATATGAGCGCCACTATAGATATATAGGATTTTTCATGCATAAAATTCTGGACAACAGTTATGTCTGTTCGCGTAAGGGTAAATGTATCGTGCACCAAAACGTCGCTTCTGAACTAGCATTTTCTGTCATGTGCACCTGTTGCCTAGACTGTTTTATCGTGTACTGAGGTGTGTGTGATGTGCACACTTAACTGTCGAGGGATTTTTGGAACGCGGCGTGTCGGCAGTGGTGCGTCGGACAGCGGAGCGCCGTGCGTGCCAGCCCCGCGTTGCGCGTGTGCGCGTGCCTATGGTGTGCGCGAGGCAGGCACGAGGAGCGGAAGGCTGACGTGTCAGCAAACAGAGGTGTTGAGGAAGGCACCGCAGCAGAAGTCTGGTGATTCAAGCGTGGAAGTGGCAGCTGTCGCACGTTGGATCCGAGCTGCCAGTGACTTCCCTTGGGTCATCGACGCAAGACCATTGAGGCTCATTCAGGCTTGGAGGTGGCAGCCGTCAGACTTCGGGTCTGTGCTGCCGTGGACTTCCCTGGAATCAACGACGCAGGCCTACTGTGATCGCCACTTTGCTTCCACGGCTTCCTTGGATGGGCTGCATTGGCCTACAGTGTATCGGAACGCCGTGGACAGGGCCTGGCTACGGTTTTCCTCCTGCAGCTGCCGAGTTCTTGGGGGCGGCTGACAGGAGTTCGTCAGCGTCCACCGCGGTGTGCATCTCCCTTCGTAATCTCCTGGCTCTCTACCACCGCTTCCCTGGATGCAACGCCAGCGACGCATCGCAAGTCGACAACCCGCGTATGTGCTGCCGGCAAGGCATTCCGCCAGTTATATCCTTGATTATAAGGAATTCCATACCTAGCTCTCGCCTCTCCACTAAACAATAATCACGTGTTGACCGTTCGCAATTTAACCTTTTGTATTCTGCGTCAGTCCTCCAGATCTCTGCAATCGCCGTTTTAATATTTAATGCATGGAAGTGACTTGAGCAGCCATTTTAGGCCAACCTGAGTTCATAAGGCTATTGCGTTATAATTTCTCAACGCCAGTCCAGATATTGCACACATTGTTAGCTGCCTTTCCCGCACCAAAGTTTTGATCGCCACCTGGGGCAGTTGCTCCGGACACGCTGGACATAGCGGGCTGAGCATAAGAAGGCGTATTATAGAGGCAGCGGCAGCCAAGGAATACAGCAGGTTGACCAACCCTGTTCTGTGCAACGATCTTTTGATCGCAAAGTTGAAGCGGCCCCGCAGGTACGTTTATTAAATTCTATAAACATGAGTACATTATTAGATCGATGGATGTAGAAATTAATATTCAGAAACCAAAGCAAAGATAAACAGTTTGCCGTGACCAGCATGCAGTGGAGTGCACATGGCATTCTATCTCAGGTCCTGAATGAGGTTTGCCAGTATCATTCGAGAAAGAAGTCTATAGCAGCAGCACCTCATCCGTGCCCATTGATTGGGCAGAAATATGCCGGCTAAAGAAAGGGGTTCAGCGTAAGCCAGGGAAAATCTTCCTTTCTTTACCTCCTGTTCTCGTTCTTTTACGAAGTTTCTCACGTTAATCGAAAATGGACCATTTAGCCTGGAATAAGCGTTCTGATTAATACGGCTAGAGGGCACAGTGGAGCAGGGTACAAACGCGGCTTAATGACATCCTAGTTGAAATCAAGAGGAAGAAACATGCTTGGGCAGGGCATGTAATGCGAAGACAAGATAACCGGTGGTCCTTAAGGATAACATCGGAGTGGATTCCAAGAGAAGGCAAACGTAGCAGGGGACGGCAGAAAGTAGGGTGGGCGGATGAGATTAAGAAGTGTACAGGGATAGGGGAGCCGCTGCTGGCACAGGACAGGGTTAACTGTGAAGACATGGGACAGGCATTTATTTGCCCTGCAGTGGGCGTAGTCAGGCTGATGGTGAATAAACTGTAGGTTTTGGTTTATTTGGGATTAACGTCCCAAAGCGACTCAGGCTATGAGGGACGCCGTAGTGAAGGGCTCCGGAAATTTCGACCATCTGGGGTTCTCTAACGTGCTCTGACATCGCACAGTACACGGGCCTCTACAATTTCTGCTCCAAAGAAATTCGACCGCCGCGGCCGGAATCGATCCCGCGTTTTTCGGTTCAGCAGCCGAGTGCCATAACCACTGAGCCACCGCGGCGGACTAAACTATAAACTTTACAATGGTGGTGGTACCACGATTCGAACTACGGCCCTCTCGCACTCCAGTCAAATGCTCATCTGCGCCACCGGTTCATCGTGTACCATAACTGGTTTTTTTTTAACAATAAGTGAGTTTTAAATCGACTCCCGTGATAGGGGTTCAAGTAATTCTATAATATAGATTGGTTACTGTTTTGGAGAAAAGGAATTAACACATTCAGATGTCTGAGATCAGCGACTTTACACTTACCAGTAGTGTCTGCACGGCATAGATTTAGTTTAATGGTATGTACCAAGTGATCCTTCTCTACAGTCCCATTCAAGGACAGCCTTCATCTTGGCTGCAGAGCACTTAACTCCCCGTGCAGGACAGAATATAGAGAATTGGTTCTTATCAAGAAATTTCGTCGCGGGTGAAGCCCTATTCTGGTGAGCCACCGCCACTATCACTTGCCACTGACGGATCATCGAGGGACCCGAGCGGGTTTTCCCCCATCCTGCTCTTTCAGAGCGCGCATTTGCCAAGAATGGTGCAGTCGATGTGCGCATTCTAGATATTTAGGCCATGGTTCAAGGTAGCTTACCAGACTTAGGCTGGAGAGAAAACGATACGCTAGCCATTACGCTGGCTAACTAAGTTGCGTCATTTAGTCGATGTAAATAACGAGATAACAGAATCAGAAGGAAGGTGGGGATTTGAGCGGCCAGCGGATTCATTGCTCGCAAAACACTGTTTCCTTAGTAGAGCAGAACGTTGGGCCAGTTGGTGTAGCGACATACTCAAGAAAACTTAGCGCAGAATAACACAAGACGGAAGGGAGAAATACGTACACACACACGAGCGCTCGTGTGTGTGTACGTGTTTCTCCCTTCCGTGTTGTGTTATTCCGCGCAAAATTTACTTCAATATGTCACTGTTTCCTTACCTCAAGAATGAGCGTGTGGTCTGGACATAGCGTTCAATCGCAAGACAGAGATAGGTAACACAACCCAGGATATGGAAGGAGAAAAGGCTGTAGTCGAGGCCCTATCGCTGAAAGGATTAGACTGCTTAGCCGACTGGTTTTGCTTCCAACGCAGCCCTTCTTCGCTTACTTCTTATTGCAATCATTTTCGTGTTTTTACAGTGTTGGAAACCAGATTTGCTGCAGCTTGCTGTCACCAGCAAAAGGTACTCTCATTTTTTTTATTATACTTATTTTAGCGAGTTGATTTGTCATCATTGGGGAGCAGCAGTGGAGACATGTTTCAATTTTTTTTCAAGATCATTTCGTTTCGATATGCTCCTGCTCATTGTATTGAAGCGCAAAGTCTTTAGAAAATGTCATTGCTGCAGGCTTCACGCCACTATTAATTCTGCGGAAAATATTTTACATAACACATGCCGGCACACGTATAAAGACAAAGGGCTGCTAAGTGCATGTCCTACCTTCAAGTGTTTGTTTTTTCAGTACGTACCTAAAATATTCCTGCTGATTAGTATTCCCAATGAAAACTTCTTACTCTTATTTGCTCATAACCCCTGATTAAGTATTCCCAGAGACGCAAATAAAACTAAATGTTTTTTGAAGCGAAATTTACCGCTGGCAGTGATATACTAGGTACAAACAGCCAGATCATGTTAAAAAAAATTATTCGTGACACGAGCGGCGTTCATTGCACGTTGAATAATTCCTTCGTTTACAGAAGATTTAAGTCTCAGGAGTAATGTCGGAGAGACTGTAGCACTATACAAGTCTGCTGCGAGAGTTGCGAGGTTTGCTGGTAAGCGCACACGAGTATGTTCTGTAAACTCACCCAAAAGTTAGGCTTATTCGACTGAAGTTTGATTAGTATAAATGTGCGCGGTAGCGGTGATGTGACACGGTTATAAAAACAACGCAGTGTTTCCGACCTGCAATAGTAGGAAGACCCATTTTTATGTTCGAAGAGGAGACTTTGGTAACAAATAAACAGTAACCAATTCAGTGGTTTAGCTACACGAATAACAGGACAATAATTGAAATTTTTCTGTTGCTAGCTTGCTAACGCGGTGAGGGTGCTTTGCAGGCTTCAAAGCGAGAGAGACTGCAAAGTACATTTAATGTTACTCACCATCGTTCAGCAAGGCACACAAAGAGCGTGTCCAGTCTCTGCTGCTGCCGGTGAAGATGTGATGGTAACACCAAGCATGCGATCTTTTATACGAAACCAATGCGATGAAAAATGCAATGAGGCTAGTGAGGCAGCTGCGCACATGCCTCATTAATTCAGGTGCTTATGAAGCACGGAGCATGTGCAGTCATTTCTTTGCGCACAAGCACTGAATACGCATAGGCAGTTAGGGCAAGATAGTCAATGAACTAGGTCTCGCCTCTCAACCGAAGGGAAAAAATCGCCATTTGAACGGCTTTAGACGAGGCCCCCATAGCTTTAGGGGGCCGTAATCCAGGAAAATACATCACAACAAAAGGACGTTGTACATCTTCCTCGCAAAAGATAGTCATGTAGAGAGCCGATAATTCCACTAAAACAGTGGTTCTAAGCAACATGCAGCAGTCCTGAACGGCCAGTCTTAAATATGGTGAGATGCGTATATCTTGACGCTAAATTCACGTTTTTCTGATAACTACTCCGTATTTGTAATCATTACTGCGAAAACAATCCTCATTATTTCAAATTGATTACCTTGAAACATACCATTGCAGGGAAGACTTGGAACTGTGTGGAAACGTAACTCGGAGGAAGTCCTTATTGCAGTTACGAAATTATAGGTTCAATAACCTTTAAAAGTTACAGAACTGCCTGACAGTTCCACTTAAGCGTCTGCGTGAATCTCGTAGCCGTAAAGTGCAATCGTGTTTGTCAACTGTTTAGAGCAATGCATCAAGGTGGAGTATATTTGTAATGTAGAAGCAATTATTTATTGGTGCCCACAAAAGCGCAGCCATAGGGTTAGAAAGAAAAACTATTAAGCTTCCACATAAACTTGTAGTTAAAAAACAATTTGGGGTGCTTAGATGTTCGAACCCCGGACCAGTAGCAATATATTTTTAACTACAAAGTTTCAGAGTTAGCTCTAAGCATTCCTTCCTAACTGTACGGCTGCTCTTAAGTGGATGCCAGTAATTACTCGCTTATTAAAAATGTATTCGTACTCATCTATTAAATAAAAATAAAATTGATTCTTCGGCTGACCGCTCTAGGTTGAATTAGTTATGCCCTACCATATAACGAACGCAGTTCCACGCTGCTCTCGCGGCTGTATTCGCGTCAGTCACTAAGAAAAATCTACTGGGCACAGACTATACCTGTAATATGGCTCTCACCTGAATTGAATAACCACAATTGTTTGGAAACAAAACTCTAGAGGCGTTAGGGCGCTAACTAGACTCATACCTCTTCTAGGCTGGTTTCTATTTCGTGCTTCAAAACTTTTCGCTGTTACGATTATTAAATCCTGAGAAGTAAATGAAGGGAACAAGTTCACAAACATAGTGTTTAAATAATTGTGCTTTGTGCTCTCCCTTACGAAGGGGCTGGGGGATGCCGTGATCGTTTGTACGATTTCTCCATCTGGACTACGTGACACTATCGTAAGCGAGAAAATGTTAGAGAAAACGGGAACTTTTCAAACAGCCTAGAGCTATCGAAATGCAGGAGCACGAGATCGCGCATTAAACCGACTGAAGCTGAGCCCGCCATTGTTAAGGCACTGAATTAGTAGATGGAAAGCCTGCCATACCGTCTATAAGGATACAGCACCGAATAATCACTCCTATTTGTGTTAGGGAAGTGTGACTAACATATAGAAATATTACACAACAGGACACTGAAAGAGTCTCTAAGCAAATCCACACTTCGAAAAGGAGAAAATAATGGCGGTGGTACATATAAAATAATTGCCCCTGTAAGCTTGTAGCCCCAAAACTGACTGATGCTGACGATTCATGAGCTAAATATATGCCAGCTAGTGAACAACACATTACCAAATAACACACTCTTCTGCAGCAATTTTACAAGGACACGCCGCTTTAGAAAAATAAAATGTTCATGAAGATAGAACCGATATTTTGCTCTGGGAAAAATCTTCCACTCCGCCACAAAGAAAGCAACCGCGGAAAGCAGCGATTTTGTATCGCACGCCGACCGATTAGGTGAGGAGTGAAAAGGAGTAGTGCATTTGCTGTCCATAAGAAAGGCATATATGAGCTCGGCATGGTGTAAGAGCAACTTAGAATGTTATATGCTGAACAAAATTGCGATGATTAGGGCTAAACAATTTACTATAAATTTCCTGCTCGTAGTGTAACTTCTCACCATCCATCTCTAATGCGTTATTTCAACTATTCAGTTTTAAAAAATAGCGTAATCTTTCCGCATACAATAACCTCCTCTGTCTACTTGCAATATTCTATTATTACGTGGAATGGTGGACGGTTGAAAGCTGTAGAACATGTGATCTGAGCTGTCAATAAGTCCGCGAAGGTCGCGTTGTGTAGCTATTTGGAGATGGGGATGGTCACAATTTATTGGAATTATTACTTTTATTTAGGTAGATATAGGCATATTCACTCGGCGGTAGGCCAGACTACGGCACCAGTTGTGACAATTACTGCATCTGTCTCCGTGGGCGGTGACTCCATAGACTTCTCTCAAACATGCATCCATTCAGTACCGAACAAATAACTACCTAACAGACATGGTCTGTTGGTTGCAATACTCTATCTGCTTTGGAGATTAGCCTGCGCTACTTGTCCAGGGGAAACCGACACGGTGGCTCACTGATTACTGTGCTCAGCTCCTGACCCAAAAGATGCGGGTTGAATCCCGGCCATTGCGGTAACACTCCGATGGAGGCTACGCGTTCCGATGGAGGAGGCCTGTGTGCTATGCGATATCAGAGCACGTTAAAGAACCCCAGGTGGTCGAATTTATGCGCAGCTCTGACCCACGGCGTCATCGCGGCCTGTGTGGCTTTCGGATGTTAAACCCTTCACACCGACAGGCCCAGGTGAACATGCAGGGAAATAGATTCAAAAAGCGGCATTCGAACAACCTGCTGGCCCAAACTGCAGTTGGGTGCGAAGCACACATTAGACATAATCGCGGCGAGTTGGCTTTTCTACTGGCTAGGCTGTGCCGGTTTTCCGCAGCAGCACCCAACACATAACAGCCATCAGGAGCATTGGTCGCGACGACTACCCACGGACTCGAAACGCGCCACCACCGGAGCTTCCGCAGCGACCACCTCGGGAGGGACCAAGCCGCAACATAAAAGCCTAGCCTTAGCAGTACTTAATAATGCATGGTGCCCTCCGCAACGTAGAAGCAGTGAGTCTACGTTCTCGCACTGAGATGCACTCTGGCAACACAAAATACAGACAAGGACAGCTCGAAACGCTACCAAAAGCAAAGCACGCCGCTTAGCTGCGGCCGCCGTTCCACAGCCGGTTGGCCCACATGCTACAGCCCCCCGTCGCCGCAACGGTATGTGCATGTAGTGGCGCGCAAACATTATCCATGCGCACTCTCCGCCCTGGCAGATGGTCAGCGTCAGCACATAAATATACTCTTAAATCATGGTGATTGAGTTCTCCTCAACTGAGGTTTAAACATTTCGTTAGCCTCCACGTGTATGCCCCTTAGATGAGTACTGTAACATAGAGCTATTACATACTCTTCTCTTGACGGATATTGAGAAACTGTAATTCTTGATCTAAGAACATCTGCAAAATGGCTAGAGCCTATTCTTTTTCTTTTAGTTACTTGACTTTCGGTATCCGGATCTGAGACCTCTTCCTCCCCTAAATAGATGTTTTCCCTGACCACATCGAGCGCTTCCCTAACAATCTTGGTGGCGTTTCCTTCCTATACTATTCAACATTGTTTTGGTTTTCTGCATATTAATTTTGAGCGCTCCTGTCCGTCGTGTTCCGCCTTCTTGTTGTCCGTTGTGTTTTTTTGCGCTGGTTCGTTCAGAAGCAGACCCACCGCTCTGCTGTGCCTGTCTAAGTCGTTGATCATGGTTTCCAATTCATTCACAGACTGACTTAGCGAAGCAATGTGATCAGCGAATCGCAGATTACTTCAGTATTCTCCATTAACTATTATGGCAAACTGTTCTTAATATAGGCCTATAAATACCGGCCGTAAACTGGCGGGGAAGAACATTGGCGAAATCCTGCTTTCCTGACATCCTTCCTTATAATAATTTTATCGCTGACTTCATGTAGCAACATCGCTGACTTCATGTAGCAACATGGAGGCTGTGCAGCCATTACAGATATCTTCCAGTAGTGGGGCTCATTTACACCCGTATTCCTTAATGCCTGCCTACCTGCCGAGATTTCGGATGATTTAAATGTTTTATCGTATTCTATTAGGGCTATACTTGAGGTCAGTTATACTCTGCCCATTTTTCTGTCGCCTGATTGATAGCATGAACATCGTCTATTGCCGAGTAGCCTTTACGAAACCTGCTGATCAAAATTCTTGGACCAGGCACCTGGCGGCAGCGGGACTTTCGCCAAACAATAGTGGCTCATACACCGCTTGGGCACAGGGACCTCGTCCTCGTTCACTCCTCGATTTCATTATATCAGCGAACCTTTTTTCAATTACTTAGGCATCGCTGTCATCTATCATTACATACCATTTTATGCCGTGAGGCAATCAACGTCGCTTAAAAAAAGAAAAACCGTCTGATCATTTGGTTGATTCAAGTCGAAGGCTGTACTCTCTCTTTTAGCGATTATCTAAGCAAACAGCTTGTAGGCAACAGGCTGTAAGCTAATCGGTATGCAGTTTCCTGTCCTAACGTCCCCGTTTGTAGGGATTAAGATCATGTTGGCGTCCTTCCATGCTTGTGGCACGGTCGAGGTTATAATGCACTGCGTATACCGGCTGGAACTAGCTTTTCTAGCAGAATCTGCCCACCGTGTTTCAATAGATCAGCTGTTGCCTGATCCTCACTGGCTGGTTATCCTTTTGTCATTGCTCCGGAGACTTTATTAATTCCTCTTCTGTTACTGGTGAGGTATACCAAGGCAGTAGATGGGGCTACTGCCTTTCTGGTTACATTGCGTACTGTGTAAACTTGTGAAGAAGTCTTCGGCCGAATTTCCGGTCTCTTTTAGTGTCCCTTTGATATTTGGAGAATGCGTGAATCAGTTCGTAATAAAATTTGGCGTCGGTGCCCAGTGATTAGCTTTCATATCTCTGCTAGTTACATTCTATCTGCGTGTTTAGATGCTTTCATGTTATGGTGTTTCTTAATGTGAGCTTTGGTCTCCTAAGACATCTTGTCTGAATCCTGTCGAACAAACTCACCGCTTACTTCTATTGCTCACTCCGTAATGATTGCTGTAAGATTATCTTTCATTGCTTCAGTATTAAGATCGTAGCGTTCAGTTCAACCCGAAGATCTGTATGCCAGCGAGATTCTGAAATCCGCTACTTTCCCTCTTAATCATTTATTGCTTGCTGCATCACAAGTTTCTTCGGTTACCTCATCAAATCTAGGCCAATTCGACACCTTAACCTCTGTCGCTGCTACTGCGCATTTTTGAGGACCTCGTCATCCTGCACGATGCCATGACCAGCGCACATTGCGAAACATATTTCATTTTAGTCTCATCTTTATGACTCTTTGGTATCTACTTCCACCTCTCCTGTTTGTGAAAGAAGGTATTCATGATCTGTAAATTATTTCCTTATGCCAACTCTTCCAATAATGGGCGCCGCGGTGGCTTAGTGGTTATTCTGTTGTGCTGTGGTGACGAAAAACTCGGGTTCGATCCCCGCCGTGGCGACGAGTTTCTTGAGGCAAACACTGGAGACCCGTGTACTGTTAAGCACGGGTCAACTTTCGTATACTCCAGGTCGTCAAAACTATCTCAAGCCCACCTATCCGGCATCACTTACAGCCTGTGTCATTTTGGAACGTGTACTCTATAGAAATAAAACCAACCTACTAATAACTACCCCTGCTATTCCTAGGGTCAATGCTACAGTCACTCCCTACCTGGTCTACAGCCTGATCTTTGCATACATTGGCATTGAAGTCACCCATATGTAGAGTGTACCGTGTTTCGACGCTATATCGTTAACGAGAGCCTGTTGCTAAAAAGCCGCCATCGTCATCAGCTGTGGGCTTCGGTGTCGGCGTCATTCACTACGAGGGAAAAATCCATTACAAATGCTCACGGAAGCAGCCTAGGAGAAAGATGGGACGCTACGGTAGCATAATCTTGGGGCCAAACCATAACTTGCCCAAACTATGCCTAGCAAACTTCTCACCTTTAAAGTGGGCAATTAAATGAACGAGGAACGAGGATATGAATGAAAGAGGAACCTGGTCTTCAGTTAGTACGTCTTATAAAGGTATTAACGAGAACGGCCACCCTCTGGTGAATATTGCTGACTCTGTTGCCGGCTATATCCTCAGAGATGAGGAATCCCACACCTGTTCCTCGTCTGTCTGCTAATCTACGATTCCATCTGTAGTACTAGGTGTCCACCCTTTAGACTGCATGCACCTCATGTGTCCTTACGCCACTAAGTCTTATTATATCCCATCTAATATCCGCCAGTTCCTCGAAAAGCACTGCTAGACTAGCTGAAATGGATTAGGTTCAAACTTTTACGTTGCTAGGTTCTGTTTCCAGTGGCGGCCTGTCTGGAGCGAGAGATTCTTAGCCCCTTCAGCTGCGTCACACCCCTGACCGCCTCATTGGTCAGTTTCTCTGAAGCTGCTGAGGAGCGAGGGCCGAGGGTTCGGGATAGTTTGCGTATTCATGTGGACGAGATTATGAGTTTTGTTCAGATAAGGTCACTGTAGTGACCAAGGGTAGGGTTGGCGAGATATGCGAGAGGACTTCCTCCTGCAGTGGGCGCAGGCAGGTTGATGATGAAGATTACCTATAACACGATCTCTAACTTACAAATTGCCAATATCTTCCGTAACCTATCTTTAACAAGGCAACTGATTAGTGTCTGATTCAAATAACAATGAAAAGTAAAAACTGCTTCAGCCTAGAATGCACGGCTTCATACTTAACTAAACTGGTTTCAGCAGCCCAGATCACGTCACCTGCTTGAGAAACTTGGTAAGATACAGCATGATACGCGGTGCAATCATAATCAAGGTGATGAATTATGATGATAAAATATATTGCTACATCTGGTGCGTGAGAAAAGGCAATCATGAAGCAAGGTATCTCCTCTCCAAACGAAGTCAGAGGCTGACTGTGCAAGCGCTCGCCCCTTATACCCTCATTGTCAAGGCAAAAGAAGGTTGTGCCCTTTTGTCACCGGTAGCTACAAGATAACAATGGTGATCAAACCCCATATATGCCGTAAACAAGGCGGATGCTCAACCAACTAAGCCACCGGTGTGGTAAAAAATAAATATGTATTTCTTCATCCAATTCACCGAATGGGAAGTTGGGTCAGTGATGGGATATCTCGACAGTGTTAGCGATACTGATGATATCCTAGTACTGCCAATCAAGCGCGCAGTTAATATTTACACTCCTTAATCTGCTACCTTTTTAGCATCTGTTTTGTAACTTCAGTTCTTCTCTAATGTACCGTTACCGAGAGGCTTCATTCTCCGAAAAAAGAGAGAGCGAAATATGGTGATACCTTTATACTAGCCATGTTTTCTATAGCCAGTGAAAAATATTACATCCATGTGTTCGAAATTTCATCAATGAATACAGTATAGACTTCTGAAATACATTTGAACAAGTTTCTGTAAAGGCAAATAAATCTTTGATGTTTTCTTCAGTTTTCTCGCATATAGGAAACTAAGGCCATCATGCATCAAATTCAAGGCTGATTTGTTCGCACTGCGGGAGCAAATTGACAACTTACTATTGGTTCACAAGCTTTGCTTTCTTTAAAGCTGAAAAAAAATTACCGGAAATATCAATGAGTTCTTTTTGCTCCAGGAGTATTATGGTATGCAACGGCATTGGTTCATCCTAAATTTGTTAAATAATTTTCGACTATTTTCTCAAATTTAGTGCATGAAATGGTGACCTTGTGTGGTGACCACTGGTAATATGAAGAAGGCCTTTCCGGTCACAAAACAGTTTTGTTCTTTACATCCCGTCGAACGGCATTTGAGCACCCTCCCGGGCTTGGCCCAAACCGATGTTTCCGCACGAACCTTTCCTTTTTACGCGACTTGACAATTCGATGACTTTATTACTACTGCCTTGTTCTCAAGGTTCACCCTGTCCGCATGACACGAACCCTACAACAGCAATGCTACGATGACTGCCGACCCCGGACAACCCGTTCTTTTTGCCTTGGCCCTGGGCATGCTGGCAAAAGTTAGAAAGATGTCTGACCTCCCCAAGAGTAGGCTTAGCTTGGCTTGGCTTGAAAGCGGATTCATTACTAGTGCAATATTGTGGCGAGTGGAACAAAAAGACGAGGAGCGATTGCCGCGCGCCGACGACGACGTTGCTGCTGGTGGACCTGCCTGTTTGTTCTGTGCTCCCTGTCTGCACCTGTTCTCGCCGCTGGCCTGCGCGACAAGCCGTGACATTTGGTGCAGGTGCTGGGAAACGCATCTCATGCAGCGCACCCCGCCTCGTAGTTCGAGCCCCATCCTAAGTCCTGGCCGTCGAGTCTTCTTGGAGGAGCCCTCGGCAGAAACTGAGACTCGCGCTAGCCGACGTCAGCAAGGCCAAGCGCCGGAATTCGGACTCTTGCCCGAGGGATCGCGGACATCTAGGACAGCCAACGTTGCCATGGTGTCCCAGTCACAACAAACCGACCCCGCGATTGCATCGAAGATCGTCTACGTGCCTGTCACTCCAAGATCTGTCGTTCCGTTCTGTGGCGATGGCCTCGACGACGTTGAAGACTGGGCCCAGCCCTATGAAAGACTAGCTCGAGATAACGGGTGGACTCCCGACGAATGCCTGCAGAATCTGTACTTCTCCCTGGAAGCCACAGCGAAGTATTGGTTTCAGAACCATGAGGCTTCGTTTACATCATGGGAGACGTGCAAAAGCGAACTGGTACGCACGTTCGCGAACCAGCACCGGCGACAGCAAGCTGAAGATCCGCTCCACGCTCGCATCCAGGGACCCACTGAAAGCGTCAGAAGCTTCGTCGAAGACGCGCGGCGTCTGAGTGCCCGCGCCGACCCGCGGGCTACTGAGGAGAAAAAGGTACGGGCGTTGATGAGGGGCGCCCGGAATGACATTTTTGGAGGCCTCATCCGCAATCCTCCGACCACAGTAGCTGGATTCGTCGCTGAAGCTATCAACATCGAGCACGCATTGGCGACAAGAACCAGTCACTTTCAGCGACTGAGCGCCCTTCCTGCCGTCTCAAGTCTTGCCTCGTCTGGTCTGGGTGGAGTTCGCCTCGCCGATGTTCGCGAAATAATCCGCGACGTCATCCGCGAGGAGCTGAAAAAGCTCTTCCCTGCTCCTGAGCAGCACGCATCTGTCTCTCTCGCGTCAGCCGTTCGCGAAGAACTGCGACATACGCTGGCGCCAGAAGACGTCTCAATTGCAGCGGCCGCCGACCCACCAGCTCTGAATTACGCCGCCGCAGCTCGTCGCCCACCTCCCATCCATCACCAGAACCAGAGCGCTCCTGATTCCGGCCTTCGACGCCGGGAGTTCTTGCACCCGTCTGATGCACGCCTGGGACCGCTGAGACGCAGGAAGACTGACATCTGGATCACTGCGAACCGGCGACCATTGTGTTTTCACTGAGGTGAGCCTGACCACATGTATCGCTCCTGTCCATACCGCGAGCTTGGCCTAAGGGGTTTTAACCGGGATGATCCGTGCACCCGCTACGGTGAACATCCCCGCGACATACAAGACTACCTTCGACGTTCTCCATCACCGGTTATAGCCCCTCACACCTCCCTCGCCGCCACCTCGCCGCCCACCAACCCCTTCTCGCGCGTCTCGCCCTGAGAGCCTTTCGCCACTTCGGGAAAACTGAGTACGGCGACGCCTGGAGGTGGCGTTGCCGGAGTCGCAGGAAGCAAAGAACCTCCTCCTACGTTGGAATGTCCCAGCTCGACCGATGGCATCCTTGGAAGCGCAAACCATTTTGTAACCTCTAGCAATGTGAACATTCTAATCGACGGGCGCGACGTAATGGCGCTTCTGGACACCGGCGCCGATTACTCGGTCTTCAGCGGCAGTTTCTCTCAGCGTCTTGGCAAGGTTACCACCCAGTGGGACGGACCGCCCATACGTACCGCGGGAAGCCACATCGTAAACCCTGTTGGCAAGTGCACTGCCCGAGTCGAGATCCACGATGAGACGTGCCCCGCCACATTCGTCATATTGGAGAATTGCTCTAAAGATGTTATTCTGGTCATCGGTTGTCTCCGTGAATATGGCGCCGTAATCGACATAGGGCAGTACAGGTTGACCCTCCGCGCACGTTCTTCATCGCCAGTACCGCCCCGGGCCACAGGCCTTGCGATGAAAGCTGATGCCGACCATGTCCACTTGCCGCCGTTGTCGACAGCTTTCCTGCCGGTCCGAGCCGATACAACAGCATGTAGAGAAGGCGTTCAGGAAGGCAGTGTCCAGATGTTACTTACGCGTGGCATTGGTGTTGCGCGAGGGGTTGAAAATGTTCAACGAGGGCGTGCCAACATCTTCGTGACCAACTTCAGGAACGAGCCGCAGCACCTTACAAAAGGGTCAGTTATAGCCCAAATGGAAGAACTTAGCGACGTTCGTGAACCTGTTGCGCTTCCTAAAGAGACGGCCCCGCCCGAGTCACGAGACCCTACAACGTTGCCCCTGGATATCGATCCCAAACTTGAGCTTCCCAAACACGCGAACTGCTCTCTTGCATCGGTACAAAAACTGTTTCGCAACGACATCCCGAGTTCACCGGACGCCCGTCGCCAAGCATCGAATTATTGGCGACACCGCGACGCAACCGATTCGTCAACCGCCGTACAGCGTTTCTTTGAAGGAAAGGGATACCATACAGGAGCAAGTGCGCGAAATGATAAAGGACGACGTCACCTAACCATCCAACAGTCCATGGTCCGAACCTGTAGTTCTAGTGACGAAAAAAGACGGGACCCTACGATTTTGCGTCGACTACCGGCGACTCAACAAGGTGACCAAGAAGGACGTGTATCCACTACCACGCCTCGACGACACCCTCGACCGTCTTCGTCATGCCCGATATTTTTCGTCCATCGACTTGATGAGTGGATACTGGCAAAGTGAAGTGGATGAGCGCGACCGCGAGAAGACCGCATTTATAACCCCGGATGGCCTCTGCGAGTTTAAGGTGATGCCGTTTGGCCTGTGTACAGTGCCCGCGGCATTTCAACGAGTCATGGATACTATGCTCGCCGGTCTGATGTGGCAGACATGTCTCGTGTATCTGGATGACGTTGTCATCTTCTCAAGCACTTTCGCAGATCATCTGGTGCGTCTTGAAGCGGTTCTTCAAGCTCTTCTGAACGCCGGACTCACGCTCAAGCCTTCGAAGTGCCGATTCGCATACAGTGAACTGAAGTTCCTTGGTCACATCGTCAGCCAAGTGGGTGTGAAGCCAGATCCCGAGAAAACGGCTGCCGTCGCATCCTTCCCTCCACCGTCGGACAAGAAGACCGTCAGAAGCTTTCTTGGTGTCTGAGCATACTTGAGAGATTTCGCACGGAACTTTGCCCAGATCGTGGCGCCACTTTACCGCCTTACGAAAGATAGCGTTTCTTTTGAGTGGACCGAGGAGCAGCAATCAGCGTTCCGCCAATTAAAACACGCCCTTGCAACATACCCCATACTAGGCCATTTTGATCCAGACGCCGAAACTGAACTCCACACGGACGCCAGCAACAAAGGACTTGGGGCAGTGGTTGTAAAATTCCAGGACGGCGCTGAGAGGGTTATTGCGTATGCCAGCAGAGCTCTTTCGCAGGCGGAGGGCAATTACTCGACAACTGAAAAAGAGTGCCCCGCTGTCATCTGGGCCATCACCAAATCCCGGCGCTATCTGTACGGTCGCTGTGCTGGCTCGCCAATATTAAGGATCCAACAGGCCGCCTTGTCTCGGTGGAGCCTTCGGCTACAGGAGTACGACGTCACCATCACCTACAAGTCCGGCCGCAAACATCATGATGCTGACGGCTTGTCTCGAGCCCCCATGGAGCCGGCACCGGGAGGCGACAATGACGAAGAGGACGACTTCCTTGGGGCATTGGACACGGCAGATATGGCTGCTCAGCCACGCAGTGATCCTCAGATTGACCAGCTGGTGGCGCACTTGGAAGGCCATGAAGCTGCGGTGCCTCGCGTTTTCCAGCGCATACTGCCGACGTTCAAGATAATTTATGGTGTATTGTACAAGCAGAACTTCGACAGCAGCAGGAGGTAGTGGCTCCTTGTTGTGCCGGAAGACCTGCGCGCTGAGGTCGCCCAAGCTTGCCACGACGATCCTACAGCTGATCACCTTGGCTACAGCCGGACAATTTCACGTATTCCAGAACGTTACTACTGGCCGACACTTCCTAAGTACGTCCGTCACTACATAAGTACTTGTCGAGCGTGTCAAAGGCGCAAAACACCGCCCGTACGACCAGCTGGTCGTCTCCAACCACTCGAACAACCACCTGTTCCGTTCCACTCTGTCGGAATGGATTTTCTTGGACCATTTCCAACGTCGCAGTCGAGCAACAGGTACGTTATCATAGCGACGGATTGCCTAACGCGATACGCGGAGTGCCGAGCACTTCCGTCGGCGACCGCTGTTGAGGCAGCCCAATTTTTTATTGAGTGCCTTGTGCTCCGTCATAATGCCCCTGCCGTTTTGATCATTGACCGAGGTGCCGCGTTTCTGGCCAAGCTCACACAGGAGATCCTCCGTCTCAGCAGCACTAGCCACCGCCGAACTACTGCGTACCATCCACAAACGAATGGGCTGACGGAGAGGCTGAACAAGACCATGGCCGACATGATCGCCATGTGCTATCGGGACAAAAGTGGTATACTCCACGCGGCAGGGGCCGGATCAACGGCCCCATACACGACATTGCAACGCCATATACACGCGGCATCTGGGATCGAGACAGCCAATGCGTGACCTTTATTATCAGCAGGCATGTCGCTTGGCTCGTTTTAATGTTTCGTGCTTTAGCTCTCCAAAATACCGCAGTTTTCCGCTGCTCCGGCTCCCGATGCGTGGAGTATAGCACTTTTGTCCCCGATAGTACGTGGATGTCGCCCATCGCAGTTGGGACGCGGTAATGCCCTACGTTACATTCGCTTATAATACCGCTGTCCAGGAGACGGGGGGGGGGGGGGGGGGGGGAATCTGACTACGCAGCCTGCTCGTGCCCCCCCCGCCCCCCCACGCCACCGGATACGGGCCGGTGTAGTTTCGGCTACCAGGCTTTGTTCCGGTGCAATGCCAGCAGTGGGAATGGGACAGCCGGGACCCATCCTCTGGGGGTGAAAAACCCCATGGGAGTGGCAGCGACTCCCAGGTGACTCTGAGGGCTAGTCACGCGCGTGAGGTCCGATGCCTGAGCTGAGGCAGGCCTGGGTTTATACTCAGGTTGGACCCACGAAATCCGGCCCGAAAGGCATCTCCAAAGAACGAAAGGTTTTCAAATACATGCTACCTTCCTCCGCATGCGGGGCCGTGCAAGTCTGGCTACCGACGAGTCGGTTTCTGGTTACGGAGAAACCAGGTCCGCGCGGGGGTTTATAGTAGCCAGGCTCTGAAGAAACGGGGCCTCGGGGAAGCGGCCTTACGGCCGGCCGCAGGCTGTAATGGCCTTGCGGGACGCCGGGGGATGGGGCCTAGTACGCCCTCGTAATAGTCTGGCAAAAACCGTCGATGTTGTGGAGTGCTGGTAGAGTAGGCCCGGGCCATCTCACCCTAAGCCACGTTCTTGGTTAGTGGCCTGGTTTCCCGGCCTTGAACACTCTCTCCTCAGTAGGAGAAGAGCAAGCTAGGGGAGGAAATAAGTGCATGGTTGGATGGAGGGAAGCACAGATGTGTCCCCGCGGAGGTGTTAAGTGATGACGCTGAGGGCCGGGGGCCGTTAGGCAGAAGGCCTAAGCCTGTACTGGCTGGACCACATCACACATTTATTTGTTTATTTACACAAATACCTCACAGGTTCCACACTTGAAACATTGTGAGAGGGGAGGAGTTACAATATTTAGCAGACAAAAGAAAGTACAAAGTGGAAAGAACAAAAGTAAACAATATTAAATACATTGGACTGCAAACAATTATTACACCGTACTTGAAGAAAACCGTAATATATTGACACAGAGGAAAAAGAACAGCAAAAAAATAGCGGCACTGCATGGATTTGACTACGCATACGAACACAATTTATGTACAATATCATGGATACATGAAGGTGGTCAATTCGCTTTTGAACACGTATTTTCTTTATTCTTTATTCAGAGCTTACCCCGCAGCGCCCATAGGCGTTACAGCAGGGGGGTTACAGCATTGAAAAAAATTCATCCTCATTCATATGGTAGCAATGCAATCCGGAAGGCCATTCCAACACTTGATAGCACGTGGGAAAGCAGAAGAATTAAACGCGAGTGTTCGGCCGAATAGGCGTTGGAAGCTAAGATTATTATGTAGGCGACGTGAAGTGCGCATTGGGCGTGTGAGTGGCAGTGTGGACGCGTGACGACTGTATATCAGTTTCTGTAGTAAGCAAAGAAGTGCGATTTCCCTACGTGTCTGTAAACTTGTTAGCGATAAAGATAACTTGATGCTTGTTACCCTGGAATGACGGTTGTCGTCGTGAGAAATAAAACGCGCTGCACGGTTCTGAATTGCTTCGAGGGAATGAATTAAATAAGCCTGATGTGGTGACCAGATAGCTGATGCATATTCTAGTTGGGGACGGACAAATGTTAAGCATCCTAGCTTGCGGGTAGAAACAGGTGCGCTATGAAGATTTCTTTTCAGGTAGCCAAGCGTGCGCGATGCTTTGGCAGTTATGTATTGGATATGTTCCGCCCAAGAAAGATTAGAAGTCAGATAAACGCCGAAGTATTTATAGGACATTGGTGAAAACAGCGCGAAAGAAGAAGCGCGAAGGCGAAACGATGAAGTGACAGGAAAGAGCGCTGACTGACAACTGAATTTATTGAGCGAAACTCGAGCAATATATAGGAAGGCAGTGCAAAAGATAGTCAGATGCAGTCAACGTCGCATGGTGCAAAGAGCCATAAAAGCGATAAAAACAAAACAAGGTGAAGAAGCTAACAGTGAACTGAATATCAAAAGGGATGGTAACAAAATGAAAACTACACTCAATGACTATACACAGTTAATGTCACATGGTGTAAAGAGCCATAAAAGCGATAAAAACATAACAGGGTGAAAAGGCTAAAAGTCAGCAGAATCTCAAGGGGATGGTAACAAAAAAATACATGATGACTTAAACAGTTAATGTCACAAGGTGTAAAGAGCCATAAAAACCGATCGCTTTTATGGCTCTTTACACCATGTGACATTAACTGTGTATAGTCATTGAGTGTAGTTTTCATTTTGTTACCATCCCTTTTGATATTCAGTTCACTGTTAGCTTTTTCACCTTGTTTTGTTTTTATCGCTTTTATGGCTCTTTGCACCATGTGACGTTGACTGCATCTGACTATCTTTTGCACTGCTTTCCTATATATTGCGCGAGTTTCGCTCAATAAATTCAGTTCTCAGTCAGCGCTCTTTCCTGTCACTTCATCGTTTCGCCTTCGGGCTTCTTCTTTCGCGCTGTTTTCACCAATGTCAGAATGAACCAACTAGCCCAGCAAAAAGTTCTGCTATATTTATAGGAAGACGTGCGGAATAGCGTGACACTGTTAAGGGAATAAGTGAATAGCGAGTCTGAAAAACCGAGATGCCAGAAAAACGGCGAAAAGCACTCGCCGGTGAGTAGTCGGCAGGTTGTATAAGCCTCCTAGTGTCGTGGAGCAGCCCCAGGTAGCTGCTGACCCCGTGTTAGGTTCTCCTGTCTCCGACGGTCGGAGTTCGTTGAATATGGTGGGTGGTCGGGCATCCCGTGAGTGGGGCCGTACCATTGGGCAATCTCGATGCTCTCCCTGCCCTGGCCAGGTAGGCCAGCAATGGAGTCGAGACAATCGAAGGATATGAACAAAAGCCTCGCTGTCGCCATTACAAGCCTTTGTCCCAACCTATTCCCTACAACCATTCTTCCCAAACATTGCCCATCCCTTCCGCTACTTCCCAGGGGAGATCAGGGGAGTCTCCCCGGGCCCGCTCCCCCGGCTGTGGGTCGCTATAGTAGCTTTTCCCTTTTATTTTACTTTTCCACCCACGGGTGGTGAAATTACAATTTGCCTACGGGCCTATACTTTTATTTTCGACATGGGTTAAGCCTGTTGTGCGTACGTGGTGCAGGCAGGGGCTTATTATTTTTATTTCCTTTTCGGTTGCCCCAACCTATTCTTCGTCCAGGAGACGACAGGTATGTCCCCTTTCCAGCTGGTCCATGGCAGAGAGGTCACCACGATGCTTGACGCTATGCTACCGCACGAGCCGCCTGTCGACGTAGCCGATGATGCCCGACTAGTCTGCGAGCACGCGGAAGAAGCTCGGCAACTCGCTAGACTCCGTACCCAACGTCAACAGCATGCCGATGCTCGTCGGTACAATTTCCATTGACGCGACGTCCATTTTTACCCTGTAGACAAGGTCTGGGTGCGGACGCCGGTACGCCATCGAGATCTCTCCGAAAAACTCATGAAGAGCTACTTTGGCCCGTATACAGTTGTTCGCCGCCTCAGGGAACTTAATTACGAGGTGCTGCCTTGGAAGGAACGCGACCGGCATCACGTCGTTCACCCCGCCCTGAAATAGTGCACGTAGTGCGGCTTAAGCCGTATTGTGCGCGATGATCGCCTGCCTTCGATCTGATTTTCTCACTTCCTTTTACACTGGCCAGCAGGAGTTGCTGGGCGCGCGTGTGGTTTTCCGTCGTGTGCTTTTGCTTTCGTGTTAGCATCGGGACGATGCTTCTTTATAGGGGAGGTAGTGTCGCGAGTGGAAGAAAACGACGAGAAGCGATTGCCGCGCGCCGACGATGACGTTGCTGCTGGTGGACCTGCCTGTTTGTTCTGTGCTCCCGGTCTTCACCTGTTCTCACCGCCGGCCTGCACGTCAAGCCGTGACACTATCACTAACATTTCAGATCTCTAAACAACCCGTTACCTCTTCCTGAGCCTGTTCCCACCTATGCGTCCATAACCGCATCTTTCATTACTGTACAGTTTGGTTTTATTGCGAAGCAATACTACTTTAGCTACCACCTCAGCCCGTTCCAGCGCGAGGCGGTGGTAGGCACCACTTGACCTTTCGCATGACGTCATACCATCTGTGTGAAAACGGGGCCCCATCTCGCGCCGTCGCAGCGCGAGGCTGGTAGGCACCAACGGTGGCCTGACTCCCGCTCCTCTAACCAGGGGCGACGGCGGCCTAACTCTCGCTCCTCTCACCAGGGGCGCCGCGCGCGGAGTGACGTCATACCATCTGTGTAAAAAAACGGGGCCTCATCTCGCGCCGTCGCAGCGCGAGGCTGGTAGGCACCAACGCCGGTTCGCTCCTCTCGTCAAGCCTGTCGGATGCCGCCTCAAGCAAGCAAGACACTTCGGCAGAATGCAAAGAGGAAGCATCAGCGAGCTGCGGAGACGGCAGAAGAACCAGAAGAACGACATTCCAAGCGGCGTGCTCAGTATGCAGCCTGATGAAAACGGTCAACGTCTATGCGTCATTAGCCGTGTCAGTACATGAGAAACCAATAAAATAGCGGAACCTATCGTATTGCTTCGCAATTACCAGGCTTAACCAAGCTAAGCAACAACCAGTTTTTGATTTGTAGAGGTATCCGAGAAAGCTAGACTTCTGTTTGTGATGGAACGTTGAGGCATACCAACGCATAATAGACAATATAATGAAGGGCTTCAAGTGTCTCTCATTTCCGGGTTACCGAAAGTCGAAAAGTGGAAGGCAACCGCATTTGCTCCGCATTAGTCATATTTACCATGAATCTGCGATGAAAGATACATTAAAATTGGCTGAAAAACGGGGCGCTGCTGTTGGCTTTCCTTCTTTCGTTGCAGATTTTTGGCCCTATTTCACCACACTGATTGAGGAAGACTTCTGTATATTTCTATTAAATGAAGGCGTGTCGGCAAAGGATGGTTGAAAGAAAGCGGCTGAATATGTGCAAGTGTATTAAAATTTGCTTTATGAAGCGCGCATAACACAGGCGGCAAGTGCGCACAGATGTTGCTCCATCGTCAGCGGCTACCGGGAATAGCACTTCTGTTTTGTTTTTGTTTTTTACGCCTGGATTTCGGATTTTGACGAGCCGAGTATGCGTTGATATTGAATGAAATCTTGAAATTGGCTTGGTTAACAAATTCTGCCATGACAGATTGCGCAAACCTTGAGGCCTACTTCCTGCCTTTGCCGATGTATTCTGTGCTAGAATAACACCTCATAGTGAGGTGGTAATCCCTCCAGGCGGCATGACGACGTTGCCTGCACTGGTCCTGCCGGGTGTGCGCGCGGCGACTTGTAGATCCGCTAACCGAAATAAGGGTTCAGTTGATGATCAAGTGCAGAAACCAGGAATGGTCGCAATCGTTTGGGCTTTTTTTCACACCTTGATGCAGGAGCAAGAGCGTCAAATGAGGGCGGACGAATTTGTTCGGTCGGCCTTGCCGCGAAACGTTTTGCGTGAAACAAAAGTTTCGAATCTACACTCTTAGAAGTAGTAGAAGCTTGCAAGGAATTTCGATGGATTAAACAAACATCTCATAATTCTTCTCTTTCCCGGGAAAGGCTGCCCTCTTTATAACGAGAGCGATTTGAATTCCGAAACTTTAGCAAAAGAAAGTGCAAGGCAATATACTACGGAATTTTGTAGACATTAGCCCAGCATACACGCTGACACTGAAAACACCCCCATGTAAAAAAGAAGGCAATATAAAAGATTTTCAAACGCGCCGAGTCAGTCAGAAGGACATTCTAAACAGCTACTTTATTTATTACGCCCACACTTGCCTGAGAAACGGGCAATTTTCAACGAAATTTTCTCTTATTGTCGGTATACTCATATGTGCATGAATCGTGGCATTTCTGTGTGCAGGCCCGGGAGGGAAAGTTTAAAAGGAGGCATTCAAATCTCCTTCTTACGGGCTGAAATTATATCCAGTAAAAAGATGTGGGCATTATTTAACCACCACACGTCGTAGAATTCCGCATTTAAAGATAGGACCACTGGAGACAGTATGTGTGTGACCTGAGAAAGGTTTCGTTTTTTATTGCGTTCATACTTTATACTTCCTTTATTACTGCTTCGTCCAGGCTCCATTTTGCGGAGAACTTCTGAAAGCCAGCCGGCGAGTGATTCACAGATCGCAGCCGCACTGCTAGGTCAACAGCTGAGTAAACTGTGAAACAATACCACCTGGGGTGGTCCCCTGCAGAACTTTCTTCACAAGCAATTTCTTAGCGCAAATGATAAGCAAGGTTCGCCGTCCGTCAGCAGTAACACTGGCGCCTTTTTACGTAGATCACTGCATAAAGATGAAATGCAGCTTAACTGAAGCGTACGTCAAGCATTCAGAACACAGTTGCACTAATTTATGAATCGATTAGAGTAATGGTTTGCGGCAGTTAGAAAGAACTATTTCTCTTGTCTAGAAGCTTCAGGCGGTTATGCGAATCTTCTTTCTCAGACGGTCGGCGCTTTGAAACACACGCAGAAAACCGGAAATTGCCTGGTGAAGGCCATACAGTCTGCATTTAGCGCTACAGCTCTAACTGTTCTGCATAGAAAGTGCATGCCTTTGCCTAAATGCCACTTTTGAAAACCTTTGCTCAAGTAGTCTCCTTTCATTTATACCACTCAGAGGATCTCTTTGCACTCTGTAGAAGCTACAGACGTTGTTCGCAGGAGAAGCAGGTCACAGATAACCACATTGATGATCCTTATAGAACCGTGCAAATACAACCTAAATCTCTCGTCTTTCGTGTAGAAGGAGGCCAAGTGTGGTCCTAGTCACTGTAGAGGAGGCCTTTTCCTCTTTTGAGATATTCACGGGAACACAGCCGCAAGATGAAGTACTGCAGCCTGCTTGACCTGTTTTAAAGCATAGCAGGCTTTAGAGTACAAGCGCACATGTCAAAACGTTTGCACCTTTAACCCATTGGTTGCGTGCGTGTCGGTAGTAGATAGTCTAAGACTATACGAAACTTCCTCTTCTACGCTCTCCTGAACTCCCTGAATATAATACTTTTTTTTAGGATACACCGCAATGCAATGTTAAAGAAGAACCACAAGAAATATTCTGCCTGACTTGCCTGCTAAGGTCTTCCAAGCAGCAGTTTCCTTTTAGTTATAGTTTTGACCGCTATGTCTAACATTGGCCTTTGATACTAGCGTGTTTAGAGGGACGTTGAACGTGTCAAATCCAGTTTTTCTCCCGGAGGTTGTTGGCCTTTGAAAGACGGATTCTGGTAGAAAGGACGGATTCTCGGTAGAAGGTTCCAAACCGATGTAAGGCAATGAAGACAACTGTGATGCTGAGTTTTTGCGCACGTGTTCTTTTGTTTCTTTTTTTCTGCTTTTCAAAACATAAATTTCCTCATAAGAATTCCACTCTGTTTTACACTGCACAAGCGCTTGAATTTTTTTGGGTCATGACCCTTATCTTCTCCGCGGCCAAATAGAACAGTGCGTATCATCTTCCCATTTCGGCGAAAAGCAGTGGAATCTATCTTGTTCTGGCATTGTTATTTGGCACATACCCTACAAATTTTAAACGAACACTCACTGTATCAATCATATAACACATTACTATACAAGCGCTAACTCCAGCCATTGTTTTGTCTTAAGTTTTCTAAGTTTTTTCTCAAAAATGAAGAACAGCTTGCCTGACTCTGTTGAACAATGACCCTGAAGTGACAGAGATGCTCACAAAAATTTCAACACAATAAAAAGCATCGAACCTTTTTACACACACTGGGTGCAGCAAAAACGATTGACTAAGTGCACCATGCGTATATAAGAAATATTAGGTCGGTGCCGAATTCGCAGAAGATGTTCGTAAAACGACCGATCAGGGTGTATTGAAATTCGAGCGGAGTACTAAGTTGCTTTACAAACACACATGCCACCTCGTGGCCCTCTAGAAGTAAAGCTTGGAAAAATTTATGAGATGAATATTTCCACGCTCTCTTGTCATAACAGTGCCCTTCAAAAGTGACACATTGCAGCCTCGTATATATTCAGTTTTAGTTGTTTTTTTTTGTAGAAAGAAATAGCTGGGACCGAAAGCTATAAAAAACGGCTTGAAATGGGTGCCAGTACCCAGGAAACGCGTCAAAAGGGAGAAAACGATGGTAACAGAAAGTTCCCGAATAGATCAGTGCACATAAACATTGTAGAAACATGACAGAAGAAATGCAAATGTTGTGACCAAGCCAGCATCACTACTAAGGTACAGCGACATTCACTACCGAAATAATTTTGGTCGCAGAAATCACTATTATACATGCAATATGCTCTCGATGAGTTAAAATACTACATCGTGACCGTATTTACGAAATTAGGTAAGGTATAACATACAGAAGGTCTATTGTAAGCGGCCGGGGCGCAGGAGGCGCTACTTTTTACGACGTTGTGGGAGTCTAACTAAAATGTGTCGCTTTATTTACGAGAGAGATTACGACATCCGCGATTGTTTTAAGCACGTTCTATAGCGCAAAATAAACACCTAGCTGTAATGTTAGTCACTGAAAGGTTAGCATAATGAGTGCACTGGTGAAATTACAGTAGGTTAAAATTTGTTTCACTTCCAACTGCGGCTTTATAGCAGATAAAATTTAGACAGGTTTGTCGCAGTGGCGCTACTCTACACTGTACAGGAACTTATTACAATCTGATACGCCAGTTCAATTAAGATAGACATATTCTCTTTGACTGCTAACTTTTTACTTTTTTCGGAAAAACCTCTCAGGATGACACTTTAAATTCGCGATGCACAACATACACCAAATGCATCGCTTTAAAAGAGGCCAACAAGGCAGTTTTCGCAGTCAAGCAGGACAGTAAATTCCCTTTGCCTATAGACGCCACTTCATTCCGATTAATGCTGTCCTCTCGATAGACTGAAAATTGTTTTATTTATTCAACCATTTCACACGAGATTAGATTTACCAAGTAAATAAATTTCTCAGTGCAAAATTCTTCTGTTCTTGAATCAGAGATTAGTAGAATGCAATACAGTAATGTTTGCCATATAGAGGCTGCATCACCTCACGCATTTGAAGGATTTTCAAAAATAGGCTTGAGTTATTACAGGGAATTTCTCGGCATAATATTATCAGTGGTGTAGCATATTAGGAAATATAGCATATCCCATGTCTTTAGAAACTGTATTGGTACCGCCAAGCAGTGGCGATTGCAATTAATACACAAGAGGGCTCTCCGCTCAAGCGCTCTAGACAACTGTGTGGACGACTGGGACACTTTCGCAATCATACCTTAAGCAGCAGAAGCAGATCTTGATTTTCGGAGAAGAATATTCATCTTTACAGAGATGAATGCGGGACTACCACAAGCAAGCATTCTGAGGCAGTTATGCATCATGTGTCTAGACAATATAATTAACATTACTGAAAGCGCAGATTTCTTAATTTAAGCGGATGATACAGGCACCTTTGTCTCTGGTCAAGCGATCTTATAGAACATGGGCTTGTAGTTAACTGTACGCTCGGTGTGTGGTCTGAACGGAGTAAAAATAACAAATTTAAAATAAACACAGGAAAACCAAAAGCCTGTTTACATGAACCGTCAAAAAAGCCAGTTGACTTCAACTTCCATACAGCATGTCATAGGGTATATATGTAAAATAAATATATATCTTACGAGTAATTATTTATTCAGTGCTTAACCTGGGATAGTCATGTAGACCGCGTTACTAAAAGCCTTGCAAGGACTAGTAGTATACTTTCGCGACCTCGCTCCCCGACGACTGCGAGAATGAATATCCTACAGTTCTCGCAGCATCTTAATTATTGCCGCCTTGTATGGGGAACGTCGTTCCAGAAGTATATTTAGAAACTCTTATATAAAAAGACATGTCTACCACACCGGAAACGTTTCGTACAACGCACACACAAATAATTTATATCTAGGTTGTCATATTCTTCCTCATATATCATTTTTTTTATTTACAAGCAAAGCTTCTCAAATCCTGAAAACTTCTTTAGTAAACTTTGCAAAGTGACCGAATCATTGTAATTTCAATATTGCATCAGGCTTTGCCGAAATATGGACGGTACCACTTTGTAGAACAAACGAAGACTAGCCGGAGAGAACATCGTCTTCTAAACGTGCAAAAATGTCTTCAAGAATAAAAATTGTGACATTACTGGTTAACATTTCGCAATTTCCAGCTTTTATTGACATCACATCATTTCGACAAATTGCGAGTTTAATAACGCCTGTTTCTGGCGACACTCGGTTTACGGTACTGATGAACGAGGTAATGCTTTCGCCTTAGAAATGCTGACGAGCTACGTGAAATTCAAGACTGGTTATTACGCGACCCCAGCTGTTCTCGTGCAATTTTGATGAGCGGCTGTAAATGCACGTCTAAAGAAAAGCAGTTTACGATAGACAATATGAACAGAACCTCGCGTTACTATTTCCGCATGTGCTGGTTATTAAACGGTTTTATTCCCTTGCTGCCTTATTCCCTTGTGTGCAAGCAAAAGTTATTATCCTCACCTTTGGTGCTAACGTATTAACCATTATGTCGCATTGCTCGCTACAAACTAGTTCCAAATAAGCCATCCTATGAAACAGTGTAAAAAACTGCAAAATGCTTGTTCAGATGAGCGACCCAAGATTTTGCACATTTTTAATGCTTAAGTGTTGAACTGCCTTGTTTTTTCGATATCGAGTTAAGTTGCTGCAGTTCGGTAAACGTTGTTCTAATCTAGGCAATAGCAGTGTACAGCATAAAATGTTCCCTTGAAAGGGACTGCATTGCGTACATACGTCGGCACCATGAGCGGTGGCTCACTCACACTCGCACTCATGACCACTCGCACTCACTACTACTCACACACACTCACACTCATGTCCATTCACACTCACAACCACTCACTCACACTCGCACTCATGACCACTCACACTCACAACCACTCACTCAAACTCGCACTCATGACCACTCGCACTCACAACCACTCACTCGCACTCACACTCATCATCACTCACACTCACAACCCCTCACTCACACTCACACTCATGACCACTCGCACTCACAACCACTCACACGCACTCACACTCATGTCCACTCACACTCACAGCCACTCACTCACACTCGCACTCATGACAAGTCACACTCACAACCACTCACTCGCACTCATGTCCACTCACACTCACAACCACTCACTCGCACTCATGACCACTCGCACTCACAACCACTCACTCACACTCATTTCCACTCACACTCATACTCATGTCCGCTCACTCGCATTTACGTTCAGTGTACTGTTTCCTTGTTTGCTGACAACGGAGGGGATGAGAGATTTACTGTCGCGGCGACTGCCCTCGTAGCTCCCCTAACATTACCCTGAGTCGCAAAGATGTGGTGGTGAGCTGCCCAGGCTTTGTCGGGCTATTTGGCCAATTTGCACAGTTTCGATGCTCGAAGAAAGTAGTCACTCATCACGCATATTCCATGCACCGAATGCAACGCACCTGTGCTCCTGCGCTTGCTGCTGAGACGATGATTGCCTGTATAGCGTCAGCAGCTGAGATGCTTAGAGAAGTTTTTGAACAGTGTCCATAGGCGTGCGCAGTGTTCTCCATGAGAATGAGCCAAGTTTTAGCGCAGTGCCCCCCCCCCCCCTTCCTCCCCGCCCCCCACCCCAACCACCTCTCACCTAGGCCCCTGCCGCCAAAACGGAGAGCAAATATGAGGAATGATTATAAAACATTTATTTCCATGTGATGGAATTGCTAAATATACAGGATATTATAGAGGTGTAGTTTTTTATTTTAATCTGTAGCATCGGCAGAGGGATATAGGGTATAGAGAGGATAAGCGGCTGGTTTTTTTTGACGCTCAAAATGTGAACAAGTGAGGGGAAAGATTTACAGTATTGCCAGCGTCTCCACAAGAGGTCTTGTCTCCACCCAGACGAAGACAGTCCTCTTGTTGAAACGTTCGCAAACACCCTGAGGCTTTCCCTCCCTTGTTCACCACGTGAGTACCGGCAGAGGAAGGCGGTCATTGCGTCGCTGAGGCATTGTTGTAGCATCGCGCTTCCGGAGTAATTTCCGTTCTCTCTAGACCACAGAAACTATGACAGATTTGTTTTTTGGTTACTGTCACAGCAAAAAAGAAACTGAAAAGATTGCCTCCAAAATTACCTGGCAAGTAAACAGTTCTTGGAACCCAACATCAGAGGTCTTTGGCCGTTAAAAAACCTGCTTGGCGGTAGCACTGCACTGTAAACAATGACCGAATAGGTCCGACAGATTAAATGTATGGGGCAGACTTGGCGATTAGGGGGGAAGGGGGGGCGCACCTCCTTCTCTTGTGCGTGTGCCTATGACGGTGTGCAAGTAATAATAATGAGTTTGCCTTGACAATATTCTTGGATGGTGTCTAATTACCAAGATTTGGTCTTCCTTGACAATGACGTGTCCGTGACTCTGCATCAACTCATTGGAGTCAAGTGACGATTATGAATACTTTTCGCGGCATGGAAAATGGAGCGTGTTTTTCAAAAGATCGAGTGATTTCCTCACGCAAAGGAAAATGGCTGGAATGGGTCGCAAGTAGAGGATTTCCCCGCGTAATAACGATGCTAGGGGAGGTTGCCGTTATCAATCCATTTACAAAACCTACTAAGCTTACTATGTGTGACCGATCTGTGTACTGTACAGTCTTTGTCAAAAGTTTAGAGCCCAAAGGGTTTACTTCTTAGCCTTGCAGTGGGACTCCTGAAGCATTCTTTGAAGTCCTACCCTTTGAAGGAGGCAGAACCAGAAATCTTCTTACCCAGAGAAAATTTGGAGCGCTGGAGATGCATCGCGAACCACACAGTGAGGCTCAGAAGAAAACCCCCTGGGCTCCAAACTTTTGACAAAGGCTGTACATGTCTGCAGGCAGTACGTTTTCTGTATTGCCCATAATCCCTGTCTGAAGGAAGTTGTACAAACCAACGCGGTGTTTTTGAGGCCAGTGCATGCGGAGACCACATGCGCATCCGCGTGGTAATAGGCACCCTGCGCATCTAACTCCAGTGCGACGCGCGCGCCACTGGCGGCGGCGCGCGCGTCCCTGTCAGGAAGGCGGGAGAGATCCGACAGCTCCCGCTGCGCTGCGCGCGCCGTCCCGAAGCAATTTTGGGCGTCCTTACCGAGCAAAAAATGGCACATAACAACAGCAGGACACACTGCTGTGTTACAGGATGCAATAATGCGTATATAAATTCGCCTGGGACAAGGTTTTGTGGATTTCCGACGCGACATTGGGAGACTGCCCGCCCTTCGCGACGGGCAACACGCACGCGCGGTTTCTGGTCTAGCAGTGGTCAAACCCGTGCAGAAGCTTACTTGACTCATGCATGGCTGTAAACAATATGTGGGCTCAAAAAGCCACGCCGAAACTCGCCCGCAGTCACACGTTAGGAAGAAGCATAAATTTTGCGCTGCAAAGAATCGTTTACATTAGTTTCAGCTATGCGCGGAATCCTTGCTCACTTCCACTGAGCCTTGTCGTCCAGCGTCTTTTTCGACAGTAAAGGCACGTTTTCAGGGGCAACGGCAACATGCTCCTGATAAATCTTTGCCTCCACGTTTGAACGACTGGGTGATAATTTTGTAGAATAATCATAAATCCTAATGTCGAAGAATCAGGGCACTTGTACTAAATGCGTAGAAATTAAACAAACCTTGCAATGAAATTTTGGTTTGGTTTGGTTTATGGGGTTTAACGTCCCAAAGCGACTAAGGCTATGAGAGAGGCCGTAGTGGAGGGCTCCGGAAATTTCGACCACCTGCTGTTCTTTAACGTGCACTGACATCGCACAGTACACGGGCCTCGAATTTCTCCTCCAAAGAAATTCAGCCGCCGCGACCGGGATCGAACCCGCGTCTTTCGGGCCAGCAGCCGAGCACCATAGCCACTGAGCCACCGCGGCGGCCAATGAAATTTTGCTTTTTGAGCACAATTTTTCTGCAAGAATCCTGCATGATATAGCCCTTTTTTGCAGAATCCCAGTCAAAAAGCTTTATGTTTCCCGCAGGAATTTCAGTGCGCGCAGGCGCTTCGCCGCAGCTTGCATTCTCTTCTGCTTGCAAAAGATCGTTCATTGGACATTTCATATAACCAATATACTGACGCACGTGTTGTAGCGATAATGGCCTGGCAGTTGCTGAAAAAAGAGAAAATATGAGTGGCAGATTACGCAATTAGCACATCATTTCAAGGCGTAGTTTGGACAGGGTATTCCACATCGAACACCGGAGGTGCGGCAAACGAGAATGTTATGAAGTCAGGTTTGCGCCGTTCGCTCAGAAACTGGAGTTTTCTAACTACCTTCAATGCTATGCCGCCTAGTCGTCTTTGAAAGTTCAAGGTAAGCCTTTCTAAATGCAGGAACACCCCAGGCTTGCAGGCCGCTCGTTTTGGGGAGCGTTTTACACCGCTCCAAAAGCACGGCAACGGCCGCAGCGTGTTTACATTTGCCTGCCTTGCAACTGCAGCTGGCGGCTACACGCTGTCTACGGGAAGATAGCTACATGATAGCTGACAGGTATTAGATAGAAATATTTCTTAGCGTTGATCTGATCGTTTTCAGTGGCGCAGTGATGCTTGTCTGCGCAATGCACCGGGGAGCTAGATACGCTCCCGTCGCACGACACCACTTGTTTCACATTGTGTACATGGCCTGCTTCAAAAAGCTTCGTTCCTTTCCTGACTTTCGCTCTTCGAAAGAATTTTTCAGCCTCATGAATGAATAGGTCGAAATCCCGCCTCCACGAACAGCGGCAGCCGCTAGCAGACGCCATCCCTTCGCAGTCGCGGGGCGAGCCTTCCTGACAGGGACGAGGAACTGGCCGCGTGGGGGAGCTGAACGCAGCCTCGACGGTGGCGGTGCCTGGAGGGTGCAGGCTGCAGGGTGCCTATATGAGCAGGTGGGGGCTGCCCTGGCAAGTCAACAACTCAAAAGAAAACATTCGACAGAAGTCTATCTGGTTGGGGTGCTGGCAGAAGGGGTGCTGGCACCGCACAAACCGACCAGCTCTATCGGTCGCCTTCTCCCCCGCCCAAAAAACCGGCAGCCCAGAGAAAAGGCCCAGGGTGTCGTGTACAAAATTCCGTGTTCCGTCTGCCCGGCGTCGTACATAGGGGAAACGAAGAACTTCGCGGAAAGGATGAGCCAACACAAAGCGGACGTCCGTCACATGGATGGATGGATGGATGGATGGATGGATAGGAGCGCCCCCTTTGAAACGGGGTGTGGCAATTGTCACCATGCTCAGCCATGCGTTGACATCAATCGTCAACGCAGCGCCGTGGCCGAACACTGCGAAGGGTGTGACCATCCAATTGACTTCGACAGCACCATTGTATTGGAAACGGAAGCTAACCCACGCAGGAGGCGTCTACTTGAGTCGTGGCACATTCAGCAAACACGAGAGAATGTTAATCGTTCCCTGGGGACTCTCCCCTCATCCTATGTCCATGGGCTGCGGCCATTGACCCGGAGGTCCTCCACGCAGGGGCTTCAAAAGCCAAGCTGCGCTCGCCCGTAGTCACACCATGAAGAAGGGGCCGAGCCGGTCCCGAAACGTGGTGTTTTTTTCTGTTTTTTCTGTATTTTACTTGGTTGGCGTCACTTACCTTCTCCTAACAAGTCAACAACTGCATACAAGCTTCCGCTGCATGTATGCGAAGCTTGGTTCTCATTTGTGCCGCCTAATCTTCGGCATTTGGCAAGTGAAACCGAAATGAGCTCGTGAAATGCGATTTTGTTCATTTTTCGTGTACAGCAAGGGGATTAACTTCTGTTGGCACGCACCGATTTCAGCAATCTTACCCTAACTGATATCCGGAGAGCATGAGGCATCATTTGAAGCAGATACTATGATTTCCACCAAGAACTTCTGGATAGCGCTTTTTCCCAGTAAAGTCATATCATTTCAGATTGGCTCAAATTGGCTAACAAGTTAGCTGCATATGCATTCTTCCGAGAACGACGTTGGAGAATAATCGGGTGCAAAGTAAGCACCCCCTATAGGCACCCTGCACCCGCCAGGCACCGCCACCGTCGAGGCTGCGTTCAGCTCCCCCACGCGGCCAGTTCCTCGTCCCTGTCAGGAAGGCTCGCCCCGCGACTGCGAAGGGATGGCGTCTGCTAGCGGCTGCCGCTGTTCGTGGAGGCGGGATTTCGACCTATTCATTCATGAGGCTGAAAAATTCTTTCGAAGAGCGAACGTCAGGAAAGGAACGAAGCTTTTTGAAGCAGGCCGTGTACACAATGTGAAACAAGTGGTGTCGTGCGACGGGAGCGTATCTAGCTCCCCGGTGCATTGCGCAGACAAGCATCACTGCGCCACTGAAAACGATCAGATCAACGCTAAAAAATATTTCTATCTAATACCTGTCAGCTATCATGTAGCTATCTTCCCGTAGACAGCGTGTAGCCGCCAGCTGCAGTTGCAAGGCAGGCAAATGTAAACACGCTGCGGCCGTTGCCGTGCTTTTGGAGCGGTGTAAAACGCTCCCCAAAACGAGCGGCCTGCAAGCCTGGGGTGTTCCTGCATTTAGAAAGGCTTACCTTGAACTTTCAAAGACGACTAGGCGGCATAGCACTGAAGGTAGCTAAAAAACTCCAGTTTCTGAGCGAACGGCGCAAACCTGACTTCATAACATTCTCGTTTGCCGCACCTCCGGGGTTCGATGTGGAATACCCTGTCCAAACTACGCCTTGAAATGATGTGCTAATTGCGTAATCTGCCACTCATATTTTCTCTTTTTTCAGCAACTGCCAGGCCATTATCGCTACAACACGTGCGTCAGTATATATTGGTTATATGAAATGTCCAATGAACGATCTTTTGCAAGCAGAAGAGAATGCAAGCTGCGGCGAAGCGCCTGCGCGCACTGAAACTCCTGCGGGAAACATAAAGCTTTTTGACTGGGATTCTGCAAAAAAAGGCTATATCATGCAGGATTCTTGCAGAAAAATTATGCTCAAAAAGCAAAATTTCATTGCAAGGTTTGTTTAATTTCTACGCATTTAGTACAAGTGCCCTGATTCTTCGACATTAGGATTTATGATTATTGTACAAAATTATCACCCAGTCGTTCAAACGTGGAGGCAAAGATTTATCAGGAGCATGTTGCCGTTGCCCCTGAAAACGTGCCTTTACTGTCGAGAAAGACGCTGGACGACAAGGCTCAGTGGAAGTGAGCAAGGATTCCGCGCATAGCTGAAACTAATGTAAACGATTCTTTGCAGCGCAAAATTTGTGCTTCTTCCTAACGTGTGACTGCGGGCGAGTTTCGGCGTGGCTTTTTGAGCCCACATATTGTTTACAGCCATGCATGAGTCAAGTAAGCTTCTGCACGGGTTTGACCACTGCTAGACCAGAAACCGCGCGTGCGTGGTGCCCGTCGCGAAGGGCGGGCAGTCTCCCAATGTCGCGTCGGAAATCCACAAAACCTTGTCCCAGGCGAATTTATATACGCATTATTGCATCCTGTAACACAGCAGTGTGTCCTGCTGTTGTTATGTGCCATTTTTTGCTCGGTAAGGACGCCCAAAATTGCTTCGGGACGGCGCGCGCAGCGCAGCGGGAGCTGTCGGATTTCTCCCGCCTTCCTGACAGGGACGCGCGCGCCGCCGCCAGTGGCGCGCGCGTCGCACTGGAGTTAGATGCGCAGGGTGGCTATTGCCAACGGCGTAGTTCTGCTTACATGACGCTGACGGAAGCCTATTTGAATACCAAAGTAAAAACATTTTTTTTTTGGACTCCGGGGAGAGCGTGGGGGAGCTTAATATTCAACTCTTTCCTGTGCTGCGAGCACAGTCCAGAGTCGAATATGTCGGCACCCTTCGAACTGTTTGTGAAAAGCTCCTGGCCCCCTTTCCACCCGCCTCCCTCAGTTTTCTGTTCTCTTCTAGTCACATTTTTGGCTGTGGCGTCGTATGTTTTTTTCTTCAGTGCCTTAGCAGCACTCGCTTCCACAATACTTTTAAGCCAAACGAAAAGTGTCGCCCTAGCTTGATTCTTATTAACTTTCAGTCGCGTGTACTGCTTTTCTTCTGTAGTTTTTTTTTTCTCGAGCGAAACGGTGACAATACTCAGACACATTGTATTTTATATCCCTTTCCCGAGTACATAAAAATTAATTTCGAACTGTACGTCCAACCAATCAAAAAAGGTCCGGCAATTTGGTTGCCACCTCATATCCACTTCCGAAAATCGCCGCAACGTTTCATCACAGTTGAGTTTCCCTCTCAATCTTGTAGAGGTAAATTACGTTGATGATGATTATTGAAGGGTGCTTGACGTCTTGCAGATTCGATATTGCTCGATCACGTTGCCAGAGGACACTTCTGGAGAGGTTAACTTTTTATTACCAATTAATAAAACAAAGAAAGATACAAGCAAGGAGAAAACTTGTTTACATTTGACTGACCAGTAGCTTTACGTGACGAAACCAGCCCTCGGTCCCGCCCAAACACTTGATTTTAAACCCTATGACCCTGCCGTCGGTGGTGACAGTAACCAATTAGGTAACTCCACAAACATCAACCCAATAAATCATTGGGGAAAGGAAAACGTCGCCAATCAACAACTGTAAAAGGACAACACAGCCAATCAGTGATTTTGGAAAGAAGATAACTCACCTCCACAAACACTGCACAAATATGTACATTTTCCACCATCATGATTTCGGAGGTTTCTCCCTTCGTCCCGCGAGCTTAGCAAACATTCTCGATTTCCCACGGTGCAGGTTGTTTCAACCTCTGGTAAACTCAAGTTCGGGGAAAGTCACCTCAAGGCCCATCTGTTCAGTACCGTCACTTACAAACTGTCTTCAAGCCTGTAGCTAGCGTCGCAATTTCCTGTTGACCGCGCCTCAAGTTGTCAACGCGTGCTGCCATAGACATGGGACAAAAGCTACACGACGAGGATCCGCCTTTCCGCAAGAACGTGCCCAGTGAAATGCGACCTGACGTATATACTCCCGGAGGGTGTTTGACCTTTCCCTTATTCTCGGAACCGTCGCTATCCCGCTCCCCTTATACCGCTGTGCAGCCAGTGTGACTCATCTCCCTCCCTGCAGTTGTGCGGAGGGCAGAAAAAACAAACTCAATGGACATTCCTTTATCGCGAACCCGGACGCGACAAACAATGCACAGGACCGCGAACTTCACTACCACCATCAGCACGAAACAATAATTTCTGGCGCAAATTAAAACATAAAATATTGCCGCTTTGGATATCTCCTTGGGCGTCAAAGACATTACCGTGCCTGATGCTATGCATACAAAAAAAATAAATTATAAAAGCCACATGCTGGATTTCCGACGCTGGGCTCTTTAAAGTACATGATAGAAACAAGAATCCTCTGGCGTTACCGAAAAGCGCACTTGGTTTTCGCGTCGTTTCCGGGCTTGAGCCGGGTTTGTGCAGTTCAAGACCTGGGATAAAGGAGGTCGGGTTACCGCATGGGTCAGAGCCTATGAACAAATTACGGCCAGATGAGAGCTCTGCAATGCGCACACCTGGGCAAAGAAAAAAAACCTAAGTCCACTGCAGCACCCGAGGTCCCAACTTACGGTAGTTATTGCCGAGCAGCGGACGGTCGTTGTTTCAGCAGTAAGCATTGTAACTCATATGTATACGAGATCGAGCCATGCGGGGAGCGTGGCAAGAGACATATATCTATATTTTCAGGACTGGCAATGCGAAATTCGATAAAGGGTCTCAAAAAACTTGTAGCGGCATGCGCGAAGGGCCTGCGCCCGTGCCAACGGTGAACTACAAAAGCAACGAAAGATTGCCGTTCCCGTGCCAGCGGAATCCTTTCCTTCGGTTGTCCAGACACCGGCATGATGCCTTATGCTGCCTCGAGCGTCTTCACTAGTGAATATTTGCTTCCCGCAGCTGTCAACAACATGAAAATAGCTAAGCGGGCATCAGCGTCACGAAACATGGGCGACCGACTTCACTGTCGCTTCCACCCACCACTCACATCCACTCATTGCCACTCACGTCCATTCACAACCACTCATTGCCACTCACGTCCACTCACAACCACTCATTGCCACTCACGCCCACTCACATCCACTCATCAATCATACCCACTCACCTCTACTCACGCTCACATCCACTCAATCGCATTCGCACTCATGTCCACTCACACTCACGTCCACTCACACTCACACTTATGACCACCCCCACTCACATCCACTCACTCGCACTCACGTCCACTCACACTCACGACCATTCACTCACATTCACACTCATGATAACCCACACTCATATCCACTCACTCGCACTCACACTCACGTCCACTCGCACTCACGACCACTCACTCACACTCACACTAAGACCACCCACACTCACATCCACTCACTCGCACTCACACTCATGATTACCGAAACTCATATCCACTCACTCGCACTCACACTCACGTCCACTCGCACTCACGACCACTCACTCACACTCACACTCACAGACGTTGTATCGGCTGTCACAGTCGATAGAACATGACAACACGGTTGCAGGGCAAAGGAGCCTTCGTGCTTTATTGCGCGCTGGTTTTATAGCCACCACTGGAAAGAAGGGCGACCTCCTCTCCCCAGAAGCCGACTGTGTGCGCATGTCCCGTGGCTTCCGGGACGATGACTTAGCTACCGATACAGACGTGAGTGTGAGTGTGAGTGAGGCGATATGAGTGCACTCATGAGTGAGTGTGCCGACCTATGATTGCGTATCACAGACTGACGGTTGGCGCTCCTGAGCGCAGGTCACTCATGTCCTCGTAGAGCCGGGGAAATATTTTGCTAGTGTCCGCGGCGGCCGCTCATTCTGTCCTCCTGCGCTTTAAAACGAAGCAAACTTGCGCAAAGCTAATATTAAGGAAGGGTTATTGTGAACGCCTGCTTATATTTGATATTTTCGAAAGTTTGCTCCTTCATAAGCTGCAGGAGCACGGAAAATGCTGCTGTCACGCACGCCAGCTAAATATTTCACCAGCTGTGTGTAAAGGTTTCATTAAAAACAGGGTAAGAGTCACTGAAGCGGACGTCGAGCGTTCACACTATAAGAGCGCTGCAGTATAAAGTAGTTAGAGCGATGTTTCGGGGCAAATTGTGAACATTTGCGGCATATTGGTGAATTCATTTTTCGAAGCGGGAATATCGGATGCTTATTAGCAGTTTGTTCGATGTGAAACCATTGCCTGAAATGACTTTGGTACATACAGCCTGAATAGGAAAGTAATGTTTTCTAAACCTCATGTACCTAAGCTCTGGCCTTAGCTCATTGGTAAATATTGAGAACCTCTCCTCAGATGGGAAATTTTCTCCTTGCGCACAGCGGGATATATTTGTGCTTACTCTGAACGGTATCAACAATGTAGTGAAGTAGCTCGCGGGGGATTAAGGTCAAGGCAACCATTCAGGATAGCTGCGCTTTCGTTGGATTTATGCACCAACGGAAAAAGCACAACTGCGCTCCAACTATCCTTGATTCCAAAGAGAATGCTTAGGCAGTTCTTATTTCGGCCCAGGGAGGCTAGTCACATCGCAGGTAACTTAATAGGAGCAAACAGCTGTTCAAATTAGTGTATATCTTGGTTTTCTCTATTTGAGGCAATTTTGTCACTACCAGTGATGATCCGGACGCCACATTCAGTTTTATTTCATCCGCTCTCCGCGCGCTCCTCGACAAAAGCGTTAGCTCCTTACAAACATGATTTCGAGCTTTGTTTTCTGCATACTCGCATTGACTTCTTTCTTCTAGTGAAATAAGAAGCTAACCAAACATCAGGGCAGGGAGAGACTGGTCTCATCTCCACTGCTCTCTAGGCATACGCAGCATTGCTATAGCGACGGAGACGCAGCTTGTCAAGTCGTCTGCTTCGCACAGCGCTTTGACCCCGAACCTATTCGTGCCATTAGCTTGCGCTGTAAGTACAAGTCGCGGGAGTGAGTATTCGCTCTAAATTTGTGTGTGTCGGTACTCGAGTATCGCGCGAAATTTATGAACGATGGGAAGGCTTTCGCATTCGAAGCTTCGTCTGTTGCAAGGACTGCGCCTTACAATGGTGGGAGTCGTGCCAATGGCATCTAAAAAAGTTAGTGAAGCCATTATTCGGGCTAAAAGAAGCAAGAAAACATGAGGGCAATATAAACACCACCTCAGGAGGGATTTGTGTTCCTTCAAAGGAACCTCACCAACAACGAAATTTTCCGAACTCGGCACTGTTACAGCGTACCCTATTCAGCATGCGAATTATCACAGCTGCATATGTCTTAGGACCTTGTGCTTTCCTCTTCGAGCCAGTTACTAAAGCACATACTGAAAAGCGATATCATGTGCGCCGCGAAGAGCTGACTGTGAACCAAGGGTACTGTCCAAATGAAAACAAAAAATGCCGTCAAGGAGCGCATGGCACATGGCATAATTGATGCAGCATGGAACTAGTCCGTGGTTCCTGTTGCAACTTTTGCAATAAGTTTAGTGGCAGGAGAAACGTACCGAAATTCGAGATTAATCACGAGTTAGCACTCCGGAGAATTTTCGTTTCGCAAGTCCGAACTAATCGAGGGAAACTGACCTCGCGCGGCAATGTTTATCTTATTTCGGCACGTGTCTGAGCGGCTTCTGAATCAACTCGGCTTTTTTGGGACTTCTAGTGAAGTAGTGCTTTAGTACTAAACGAAATTACCAATGCTAGATTTCTATCTGTGGCATTATGCTATCATAATACTGAATGTATACTATGTGCTTGCATAATCTAACAAGCAATTTTGCTTTTCTTAATTTATTATTCTCTACGTGCAGTTGCAAGTTTTTCTTCATTTACAGCAAAACTTAGTGGCAAAAAGATTTCCATAATTTTTGCTATTTTTTTGCGTGATGATCTAGTTTCTGGTTACTCAAAATTTTAAATACGTATTTTATTAGCAATGCACTGACCTCCTGATAAAATCCCAAATGGGAACATCAGAGTGGCAAACAAATAAGTACATAATAAATAAGTACTCACCTCCGGAAGCCTCCACCCGTGCCCATCCACCCACTTTTCAATAAACCACCAACCTTTAGAACTGAATCTCTGAACTCACTGAAAGCAATTCTCGAACCTAATTAGAACGTTTGGTTTGGTTTGGTTTATGGGGTTTAACGTCCCAAAGCGACTAAGGCTATGAGAGACGTCGTAGTGGAGGGTTCCGGAAATTTCGACCACCTGGGGTTCTTTAACGTGCACTGACATCGCACAGTACACGGGCCTCTAGAATTTCTGCTTCAGAGAAATTCAACCACCGCGGCCAGGATCGAACCCGCGTCTTTAGGGTCAGAAGTCGAGCACCTAAACCACTGAGCCACCGCGGGTTAATAAGAACGTGGTCAATGCACCAATGCTACCGTGACTGTTAGATGTGTTCGCAGCGCAGCATATTTGCGTCAACCGATCGAGATTCTTTCTCTCTAGAACTAATCGCTGAAAAACGGTTCTCAACCGATTCAGGCAAATAAAACATGTCTTGTGTAATTTCCAAGTCATGCATTCTGCTTTTAATTTCTTATCACGGATGGTAGACTGACATACAACTAAAATTTTAATGCGACAGCGTCAAAGGCCGCGTTACCCAAAAAGTACGGCGTCGGCGTTGTCACCGTACAACTTGTCAATAGCGACGTTGTGAGCGAAAACTCTACGCGAAAACTCTGCTAGGTGGCACCGAGAGAGCAAACTAGGAGGCAGATGGGTGACCGAAAGCCTTTTGACCTTGCGGCTACATCACAACCTGCGCGCCGCATAGTGAGCAAACTGCCTACCGTGGCAGGTGGCAGATAAATTAATGATTGGCCGCTCGGGAAGGGCAAAATGGGTCGCACAACGCCCACTGCTGGGAACACCTACCATCACGTCGCTCAAATGGTGCGCTACCCCGCCAGGAGAGCTATGAAAGCTGCAATGTATGTATGAATGTAAACTAGAGATCCACTTTCTCTATATATGGGAATTAACCCAATACGATACCACGTCATACACCTAAGGCGGAGAGTGTTCGCTTTATTCTTTTATCCAACGGTACTGGTCTCCCGTGATGAAAAACTAAAATTTTATTTCAGCCTGCTATAACATGCCGCACACAATTATTCATTTAAAAATGTCCTACGGATCTCGCTGTTATTTAAAAAGCCTCGTAAAATTAACACGTTGTTAAGAACCATTTCTGAAATAACCGTTCAGGATCCACATTTCTTGTGAAATAGAAAGTGCTAATTTAATTAATCTTCCGTTCGGAATCTACCCAAGTGCCCGTCATTCTCTTCTTTCACTCCGTGCAACGAGGTATTCGTCTACAATTAAACGTTTTCCATCAAATAGAAATCTTATCGTTTGGTATGAGCACCAGGCATACAGTAATGGTGCATCTAGCAGCGCAAAATTCAGGGACGATAAAGAAGACAAAACAAGCGTTGACTCGCAACTAAAGTTTATTGATGTGAACTGGGAATATATAGACATGTAAAGGAGTAACACAAGCCGCACAATTGCCGATACGCATACATCACCACATGAGTTATACCTCACCCCGAACATTCCACTCATCTAGACAGTGAACTCGCTGCGTATTAACGCCGTGGACGAGGCGATTTATGACTCATGTTGGGATGTATCCGTATCGATAATTGCGTAGTTTGTGTTGTTTTTTGGCTTCCCGATATGTTGCCTGTTCGCCTGTTCAATTCAATGAACTTTAGTTGCGTGTCAGCGCTTGTTTTGCCTTCCTTTCTCGTCCCTGTCTTTCACGCGGATAGATTTGCAATGACACCATACGTACGTGACCAAGTTTCTATCCTTCTGCATGTATTTACATCTGCAAAATGGAGTAAATCTGTGATTCATCGGGTTCAAAAAAGAAATCTTCTCTATGCAAAAATAGTGTGTGTTAAAAAAGGAAATTGATAGTTTCCAGAAAAGAAGACAGATGAGTGGCTTGTAGGCAGCGAAAAAATATTCTTTGAGTACACCTAAATGAATTTTTAATTAATAGAGGTTCATTCTTTGAGCGCATCTTTGCCACATTAAATGTGTCTAATCGGTTGTCTTCAATTTTGTTTCATTCACATTGTTTGAGGCCTTTTTTGCACAATTCTTATTTCTCACTCGGTTTTCCCATTCTTTACAATACATTTCCCTTATTCTTCGTAAACGTGCTCTATTCTTTTATGTAACTGATAGATTGCAACCGTTGCTCTGCATCTGGTATTCTCATCTTACTAATCACGGAAACAGCAGCTTTTTATGTGAAAACAGCGTTTGTTGAAGTTTTTAGGGATCACAACTTTTTAACTGGCGCCAAAGTGACGCCATTCGAAGTGTTTTGAAGCAAGGTTACCCCATGAGGTGAATAGTTTTCTTTCAGGTCACATGTATATACGATACAACGTGAATCCCAGGTTGAGCCAGTGGCGGGTAAATTCTGCGATAGATAGATATACGAGGGGTTACCCAAAAGAAACCGGACTAAATTTTTTGGTCGGCAAAGCTTCTGTGGTACCGCGTTTTGCCACTAGGAGCGCATAGAACGAGCATTCCAGAGTCAGTAAGCCGAGTGCCGTCGTTGAAGGAGGTCAGACTAATTCAGGCAGAGTTTTAGAGTGACGACTGTTTTGTGTGAATGTCGTTTTTGCAATGGCTGATTTTCTTGAACAGCGTGCGCAGGTGAAATTCTGATTTTTGCTCGGAAAAAGTTGAATGGAAACTCTTAAAATATTAAGAAAGACGTACAAGGACGATGCTATGGGGACAACTCAAGTGTTCCTGAATCGAATCCTGAATCAAACCAACAATCATGCCATGGAAAACTTCAAATTCACCTCGCCTCAAGAAAGCTCGTCAGGTGAAACCAAACCTCAAAAAAATGCTGATTTGTTTTTCGACGTGAGAGGAGTCGTCCATTGACAATTTGTTCCGCAGGGTCAGACAGTTAGCCAGGCTTTCTACTTGGATGTTTTGAAAAGATAGGGCAACAGTGTGCGGTGGAAGCGGCCAGATCTGTGGCGGTCGGGTGACTGGTTTTTCCATCATGGCAATACCCCTGTTCACACAGCCCTGTCTCTACGACAATTTTACACCAAAAATGGCATGACCCCTATTCCTCAACCCTCATACTCTCCCGACCTTGCCCCGTGCTACTTTCTTCGTTTCCTAGAATGAAAAGACAGATGAATGGAAGAAGTTTCGCTCGTGTTGCTGAGGTGAAAAAAAAAAACGACGGAGGCACTGTCAAGCATCACTAAAGATGAATTTAAACAATGTTTTGAAAAATGTAATGAAAGATTCGACAAGCGTATCATTGCAAGTGAGGAATACTTTCAAGGAGATTGAAGGTCTGTGCTTAAAATGTGAACAAATAAGTTCAAACAAAATTAAGTCCGGTTTCTTTTGGGTACCCCCTCGTAGTTGCAGCCCTCTGACATAAAATAATGGAAACATGAAACGCACCTTATATTGTAGTCATCAAATAGACTGTCACCATGCTATTTAAGTAAAAATGTTGCACTTGTGGTAGTCATTTGAGGGTTAACATTCGTGCAACTCTTAACATTAAACAAATTGGATGGCACTACGTAATTCGATTGATAAACATTGGGCATAAAAAGGCCCAGCACGTCCTCGTGCACGGCAGAGACAAACGCGTGGTAGCGCGCAAATGAAAAGTGGTAATTTCATAGTTTAAGAACACCATTTTCCAAAGAAAAAAATCCTATGAGTTAGTAAGTGTCTCGTATAAATTGATATGTGTCAAATACGAGCTATGCGTCACAACTGTGTCTCTTATGAGCTCGTGTGCAGGGGCGCTATGCCGGAAGGCCCGAGTTTGGCGCTCGCCAGAGTTTCATCCGAGTTTGCGATGACGGCAGTCAGTGAACGAAGCTAGCGCGGAACGTGCGCACGCAGCGGACAATAAAATGTAGAGATAAAGCCACGTAAAGGCGATACAAGCGCACCCTGCGCGCCTGTTTCACACTTTAAACACAATACACTCCGCAATACCAGGCCGCAGCGCTACCTGAAGTTATCAGCGCCATATCAGTAATCGCGAAATCGTGACTTCTCTGCTACCTATCTGCACACTCAGCGCTAGCTGTTTGACACGCCTTTTCGGGCGCGTCAAAGGCGTGTCTTCTCTTTCAGGCTCTATCTGTCTCTCCATTTCCGAAGACGAACAGTGCGCACTAGGTGCACTCTAGTATCAACCTTTTCTCTTCTTTCGAATACGTTAAAAGGAAACAGATAGTATTATGAACATTTTATTCATTTCCAAGTGTATTTTAACATCTGAATCCAATGAAGCGCTGTTGAAAAGCATAGCTTTAGAAAATTAACAAAGATTGGACACTTTCTGCCGCTAGTGGCGATAGTGAGGCCATTGCTTGCATCGTGGCTTGCATACGAACTAGAGCGGCAGCCCACCTTGCCGAAAACGAGAGAGCTCCCGCGCTGCCACGCCGCCGGTAGCGCTGCCTTCGACTCGAAAGAATGGGCAACTACTACACGCTGAATCTGCCTTATTTTTCGGCATTGCGTTAATATATTTTATTGTGTCGTATACCAAAATATAACAGTCATGCATCTTCTGGCTTGCATAATACACAAAAGCAAAAAACAACTGCACTGCACTACCCTCGTCACTGCTGCTCTCTGCATTGACCTCAGGTGGAGTTCTCCGCTGCTACGGCCGCTGCCGCACCCCGCTATGGCCAACCATTGCTTTTAGTACGCTCTTGGTGAATCTCAGCGGTAGAAATTGGCCGTGCGAGCGGCTGTTATGCGGTGTGAGAAAAAAATGCTGTTTGGCTGTATTCAATGATTCATTACGTATGCCTGTTGTGTGTGACGCCTCTTTAGTGCACTGCGGATGCGAAGATCGTGCTATCCAGCGACACAACTCATCCTATGTCATCAGACGCTGACTAAAAGCTGTGAAGGTGGTGGCGCGCGTATCTGCGTGGTATTTGTTTACGTCGCGCACTTCAAGGTTTTGCGGACTGGTTTTGCCACTAACGTCGATTGCCGTTGTATACCGCAGTGACATCGCATTAATATCGTTCGGCCAGATGAGGTATCCTGTTTGTAATAATGTAATCGCACTTAAAACAGAGAAAGGTGTTACGGTTGTGAAGTACGCAGTGCTTGCGTGCTGGATATTACGACCTCTTTATTGCACTGGGTCTGGAGCAGCGACCGTTTGTCGATCCCGGATGTGCTTCACACATTGATGAAGAGCTTTATCACCGATGAAAGGAGGGCCAAGCCAAACACCTGTGATGCGATGTTGTTGGAGTAGGACGTGCTCCAAGCACCGTTTCGTCGTCGTGCCCCGTGTTTGACGCCTTGCAAGCAGCTGTGACGCGCCGTCAGCGTTGCGCTGTGTCCTACGTGGTTGCAACAGGCTATAGTGTTGTGCAATCTTGATATGCGAGCGAAGAAATAGGCGGCTGTCGCCACGTTGCGTGTCCTTCGCAGAGGTGCTGAGATTTATCAGCGATGACGTCCGTTTTGCCTGTTATATTTCGATGGTCAACATCGTCGATGTCTGTCAGCAATCAGCACAGCCGCGCAGCATACCTGTAGCCGGCAGGGATGTTGGGAGTGGCCCACCCATAGCGCGTACGCCTATAATTTATGTACGGCACGCTGGGGGCGTGACCAATGGTTTTGACTGACAGGTGAACTCTGAGCTTAACTCGTGAACGGTGAAGTGCCCCGAATTCATCTCGGGACTGTCATGGCGGCAGCAACAGCAGCCTGGGTCATCGCTTCCTCTGACGGCCGGCTGGACCCGTTTATTGCCATGGCCGACGACGAATTGCAGCGACATTTTCGCCTCTCCAAAACATCGGTACGATGGTTGTGTAAAGAGTTAGGCGACGACCCACGCCTCCGAAGAGTGCGTGCCGGGCCTCATTCGCTTTCGGTCGAAGAGCAAGTCCTCTGCGCCCTCCGGTTCTTCGCGACCGGGAGCTTCCACTGGGGAGCGTCGGCGCAGACAGCTTTATTGGACGCCACCAAAACAATGTCAGCCGCTGTGTCAGGGACGTCTCTGACGCGCTTATCGACGCGGCTGTGCAGAAGCGGTGGCTCGCTTTCCCCACAACTGCGGCCGAGCGTGCGTATGTTAAGGAGCACTTCCTTCTGCGCGGCGGCATCACAGACGTCGTGGGATGCGTCCACGGGACCTACATTGGCGTAAAGGACCCTTCGAAGTCCAGCCCTGACATGGTGAAGGCCAACTATTTCACGAGGAAGGCACATTATGCATTGAACACAATGGTTGTAAGAATGCTCTGTTTTTTGTTTCATGCATGTTATGGTTAATTGAATATTCTCCCATTTATTAGTGATAGTGGTCCGTGTACTGTGCAGTGTCAGTGGATGTTAAGGAACACCATATGGTTGAAGTTATTGGCAGCCCTTCACTATGGCATGCCTCATCGCTTGAGTTACTTTGGGACATTAAACCTCAAAAACCGCTTCCGTTTTTCAGTAAATGAGCAGTTTTAAACAGAGTGTAGATAATTTTTTGTTTCACCTCATGTTTGCGCGTGTAATAAGTGCATGGATTTTTCCAGCTACTACATGCATGCATTTTAATGGGTTTTTAAACGGTAGCATTTGTGTCACTTGGCAGATTGCATTCTTATGCAATATACATAGTCGCAATAAATGTTTCACTTTCACTGAAGTGGAAAAGCTCCTGTTGGAGGCACTGGCGTCTGTAAGCCAGGAAAAACTGTTGTGTTCATGTGGAGCAAGTTGAGGCTGAAGCATGGCAATGCGATATGATTGTCGACGCTGAAATTATTGAACCGGTTGTCTTCAGCATTTCTGACTCGTGCAACCCCTCCTCTGTTGAGTCGAGCACTGATTCCAGTGATGAAGATTTGAGTGGCATCGAGGAACTTGTCTGACTTCGAATTGATGTGTAGTACACATGCTACCGAGGAAAGAGAGGACTCATCGGCTCGCTGTGATCACCTTTGTGCGTGTGTGGGTGGAATTGTGAAATGTGTGTGTTGATCAGCCTACCGAGGATATTGTAACATTCCATCAAAAATTATAACATTTCCATCAAATCATTGCATCATTTCAATTAATTTCATCAAATTGTATCGGGCAGTAACTTGTAGTGTAGGTGGTGAAGTGGTTGTGTAGTAGTGTCTGTATAAAAGTAGAATTTGTAAGGGAGTGCATATAGTACTTTTTCCAATTAGAATACTTTACAGGTACATGTCATCAATGTGTGCAGTTTCTGGAAGATTAATTGCAGAAAAATACAGTGGAGCTTAATCAAGCGTTGTGTCAATTATTCGAAAAGTATCTGAAAATTTCAGAGCAAATTGGATTCATTTAACGGAGTGTCTAGCGTTCCGTCCAGACGGAACATTTGCTGCTGCAGCAGTTCCGTCCAGACGGAATATTTACTGCAGCTAGAGTTCCGTCCATATAATAGAAATTTTTAGTTTCACGTACGTAGAAGCTTCACGTAAGTAGAGCGCTTACGGGTCACCAGTGCGCATGCGAAGAACGTGAAGTGTCTGCGTGGGTCGCACGGACGTGAGATTCGGATCTTTGCGTGGCGGTCTTCACGTTGCTTGCGTCCGTGGCGTTGGCAAGATGGCGGCGCCCTGCCGGCCCGCTTCGCAACGATAACAGCTTCGTCGCTAATCCCTCGACGTGGTATTGTGCTGTAAACTGCTGTATTTGCCTTCAGTTGGTCCATTCTTGCTCTCGCATGAAGTTTTAGGTCAGAACTAGCTTTTGTTTTCCACATAGAAATCCGTTTCAGCAGCTCCTAAGCCTGACGGAGAAGCGTCTGTGGTCGTCATAGCAACGAGTGTGCCGACGGTCTCGCGAGAGCGCGCGAAGCTCAAAACCTCGCGGGATATCGCGAGACCCTCGGCACAGTCAGCGGGAAAAGCAAAACGGTGCACGTTTTGACTCCATACGCACACGTACCCCGGAGAAAGGACGTACAACTACATCCGATCCTTCCTCACTAACAGAACAGCAGTGATAACGGTCGGAACAATAGAGTCTGCCCCAATCACACTAGGAAGTAAAGGAACGCCACAGGGCTCCGTCCTGTCCCCTTTCCTTTTTAACCTCTCCCTCATCAAAATTCCCCCCAAACTGGCACAAATACCAGACCTACATCACACGTTCTATGCAGATGACATCACACTTTGGGTAACCAAAGGATGCGAAGGCTACATAGAAGACACACTCCAAGCAGCAGTGGACATCATTGAGGCATGCGCATGGGAATCCGGCCTCACTTGTTCTGAGCAAAAATCTGAACTCTTCGTGATCCGTCGTAAACAAAGAGGTAGGCGTACCACGACATCCCCCCCGCAAATAAACGTCTATGTTAATGGACGATCTGTCAAAGAGGTACAGACCATGAGAATACTGGGGTTGTATTTACAAACAAATGGAAAGAATACTGACACACTCACTAAGCTAAAACGCACGGTAGAAGCTACGGCGCGATTAATCCGCCGCATAGCTAACCGCAGACAAGGGGTGAGGGAAAGAGATTTATGCCGCCTAGTGCAGGCCTTTGCGCTAAGCAGGATACTCTATGCCACCCCTTATCTCAAATTTTCGAAAGCAGAAAAGGACAAATTAGATAGCATGATACGGCAGGCCTATAAGGCTGCGTTAGGACTCCCGCTAAATGCCTCAACCGAAAGGCTTATGAGGTTAGGAATACATAACACCTACAATGAACTGAAAGAAGCCCATTTAATGGCTCAAACAGCGCGATTAGCCAATTCCATAACTGGCAGGAATATTCTTACCAGGCTCGGATTTAACTTTCAACCTACGAATAACGATGCTAAAGTAGACTTACCCCGCGACTATAGGACGGCCCTACTAATCAAACCACTCCCCAAAAACATGCACCCCTTACACCATGAGGGTAGAAAACAAGCACGAGCCAAAGCCTTACGTAAGAAATACAGACAGTGCGCTGCAACACTTTATGTAGATGCAGCAGAATACAAAAATACCAATGCCTTTGCAATTGTGGTTGTGAACGAGAATGGTGACCACATCGTCTCGGCGACAATCAAAACGAAATCCTCTGAAACGGCAGAAGAGGCGGCTATAGCCCTCGCCCTAGCACATACCCAAGGGAGCATCATCCTCAGCGATTCCAAAATGGGTATCAATAATTTCGCTAAAGGGCGAATTACAAACACCTCCCTTAGAATCCTTAACGCAACCAAATTCTCACCAAATTATTCCGAATTGATATGGGTCCCAGCCCATTCGGGGAATCCGGGGAACGAGGCAGCCCACAATAAAGCCCGAGGTTTCGTCGACCGGGCAGTGGATGAGTCTGGCTCCCTGAATTTCACGAAGGACTCAATGATCACATATCATGATCTCACCAATCATTTTAAATTAGAGAGGAGAATTTTCCCCCCTCCAGACAAAAGACTTACTAAAGAACAAGAGGTTACGTGGCGTCGTCTACAGACGAGATCGATACGCACCCCATCACTCCTCGCGCACATTTATCCAGATCTTTACAACCCAAACTGCAAACACTCTGGCCAACGTGCTACCTACGATCACATCCTGTGGGACTGCAAAATAGAGCCACCTCCGGGTGATCTAGTTACAGCTCCTTCTCTCGAGCGGTGGGAGACCGTGCTGGCTAGCTCTGACCCCAGAACGCAAGTTTTGGCGGTGGAGTGGGCTGACAAAGTCGTCGAGGGTTATGTACTCTCGACCACTTAACGCGGCCTCTTGCCAAGCTCTTCCCGGCGAATAAAATGTTTTACAATCAATACGCACACGTCGTCAACATGAGTGGGACACCAGCGCGCCTTCGCTTCTCGAAAAGCAATGATTTAAATATGCCGCGGGACGTAAAGGAATGCAATCCCTTTGAAGATAATATGCAACATACAGTTCGGTGGACTGAAATCGCTCAACGTTTCTCAGAAGAAAGGGGCAAAGTATTTAGCGTCCGCACTGTCGCTTGGCCTGGCTCCGCTCCAAGCAGCTGGACTAAACAAAATTACTTTTCTTTATCTGTACTAGATGGCGCGGCACAAGATGCTAGCGCATTTTTTAGGCTCTATGGCAGATCTACACAGTTTGCGTCCTGTACGCGTAACTAAAACTGTACGAAGCTACACGAGCGCACGCTACGCAGACTGCTCACGTTTACGTGCGTGAAGGTTCTACGTACGTAAAACTAAAACTGTATATTGTCCGTACTGTCCATACTATACAAAATGAGTGATTTCTACCCACACAAAGCATTTCTTTGCCTCTGTAGTAACCAGTTGACAAAGCTGTACCCAGATGTTCTCTCTACGCATGTATACGGCACCAAAATATCTGTCCGCGTGCTGCGTTCAGTTACATCCTCGAAGGTATAACTTCCGTGCACGCATGCAGGATCGGGAAAATGACACTGTTAGAAGCAGAGTGCAGAAACTCTTCGCGAAGTGATGTGAAGCCGTGTCGCTGTTTGTGCTGCAAGATGACGTAGCGCGAAAAAGACTAAGACGTACACAAACGGTCAACAAGCGTTATGCAAACGCACCAACAAACCAAAGCCAAAACTCGTTCTATTTCTCACTGTCTGCTTGGAAAATAAAATGATGCAGCAGAATATCCTGTCACACATTAGGCGGAACAGGATTGCCACTTTTTAAAATAAACATGCAAAAGTCTGGAAGCAAACTGGTTTCCCAATCCCTATCGCCAGCTTTAATTCCGTCTTTACATAACTCTTGTGGCAGATAATGCTGGACGGAACTGTATGGTGTCAGATACAGTTCCGTCTGGACGGAACCCCATCGCTACATGCAGTTCCGTCTGGACGGAACTCTAGCGCAAATTGTAGTTCCGTCTGGACGGAACTCTAGCCACAGCCTTCATTTAAAATAACTTTGAACACATACTGTTTGATACGTTCGACTAACTGAACAGAAATTTATTCAGTTATGCTGTCCAAAAAGTTAGAACATTCACAAACCCCTAGGCATTGTCCTCATTTTGTGTGTGAGGGTTGGGAATGGTATGTATGGGTGTCTGATCTTTATGTCCTGAAAATGCATTCCTGGTTTTGTGTTGTCTTGCATTACTGTCAATCTCTGGTCGTTTTGACATGTTATGCAGTGGCAGTGTGAAGGTAGCCAATACTGTATGTTTTGTCCTTAATTTTTCAGAGGTGTGAATGAATTCAAGCTGGCTCTCGCTCAGTTGAGTGTGAATTTGTTTCGAGTCATGTCTTTGTTAGTACATTGGTCAGGTTTTCATTTTATCAAATAGTGTTGTTCGATGGCTCCACTTTTTTTTTCAATTTTGGAGCACCTGACTGATGTGTGTTGGTGTACATCCACTGCACGTGTTCCTTAATTTGTATGCACTTTGATCCATGCCACTGGCTGTTTCCAGAATAAACCATTTCTCGCAAACACAGCGGGGTGAGTATTCTTTATTGTCCTGCCTCATTTATTGTTTGCTCTTTCGAAGTATTTTTTCCTAGCGCTGTACAACTTTTTCTGAATTCTTACTTGACGCTCCCACAGCTTGGAACTCTTTTTACCTGGCTGCATGAAAATCCTGCCTGAGCAGGTTCTGCTCTTCTAGGAGAGCAGGTAAATCAAGCCAAGCTGACTCTTGAGGAAGTACTATTTTCTGTCACTGTGTGAATCAACACAATGCTCACAATTTAATACTTAACACGGGAAAACAGGCCATATCGAAGTGGTGTGCGTAAAAATATTTTGACCAATCAGTCTAAATATACTGCTCTTTTGCCGCATATAATGGCCAAGTTATAGAGCTCTCTTCAATGACAAACAAGAACGCGCTTTGCTTCAGAACGAAAAATATCTTAACAAAAACGAAAGAATTGCAGATATGCACAAGAATGTGACACATATACAGTCAGAAAATAGGCGATTAAGAAGTGTAGAGCATGTTTTCTTCGCTCCTGCATGATAAACCAGCATTCTAAATTAACAGACATCTTGCTTCTGAACTTTGCGATCAGTAAAAAATAATTGTTCTCGCCAAGTCCTTCGGGCTACTCTACAGCACAGTGCCAAAGTCGGTCCCAGACTCTTTTGGCCAAGACTGGATCAACCGCTAACCGGTTGCACAGAACAATTCATAACATGCCAGGTACCTTAAGAGAGGCCCACAAAAAAGTGGGCTCCTCGGCAAAGGCGAAATCGAAAGTTGCAGACGGCCACTTGTTAATCGGGCCACTGCAGACCACTCACCACTGTGCAAATTAATTAAACCCGACGAATGAATGTAATCCTTCGCACAAACCTCTCGTTTGCATCTAAAAAGTACAGTCACAATACATCAGAATCGGGAAGATAACAGCCAATGCTGACCACAAGCCGGTGCGAGCTTATTACCAACGAATTTCGGACAGCTCACATTAACGCGTTACGCATCAAATGAACAGATGCATGCGGTTCATTTCAGAACACGGCATAATATTCAAGCGATTCTGAACAAAACGAGTTTTCTCATTCAAGTCACGCGAAATTCAACTTTCGATGAAAAAAAAAAGTGCGAAAAAAAAGTTCCAGCATGCGCGATTTGAACCCACGCACTCCCATTGCCTGTCGACTCTCCGGAGCGACGCGTTAGACCACACGGCCACAGAACAGCGCGGAGTGACACACCCCTTTTTATTTATTTTTTTGCGGACTACTTCCGTAGAGTTCACAGCGTTGCACATGTGCCTCGTGGCCATTGGCAGTCAGCTGATGACGGGCGTTGGTAGCGCTCCCTCGCGGTACAAAGCAGAATTTAATAACGCATGAATCACTCTAAAGCGCTTTAAATCCAAATCTTGCACACTATAAAATGCTTATAAAGGTGTACTGAGCGCATTATAAAATTCAACAAACCTCGTTTGTCTAAATGCACACGCAATGCACTTGGTGGAGCGACACACAAATGAAAAGTGCACCGGCTGTTGGCTCACGCGACCCGTTCTTTGTAGACCGCCCAAGAAGCCGATGAGGTGGCGCCGATGTGATGATAAAGCACGGAATATATCCAGGTAACCCAATGAATTTGGAGGCGTGACGAGGGTGGGATTTTGTCTTGCTACCATTAGTTCACTCATCTGAGGGCGTCGCCGGAGCTCGGGAACATTCCGAGTTTCAGCAAACTCGGGCCTTCCAGCATAGCGCCCCAGGCCTTATGAGTTTATGTGCCAAGATCTGTGCCAAGATCTGTGCCTCGTGTGAACACATATCTGCTTTATACGAATTCTTCGGTCTCACAAATCTGTCTCGTATGAACACATGGGCAGAGTAAGTGTTAAATATGTTGAGCAATATGCTCGTATCAAAACATATACTTCATACGAGTTCTAACGTGCCAAAAACGTGTCTCATATGAACTGATATGGGCTGTATATGGGTTCATATGCGTCACGAATGCCTTGGATGAACACTAGTGCGCTGCATACTAGTTCGTAAGTGCTGCAAATGTGCATTGCTTGCAGTTATATGTAGCAAATCTCAACTGACAAGCGAGACTCGTGCGCACATAGGAGCTCCGATGTGCATCATATTAGGTTGCATCAACCTCATGCGAAGCAGATAGCCGCTCATCAGCACCACGTATACACTCATGCGTGCTTCGTGAAACTCACGGAAAAAAGCAACTAACACGTGCACAACTAACGCATGATAAGAAAGAAAAACACTAGGTCTGTTTCAATATTTTCGCTTTGTTTCTCTATTCGTGCCTCATTTTATTGCTGTAAACAACAGCTACCCAGACAGTTTTTCATTCGGCGTTTCCAATGTGCTTGGATACGCGTTTAGTTACGAGGAAAATATGGCCTTCTCTGATGCATGGAAAAGCTACGTAACAAATAACGCAAGATATATTCGCGGCTTAGCTCCGGTTGTAGTAGACTTACCCGTGCAATGAGAGGACAACAACGGAAGTTTCTAGCGCTGTGAGCATTATAATATGCGCCAAGGTGTTTCAGTGCTGATCACAGTGCACAATAAGGCACACAATACCAGTGCAACTCCAGTTGTCTATCGTTTCGCTCGTTAAACTAGGCACACCGCAATTAGCTTTCACATCTAACCGCTGAACTGCAAAGTAATGAAAATGATAAAATGAGTCTTGCCAATAAATGTCTTGGTGATGGTTGATGTGGTGTTCACGTAGTGAGAAGTACTTTGTGTTATACAATTGTGTTCTGAGTGCTTTTTTGGTTTTTTGTTCTCGCTATATATTGCTTGTTGTTTTGTTAAATTTCTTGTTTCCGAGACGCTACGCTTCCCTGCATGGTAATATGGCTGATTGATCAGTGCCTTGTCGGGTGGTCACTCGTGGGCTCTTACGCGCCACCCTAAAGTTGCGTCACCTTTAACACCATTGCACACTCTCTGGTCGAGAGGACGATCCCGCCGTATGAGTTATGCGAAAAGATGCGTCTTCGGTGCAACAACGGTTGGTGGCACGCCATGTGAGCCAACTTGCTTCTTTAGTGCATCAGCGCAGAGGTGAGGGCCGGCTTTGGTCTCCTACTTGCGCAATAAGGTCAGTTTTGTCCAGCGCTGTTGACTCTGCTCCGGCGTAATCGCTGTTGGGAACACATCTCTCATTTCAGCATAAAAGAAAGACCTTGTCGGTTCCGCTGCCGCTACAGTACTTGCGTGCCAGGAGTGGCTGCTATTCTGATGCCTATTTCTTGACTCATTAGTGTCGACTGGGACACTCTGACAGAAGACATTCTACGAGGAAATAGTCCTGTGGATGAGTCTACCCGATCTGCAGACCTGCAACTCATCAACTCTAGCTGCAATGCTTAAACAGATATAATCGGCGTCTCTATGTGAGGAATGCATTCAGTCAAACATCTAGAAACTGCTCCAATAATAATATTATTTGATATTACTCATCCACTGCTCGGCTCTCTTCTGGTTTCGGGCCTCAAAGGGAGCGGCGGTGAGCGCATACTAACGCCACCTCTCCTGGCAGGCGCCTGGAGATATCTTTGCCCAAGATTGCGGCGCTTCACAGCGATTCCCAGCAGCTGCAAATGTTCGCCGCTCAAGCCATGTCCGAACCAAGACCCGTAAGTCAGGAGCCCTTCTTACGAAGCCTTCTTCCAATCATTACGTTGTTGACTTTTAGTAGATAGCTGCCGACTCAGTGTTTTATTTCCAAGTGAAATAAACAGCGTTTGTAATGTTTTGTCGGTCCGCTAATTGTTCCGTCGAGCACGGACCCCACTGTGATTTGTTATTGCGTAACGCCGCCTCCGTGTTGTAGGTGCCGTATAAAAGACACCCCATATCGCCGCAGTGATAGCACAACGTCTTGCAAGCTCTTTGCACAAGCACGACAGTCAGTTCGGGGCGCATGACCCGAATTAGGGAGCCCTAGCAAGGCTGATACGGTTTCTTGACCAGGAACTCAGCGCCATAACAGCCTGAATGAATTTCCGAGCATACTGACATTTTGTTCAGGAATTTGACGCGATCCCTTTTGGAAGGGTGAAGCCACGAGTTCTGCCCCAGGAGTGGGAGAACTAGCCGTCCACGGAAGACAGCAAGTCAGAAGCGAGCGAGGGAAGAACGCAGAAAGGTAACAAGAATTTATTGAATATAAAACGAACATTGCTCTCTTTCGGCTCTCTTTGGTGGTGTCGTGATCTGCTGACTTGTACTTCAAGACTTGCGCTGCAGCCATTTTTGCAACGGAGTTCCGGGACACCGCGACAGCGCAGGATGCGGTGGGCTCCGTTCGGTCAGAAGCTGCTTTTATTGTACCGAGCGAGTAGGGCTACCGTCGCAGGCAAGTGCCTGCATGCTCACGACCTTGTGTTCTGGCTTTTGTCCTGAGCATTTTCCAGGCAGAGATTGAAGGTAAAGCGCTTTGGAGCTGTCTGTTGCAAATGCCAGGATGCACTCGTACAGTGGCGCACAAAATGCGCAAGTTCTTGTGCATGCTTCAGGTTAACCTCATTTAAGGAGAGAACTCGCGTTCGTGTACAGAAAGCTGACTTTGTTGAAACAAACCACGGGTTTTTTGACTGCGATGCGCACGGGACGTTCTGCAAAACTATAGATAATAATGAAGTACAAGTTATCTTTGCATTACTAGGAAGGAACGCAAACCGAGAATGCTGGTTCGGTCGAAGGGAGCCAGCTTCGTTAAAATGAACCGAGAATTTGTGGGGTGCAGTTGTCACAAAGTACATGCATGCCTTGCGTTTGTTTTTCTTTTGTGGGCTAGGTGGCCAGGGCGCCGGCGGTTCGCAGGCATGTCGCAACGCAGCGGCGACGATTTTGCTACCGCCCCCCTCGCGTGGACAGTTGACCGCTCGCGACGCTGGAGGGTTAAGGCCACAGCGCCCCCTCCTAGTACTATCGCCGGGCAGCGAGCGCTTGCGGGGGACGGGAAGCGGTCGGTTGAATGCCTCAGCACCCTTGCCGATCTTGACAAGTTCGCATCGCTCCTCGTGAGAACCGTGGCCTTCCCTCGCGTCCCTTCTCAGTTTATTGGTGTTTCTTTCCCCCCCCTGTTAACATCTGCAAATAATTGGCGCACTGGGCCTTGAGGATTAGTTAGTTGTTTTTTCGTTTGCGACGAGAACGCGGCGGCGGAAAAACCGTGAGCCGAGCAGGTGGCTTGGCGATTGCGTTGCGTGGTCAGCCTGGGAAGTGGTCGACAAGCGAGCCTAGGCGGGTGTCTGACGCGAAGAGCGCGGCGACGGCGGCCCCGAAGACGCGTGGAAGACGAGTGACCCAAGTTCGCCCGTATACGCAACCCCCCATCAGCCCCGCGCGACTCCGCAGCCCGACGTTCCCTGCGACCGGACCTTGCCACCCCGCAGCTAGGTCACCGTTTCTCCCCACTCTCTTTAGTCTTTTGTTGTCCTGTTGTTCTTTCTTGACTTAATCTTTTGCAAAACATTGCTCTGATCTTGTAACGTTGTTGTATAGTTCTCGCCCTTCTTTTTTCCTCTTCTTGTTAATAGTTGATTGTGGTCTCATTGTGTTTATTCTCGTATTGACACTATAGTGCGCGGTTTGTTTTGTAACCTTTCGTCTTTGTTCTTTACCGAAGTAAATAGCGATTTGTTAAGAAACTTGCCTACACCTCTTGCCTCCGGTCAAAGGCGAATCAGGCGTGGCCCCTATCGCCGGTCAGCAGTCGAACCTCACCTTCCGCACGAAGGGTGGAGAAGTTTGTCGCTCCTCCCCTTCCAAACTTTCGGAGAGTGCAGTAGTGGCAGGTTGGCCCGATTAATTATAACTTCGGCGCCAACCAAACATTAAGCCGCCCACGATATCGCGACAAACTGGCGTCCAAGACAGGACTTGCTGGCCACGATTACGCCTGACCCGGAGGCGTAGGGTTCAAAGCCGCGAAGAGTTGGCGGGATGTAGCACATAGAGAGCCTCATCAGGCGCGGAAAGGAGTAGGTACTCGAGCGAGCAGCCCTTCGCCAATTTGTGTGCGACGAGCGGATAGCGCAACGCGAGCGCCGTCACGAGGAGTATGAGCGCCGTCGCGAGGGGTATGAGCGCCGTTTTCAGCAGGACGAGCTAGACAAAGCGGCCCAGCAGGAGGCCCAGCAGTAGCAGAGGCTCTGATGCAGGTTGAAACGAAAGCGAAGTGCCATGTGAGACGGCAAGGAAGGCGCTTGAGGCCGGCGAATAAGATAACCGGCCATACAACCGTAGGGCGGAAGCAGACGTGGCACCGGCAGCAGGCCAGGTGGGTTTACGGACGCCTCCTGAGGATGGTGAGCAGACGCTCAAAGGGGGCGAATTTTTTATTGTCAAAAGACGTAGTGGTGAGCTCGACCATGGAATCGGGGTAGAGGTGAGTCTGAAAACACCTGAAGCGAATACGCTGGAAGAGCGGTTCAGCCGAGTGCCGGCACCACCCTCAGACGTCACATTAGAGGCAACAGTGTCGCTTGACCTGGAGGACGGGACAGTGGGGCACACTTTCGGGAAATGAAAAGATCCCGGCGATGCCGCGGCTCCTGCACAACCGCACAACCAGCACATGATGGTCAGTCACTGGGTTTCCACGTGTGGTCGGGTTACAATGCTCTGGATCTGCGTAGCTCGAAGGAGACGGACAGGCGTAAAACTAACAAAGAAAATGCGCGCTTGCAGAACCTGCGTTCTGCGAAGCTTTTGGAAAAGCTAGACGACCAGAGACGCTCTCGTGTTAAAACACGGTGGTGGGAGGGTTCTATTGCCCCCTCTCAAACTATCTTTCGCGCCGACTGCCTCAAATCCCTCTCAGTGCCGTAGGAAAGGAAGACAAGAAGCCGGCTCCGATTATCTTTGCCGGAACCTACACGGCCATGAACTATGAACGCACCTCTTATTCTAGGTCTACATTGCTTTTTCTTTCTTTATGTTTTGCAGGACGGCTTTTCACTATTTTCAAACGTTAAGCAGCGCGAGATGTGCGTATATCCTGCTGTGTTTCAGTATCGAACTGCTTCGATGAAATGTGCAGTGTTGAACTATTTCGACTTAATGTGCAGTCTAGAAAAGTCTGCAGTGACTGGGACGTGACTGCGTGAAGTGTTGTGTCAGTGCGCGATGGTGCGAGCCTTCGTGGAAAAACTGATGAGGCGGCGAGATGGTGCGCGCTGGTGACCATGAAGTGCGCGTCTGGCATCTGTGTTTGTTTACCCAAAAGATGCGTTTGCGCATGTACGATATTGGCGTATTTTGTTTTTGAATGTTATTAAGAATAACATTCTTTTCGGGGGGGGTTGTGTTGGAAAGTTCGTGCATGCCTTGCGTTTATTCTTTTTTTTGTGGGCGAGGTGGTCACGGCGCCGGTGGTTCGCAGGCATGTCGCAATGCAGCGGTGACGATTTTGCACCCCCCCCCCCCCCCCCCTCCACGTGGACAGTTGACCGCTCGCTACGCTGGAGGGTGAAGGCCACACGCCCCCTCCTAGTACTATCGCAGGGTAACTAGCGCTTTCGTGGGACTGGAAGCGGTCGGTTTAATGCCCTGGCACCCTTCCCGACCTTGGAATCGCTCTTCGTGAGGAACGTGGCATTCCCTCGCGACTTTTCTCACTTTTTTGTTGTTTCTTTTCCCCCCTGTCAACATATGCAAATCGTTGGCGCACTGGGCCTTGAGGATTCGTTTGCTGTTTTTTGTTTGCCAAGAAAACGCGGCGGCGGGAAATCCGCGAGCCGAGCAGTTGGCTTGGAGATTTCGGTGCATGCGGACGTGTGTGAGGTCTGCCAGGGAAGCGGTCGCCAAGCGAGCCTAGGCATCACCACCTAGACTAAGAAGGCCTCTGCTCTCCAGGCTGACGTCAGTGCCACGTCACGACTAGAGTTCTAGCCGCCGACGCGCTGACCGCCGCCGCCGCCGCCGCGATTAGTCACTGTCGGAGCATGCTCGGGCTTGCCGGCCGGCGGAGCAGTACCGTGCATTGCTTGCATTCTGCGGTGATTTTCTCGCTTGTGAGGTGCTTTGTGAAATAGTTATTCGGCCCTGTGCTGCTCGTGTTCACGCTAGTGTCCTACAAGTGGTGAAAACGTGCGCTGCTATGCCTGGACAGTTGTGAATATGCCAAACAAGTGCTGTGTGCATGGGTGTAGCGGCAACTACAAATCCGGACCAAAAGTCCATGTCTTCAAATTTCCTGAAGATGCAGAACTGAAGACACCAAGGCTGCGCGCTATTCCCCGAGAGGGCTTCCTTCCTTCGGCACATTCCAGGGTAAGATTGCTATCGTTATTTTTGTTCCTTGAAAAATACAAAGCAAACACGTGCACGTGCGTTGTTAGTGGAATTTCAGCAGTTATATATTTAGTTTTGAGACAGGCTTCACTGCAATATGTTAGGCATTTTTTTTTCTATTCACATGCAGGTTTGCGAATTACACTTCACTGAAGGTGACATCATTCGAGAGGATTGTCATGTGGATGATACTACGGGCCGTACGATAACTGCACCCATGCTCCGTTTGCGTCTCCGACCGGATGCTGTTCCGTCAAAATTCCCAAACTGCCCGAGCTATTTATCGAATGTTTGCAGCAGAAGGGAGAATCCGGAGTCTAGAAGAATTCGTTTGGATGAAGCTGCGACTGAAAAAGCTCTTGCAGACTCCCTCGAGACATTTAGAGCCGAAGAGGAAAAAGATGCAGTTCGGAGCCTAAACGACTTAGCCGAACACGTGCGAACAAGCCAGTCTGAGTTCTGGCATACAATATTGAGCAGTGGCCGCCTCATATTACTGCACATTGTTGAAGATGATGCTCCTTGGGTGAAGTACTCAGTTTGCGTGAAGGTTGATTTGTCTATCACATTGCATTTCCTAAAGACGCCGGTCACAAGGCTAGGGTCCAACCTGTTCGTTCCTCCTCAGGCGAAAAGTAAGAGGGCTTTCGCTGACTTTCTTGAAAGCATGAAGGTTTGGGACAGCAGCGTTTCTTCTAGCTGTAGGGACTCGAGTGAAGAAGTTTTTGATGCTATCAATTTCCTGCTTGGCCAGATATCTACAGCGCCGTCAGAAGATAATGATCATGCAGTCCAATTCCTCAGCGAACAGTTGAAGCTTCTGTCTGCAAAGAAGGAGCGAAGGCGCTATTCTATAGATTTCATAGTGTATTGTTGCATTCTCTTCATGATATCACCCCATGCCTATAGATACATGCGAAGCTATGGAGCAATCACAATGCCGCATCCAATGACCATCAGATCAGTTTGCTCATCATATGGAATGAATCCACAACGGGAGAATCACGGTAGCCATTCTCAGTTACATGGCGAACAGGATCTGCCAGCTCGATGACAGACAGCGGCATGTGACGCTTATGGTTGACGAAATTCACATAAAGCCTTATTTTGATTATAAGGGTGGCAATATTGCTGGACTTGCGCACAATTCTGAAGAGGTTGCCAATAGTGCATTCGTTTTCATAGTGCAAAGCCTTACTTGTCCATTTAAGCAAGTTGCACACATTATCCCTGCCCGCAAAGCTGATGCCGTGTTTCTGCACAAGTCAATAATGGATGTCGTGACTGGCCTGGAGAAAATAGGTTACAGAGTTACCTGCATAGTAAGTGACAACAACTCGATAAACAGAAAGGCAATGTCTTACTTTGCATCTCCGCCAATAAACGGAATCGTTTATCCCCATCCATGTGACTCCTCGAGACCGTTGTTTTTTGTGATCGACCCAGTCCACATACTAAAATGCATTCGGAACAACTGGCTAAACCAGAAAAATGACCAGCTGTGTTTTTACTTCCCCGAATTCGAGGATGATACAGCACAACCACGGCGCATGTTGACTGCGTCATTCGCCACCATCAAACACGCATACAAACCTTAAGTGTGACCAACTTCTTAGATACGGTCATAGTTTATCAAGGAAGGCGCTGTTTCCATCCAATCTTGAAAGGCAAAACGTCAAGCTTACTCTACAGATTTTCAGCGATGGCTTACCCACGCACTTCGTGCGCTTGGAAAAACACACAACCTGAACTTCCCAGAGCACACTGCTAGCTTCATTCAGATCATAGTTAAATGGTGGAAAATCGTGAATGTAAATACTGCGTACAAAGGGAAGAGACTCCGCGACCATTTTCAAGAGCCGGTGTTCCCCTCTGTGGACGATCCTAAACTGGAGTTCTTGTACAAGCTGTTGGACTGGCTCGATGAGTGGCACAGCAAACGCCTCGACAGTGGTTGTTTGACCAAAGAGACGCATACTGCTTTACACCACACAACTCACGCACTCATCGAAGTAGCCGGCTACTGCTTTGAAGAGCTTAATCTATCTTACGTTCTTCTGGGAAAGGTGCAGACGGACAGTTTAGAGGAAAGATTCGGCAAATACAGGCAGCTGCCTGGAGCACAATATCATATTTCCTTAAGACGGATTTATGAAGGCGAAAATAAACTACGAGTGCAAAACACGCTGCCTAAACTTCAAGAAATCTGTGCAAGCGAAAAAACAGAAGTGGGAACACCTGCACGGATCTGTGGACACGCCGCGCCCTTCGTTCAACGTCGTTGTGACTGCAGCGGCTTTATCAAAGATAACAGACATCATCCCCGTTCTTGTGTACGTTGCAGGATACGCCGTGCATACAGCTCTGAAGAGGCTAAACTGCACAAAATGCAGATCAGCGCTAACAGTGAGCAAGACCATCACAGTTTCGCCCAACGAGGCGCACGGAGGCGCGATGAAGGAAAGAATGAAAAGCTTATGCACACCTTTCTTCGTCCTGCAGTTCCTCGTGGTTTTTGTGGCTGGGACACCAGCGGCTGGCCACCAGGTTGAAAATGCTTCACTGGCGGACGGATCTTGCGACGCCGCCTGTGCTCCAGAACCGCCATTGCTGCCAAATGATTTCGCGGCTCAGTCCGAATCCACCACACGCCCCCTGGACCTCCGACACTGCGCAGACACAACATCGACGTCGTCACCCTCAGAACGGATAAAACCGGGCATCGAGCATTCACTCGTCAGTGGGCACGGAGGCGCGATGAAGGAAAGAATGAAAAGCTTATGCACACCTTTCTTCGTCCTGCAGTTCCTCGTGGTTTTTGTGGCTGGGACACCAGCGGCTGGCCACCAGGTTGAAAATGCTTCACTGGCGGACGGATCTTGCGACGCCGCCTGTGCTCCAGAACCGCCATTGCTGCCAAATGATTTCGCGGCTCAGTCCGAATCCACCACACGCCCCCTGGACCTCCGACACTGCGCAGCCGCAACATCGACGTCGTCACCCTCAGAACGGATAAAACCGGGCATCGAGCATTCACTCGTCAGTGGGCACGGAGGCGCGATGAAGGAAAGAATGAAAAGCTTATGCACACCTTTCTTCGTCCTGCAGTTCCTCGTGGTTTTTGTGGCTGGGACACCAGCGGCTGGCCACCAGGTTGAAAATGCTTCACTGGCGGACGGATCTTGCGACGCCGCCTGTGCTCCAGAACCGCCATTGCTGCCAAATGATTTCGCGGCTCAGTCCGAATCCGCCACACGCCCCCTGGACCTCCGACACTGCGTAGCCGCAACATCGACGTCATCACCCTCAGAACGGATAAAACCGGGCATCGAGCATTCACTCGTCAGTGGGCACGGAGGCGCGATGAAGGAAAGAATGAAAAGCTTATGCACACCTTTCTTCGTCCTGCAGTTCCTCGTGGTTTTTGTGGCTGGGACACCAGCGGCTGGCCACCAGGTTGAAAATGCTTCACTGGCGGACGGATCTTGCGACGCCGCCTGTGCTCCAGAACCGCCATTGCTGCCAAATGATTTCGCGGCTCAGTCCGAATCCACCACACGCCCCCTGGACCTCCGACACTGCGTAGCCGCAACATCGACGTCATCACCCTCAGAACGGATAAAACCGGGCATCGAGCATTCACTCGTCAGTGGGCACGGAGGCGCGATGAAGGAAAGAATGAAAAGCTTATGCACACCTTTCTTCGTCCTGCAGGTTAGTTATCTTTCCAAATTACCATTTCCCTGCTTGAAGTCAGACGACCGCTTTGTCATCGTGCTTCCGTGCCCTTGTGCTCATTGTTACTCCTTCTCAGTGGGGACGTCGAGAGTAATCCTGGTCCTGATGATCTTGCGCAGATTTTACGAACCATGAAGGAAATGAACGAACGTTCCAAAAGAGTGGAAGTAGCGCAAAATACTATGTTGGAAAGTATGTCGGAGCTCAAGCTACAGCAGCAATCCGTTTCAGAAGCGATGTCAGATATAAAAGAAAGATTGCAAAAAGTGGAAAATCAGACATCAGTTTTCGAGCACTGGCAGCAGGACATGAACGCTTTGCGTGCCACAGTAGAGCGCCTCGAGAATGAAAATATCGCACTTCGATCCCCTCTTGATGACGGAGAAGACCGATCTCGGCGGAACAATCTGGTTTTCTATGGTATATCTGACAGCGCAGAAGAAACGTGGTCTGAGTCGGAGGAACAACTTCTAGATTTAATAAACAATACCATGAACACTGATATCAGTCAGTCAGACATTTCGCGCGCGCATAGCATTGGGCGTTTCGTAACCGGGAAAACCCGTCCGCTTGTAGCAAGTTTTCAAAACTACAAAACAAAAGAACTAGTCTTTTCAAAACGTGATCTGTTGAAGAATACAGGAAAAGGAATGAGTGGAGACTTCTGCCAAGCCACGCGCAATATCAGAAAAAAATTAATAGAGTATGGTAAATACAAGGGCAGCACATCTTTCAAACTTGGGTATAAAAAACTTTTTCTGGGTGGCAAATGCTACACATATGACGAGAATCGGGGTACTATCCGCGAAATCGGTAATTCCTCTGAAGGCACAACTGAAGACACAGTTGAAAACACTACTGAACACTCAAGCGAGGCTCATGACCGACCTCTCCGGTCTGGTCGCGCGCGATCGAAAAGATAGGACCACGAGAGGGGAGGCGCTTCGAAAAGCTTCGACTACTCTCTCCTGTACTCGAACATTCGTAGTCTTTATCCCAAAAAGGATGAGTTATGCGCTATGATCGATGACTGCAACGCTGATATCATTGTATTAACAGAAACTTGGCTAAATAGCAAAATAACGAATAATGAATTGTTTAAATGTGAAAAGCGGTATGTTGTCTTCCGGAGTGACCGAACAGGCAGAGTTGGTGGCGGTGTCCTAATTGCTATTAATGAGTGTATTGACTGCTTTCTAGTACCTATTGCTACGAATTTAGAGCTAATCTGGTGCTGCATAAATCTTAATTTTAAAAAAGTAATCCTAGGTGCATGTTACCGATCCCCCTCGACGGACACATCATTTTGCGATAACCTACACGATTCCTTAAATCAGATTATCACCCGTTTCCCTGCAGCTGAAATCTTGCTCTTAGGCGACTTCAATTTTCCGAATATTGTCTGGTCACATAACAATCCCTTTTCTACCCCTTCGTCCGCAGAATCCAACTTGTTTCTTTCCATTTGTTCAGACTTCAGCCTATCACAGATTGTTAGTCTTCCCACACGTGTAACGCAAAACACATCATCACTGCTTGACCTTATTCTTACGTCATCAGCGGATAACTTATCCGCGGTTTCACACCTGCCTGGGCTGAGCGATCATGATATATTACACTTCACGCTAACTGTGACTCAAACAAAAATTAGCCGACAGAAAAGAAAATTTCGTGATTATAACAAAGCTGATTACACCACCATCAACAGTGAACTCTGCTCATTTTTAGATGTTTTTTTGCTGCTCTGTCAGGATCGGCCCATAGAAACTAACTGGCGCATGTTCAAAGAAAAAATTTCAGAATTAATCAGCCGACACGTCCCCCTTCGAACCGCCTACACCAACAGTAAAGCCCCTTGGTATAACACATACTTAAACAGGTTATCCAACAAAAAAAAGCGTTCATTCCGTTCAGCTAAACAGTCTTCAAAACCGACAGCTTGGCTAGCGTACAAAAAAGCGGCAAAGTCTTATAATACTTCCTTAAGGTCAGCTAAATTTTCATTTTTGAACACTACTCTTCCACAATTATTAAAGACTAATCCAAAACGTTTTTGGAATGTTATACGAGGAAGTACTAATAAGGACGGCTTATCACTACTCACAAGTTCCGGGGAATCAGTACCGCCTCACCTTTGTTCCAAAGTACTTAACGACACATTCGTTCAGTCATTTTCATCCCCTGTGCTTACCAATCAGATGCCAGCTATAAATACTACCAATTATCACCTCATGGAACCCATAATATTTGAAGCAACTGGCATCAAAGCCATAATAAACAAATTAAAACCCAAATTATCTTGTGGAGTCGACGAGATCAATGTTAAATTTTTGCAACATACCGTGGAATACTGTTCAATCATACTAGAGTGCATTTTTTCTCAGTCGTATAACTCTGGCAGTATACCTCATGATTGGGAAAACTGGAAAAGTAATCCCCATCCACAAGTCAGGTCCAACACATAATCCGCTCAACTACAGGCCCATTTCCCTTACATCCGTACCATGTAAAATTATGGAACACATTATATACACGCATCTAGTTAACTTTCTTGAAGATAACTTTTTTTCCAGTGTGCAGCATGGATTCCGTAAAAATTTCTCCTGTGAAACTCAGCTAGTCCCTTTCACTAATGATTTGCATGCCTATCTAGACTGTGGTTTTTCAATTGATTGCATATTCCTCGATTTCTCCAAAGCTTTTGACAAAGTTAACCATACACTACTTCTTCATAAACTAAGCTTCCTAAACATAGACCCTGCAATAATTGACTGGATTAATGCTTTCCTCGCATCCCGCGTTCAGTTTGTAACCACTAATGAAGTGAACTCACCCTCGGTCCCAGTTCAATCCGGCGTCCCGCAAGGGTCGGTTCTAGGTTCTCTCTTATTCCTGATTTATATAAATGACTTACCTTCTCACGTTTCTTCCAAAATTTGTCTTTTTGCAGACGACTGTGTGTTATACCGTAAACTAACTGATGCTTCAGATGCTTTATTAATTCAGAATGACCTCAATAATATTGTGGAATGGTGTAATACATGTTGCATGGAATTAAATATTAACAAATGCAAATCAATGAGGGTATCTCGCACTAACCACATAAGTCCCACTTATATGCTTAATAACGTCTCATTAGAATCGGTGACATCATACCGGTATCTGGGAGTTCTCATTACCAATAATCTATCTTGGAAATCGCATGTCAGTTATATCACTTCTAAAGCCAGTAGCACCCTTGGATATATACGCCGTAATTTCCGCCTTGCACCATCATCATTAAAATTACTATTGTACACAACTTACATTCGTCCACAACTTGAATACGCGTCATCTGTCTGGGATCCCGGTCACGTAACACTCATACATTCTCTTGAGGCAATACAAAATCGCTCAGCCCGGTTTATCTTAAACAACTACCAAAGGACCGCTAGTGTTACTAATATGAAAACCTACTTACAACTACCACTTTTATCTCGCCTGTCTCTCTTTCATAAAATATACCATCATAACACAACCTTGCGCTATCTTTGGGTTCAACCACCGTCATACATTTCAACTCGCCGTGACCACAGCAAAAAGGTACATATTCCACACTCAAATACGCTTGCATATTCATACTCGTTTATTCCTCGGACAAGCAATGACTGGAATAACCTACCAGCATCACTAACAAGTATATCTGAAATTGAGAACTTTAAATCAGCATTACACAGTTTCTTCTCATAGCTAGTGCTCATATCATCATCATGGCGTTCATAGATGGTGTTCATATTCCCAATACGACTGTTTGTTTATTAGGAACTGCATTCCTTGTTTATTATTTGTTTTCCTTGCCATATTTTTCTGTATTTATTAACACCGTTACTGATGTCGTAGTTTACTCTTTGTACCTTTGTTCTTTTTCATTCTTTTTGTATGCTTACTTTCGTTTTTGTACTGGTTTTACACAGTTTGTGTATATTTTTTACTAATAACTTTTTTGTGTAAATTGTGTATGCCTCTGCATCCGCCCCTCTCCTCTATAATGTACATTTGTACCCTGAGGGTATAATAAATAAATAAATAAATAAAACGAGGAAAACTACGATCTTGTTAAGCAGCTGGATCGCGGAGGACTTGTTTTCCCGGCAATGTTTGCAGTGAATGCCGTCGCACACAATTACGTCGTAGTTGAACAGCTTGCAAAGGACGCGGAGTTTTTAAGAGCGCCAGACCAGCGTAAGCTCGTCACGGAGCTGACAATGGATTTGCTGACAAATGACGACTCGTGTGAATTTGATGCCTGTGACGATGGACACACGTGCGAATTTGTGCTTAAACACATTCTTTGGTGCAGCACTAACATCCTTCTCAAAAACTTTTGCAGCCGGATGAATGACAGAACGGTTGATGACGACAACAAATCTAAAAAAAGAAAAGCTGAAACCCTAAAAAGCAAATAAACGAACTTGCGTTCCGTAACACGTTTTGTTGGGAACAATTTGTTAAAACACATTATTGTACGCCAAGCGATGAGCTCCCCCAATTCTTGCGCGCGCTTATCTGCTTCCGCAGCGCCCGCCGGCCTCGACGCATGACGTCACGACGGGAGCGCTGAGGCCTGAACTCGTCTAGGTGGTGTTGGCCTAGGCGGGTTTCTCGCGCGTAGAGCGCGGCTACGGCGGCACCTTAGACGCGTGGAAGACGCGTGGTCTAAGTTCGCCCATATCCGCAAATCCCCATCAGCCCCGCGCCCCGCCGCAGTCCGATGCTCCCTGCGACCGGACCCTGCCACCCCGCAGCTAAGCCACCGTTTCTCCCCACTCGCTTTACTCTTTTCTTGCCCTGTCGCTCTTTCCTGTCCTAACCTTTTGTACAACATTGCTCTGATCTTGTAAAGTTGTTGTATAGTTCTCGCACTTCTGTATTCCTCTTCTTGTTCATAGTTGATTGTGTTGTCATTGTATTTATTCGGGTATTGACACTATAGTGTGGGGTTTGTTTTGTAACCTTTCGTCTTTGTTCTTTACTGAAGAAAAGAGGAGTTTTTTAAGAAACTTCCCTACGCCTCATGCCTCCAGTGAAAGGCAAGTTGCGCGTGGCCTCTACCGCTGGTCAGAGGTAGAAAATCATCTTTTGCACGTGGGGTACAAAAGTTTGTCGCTCCACCTTCTCCAAACTTACGGAGAGTCCAGTGGTGGGCAGGGTGGCCCCAATAATTACAATTTTGGCGTCAACCAAACATCAAGCCGTCCACGATATCGTGACAGCAGCATTTTATTTCGCACCCTTATTACCTACAATATACCAATATCCGTTTAGTGCTTCAATATGCATTGCCATTTATTCAACCTTGGGTATCCCACGAGCGATATGGAGAGATCGAGGAAAACTGCTCTGAGCTGCTGCCATTCTCTACGTCCGCCGCCTGCCTTGCGGCTGTGAGTGATATCAATCTGCGGAATTTCGGAAAATGGTCTGGCGCAGCTGCGCGTGCCAGCCGTGAGAGGAGAGGCCAGCCACTCATCGCTTAGCATTGTAATGTACAGGAGTGTGTGATTTGGCTCAAATTGTCCAGACGTTATTTTATATTCCATTACTGTTGCCGCATTCAAAGGAAAACTATGCACTTTGATCGAAGGGCATATCAAGCGCCCCAGCCACGTTCGGCTGTGCTGTGAAGAAAGTATGACGCAAAGCGACATCGATATGACTTCAGGTCTAGCGGGTGTAAGTAGATGTAATCGGCTGAAATATGTAAAATCCAATCACGAGAATCTCCAATGCTGACCCGTCTGTGCGTCGTTCCTAAAGCGTCGATATTTCGATGTGTTTGATCCATGTCGTCGAGCTTGAGCAAATTTTCAGGCATGCATACTATGGGCAACCTTTTCCGCGCAACGACTTTATTATCTACGTGTTACAATAATCGGCGCAATGAATCTTTTTAATACACCGCGATAATAATGCGACGAGAGTACAACTGCGGAATATAGCATCTATGAAGGTCACCAGCCCAATCCCTCATAATAGCATCTACTTCCAAGACTGAAATGAGCTGGAGGTTGGTATTTCAGATCATTTTGTTTTTCTTCCCTGCGACAGATAAATGAAGTTTCGTCTTTAAAGAAGTGATCATAATATGTAAGACACCTCCCAAAAAACGGCTGCCTGTGTCACGAAGTGAACTATATGTAAAGTGCTCGTGAACCTTTTCTCCAAATTCAGCACAGAAATATTACCTGTACCTCCTCTCACATTGAAAAACAACGGAGACCAAAAAAAAAGAATCGTCAGAGACACTTAAGACGGTGTACGTGCGAGAAAGTGTAAGTCCACCCACTTACTTTGTCAACACAGTTGCCGCGTCATATCATCATCATCATCGTCGTCGTCATTAACCTCACTACGCCCACTGCAGGGCAAAGGCTTCTCCCATGTAACAAGTGAAGGCGGGCTAGTTGGTGGTTGACAATGGAGTGCATATTGCAACCGCGCAAAACGACGCAGGACGCGTCTTGTCCTGTGCTTTCCTCTCTTCGTCCTGCGTCGTTTTTCGCGGTTGCAATATGCACTCCATTCTCTCCCATGTCTCTTCAATTAGCACAGTCCTTTTCCAGTTGCGGCCGCCGTAACCCCGCAAGCTTCTTAATCTCATCCGCCCCCTGCTACGCTTCCCTTATCTTGGAATCCGCTCCGCTAGCCTTAATGACCATCTGTTTTGTTGCCATCGCATTATATGCCCTGCCCAAGCCCATTTCTTCCTCTTGATTTCGACTAGAATGTCATTAACCCACACTGCCCCCTTCCGATCTGTTAACATTACATCTAATTTTTTTTCAGTAGCCCACTTAACTTAATATGAACCTTTTTCGGTAGCCTAACATTTGTGCCCCATAGGTGAGTACCGGTAAGATACAGCTGTTGCATACTTTTCTCTTGAGGGATATTGGTAAACTGCCATTTATGACCTGGGAGAACCTGCGATATGCGCTCCACCGCATTCTTATCCTTCTAGTTACTTCTCTCTCAAATCCGGATCAATGATCAATACCTGCCCTAAGTAGACATATTCTCTTACTACTTCCAGCACTTGATGTGCCCCGTGCAATGCAGCTAGCAATTCTACCTCTGCACGGTGCTGCGTAGCAGCCGCCCGCTACACCGCTGCACCCGTTTTGACCTGCGCGCTGATCCGCCTTAAGAGTGTGATGAAATATCTAGTAGGTTAACGACCATTTATGCAGAATTTCTCTTTCTAGTTAACGTTCATAGGTCCCTGGCACGGTTAATTGGTGCACCACTCCATTGGCATGGTAGGTGTTGCCAATGGTAGAATTTCTTCCCATCCAGGTTGCTCTTACTGATCAACCTCGAGCGATAATTAATTCATTTAAATGTCACCTGTCAGCTTCCACGAGGACGCCATTTTTCTGGGCACCGCCCAGTGTTAACAAGCACAAAGTCGGGTATTCCGTAAGTGGTTCAAGTAAGGCTTGCGCCTTCATGCGCTTAAAGTCCTCATCAGAGCCACGGTGTTAAAAACTAAATTGATATTCGTACACAAGAAGAGGTCCGCACTGCACGCCAATGCTGCTAAAAGCGACTCCGAAGAACAGAAATCATGGTCGTCCTACTGGATACACCTGTTGTGCACAGTGTGAAGTATTCTTTGTAAACGGTCTGTGTGAGCAGTGCTGCTGTCGTCCACAGCAAAGCTCATATAATCTACCTCGAGTGCATTCATAGACAAGTTCACAGCATTCCTGGGCCAAATTTAAGGAGGGAAAGATGCGAAAAGCATTTTTCTCGCATCTTGCTTTTGCCAAGTGACAGCGTCGTTTGGGCGAGGCTATTATCAGCTTTCTGAAGGCGAAGGATATAGGGGGCGCAAGCAGCGACGGGAAGAGCTGTTGCATTAATGACCGCACGTGGTCTCCGTCCTTCTAGTTTCGGGCACCGACTAGAGCTGTGTTGACCGAACACTCGCCACCTCCCCTGTACCGACATGCACATGGGGGTGGCTTGGCCCGAAGTGAGTGGCGCGCACTACCTGCAGTCTTTTGCTGACGGGCAGGGAAGCGAGAACTGCTGACCGCCTATCCTCGCCGCCCGTCCTGGAAGGCACCAGGGATGACTTTGCCCCACAAATGCGGCACGCATAGCCTATATTCTAGGCTGCACTCCCTTCCTAGCCTATCGAATCTACCAAACTTGCATGCGGGATACAGACCCCACATACCTTTACCTTATATGGGCCCCTGCTCATCAGGAGTTGGAAAGAAACGAGGCAGCAGACGCAGCCACCTGCGCGCTCTCTAAGCGGGCTGCTTTCTCCTCCCCGCCCCGTAAGGAACCCGATTTTAATCCTGTCTATACCTTCAAATATGTTACCACCTACTATCATGATAGTCATCGCCTTTACCCTCGCCCATGTAAACGTTTCAAGACCACTCACCACTCATCCACTCATGCGCCCTCTGACCAATATAGTGCTGTGCCCAGCAGCGCTAAAACGTTCTGACCCCTCCTTCAACGGCAGCTGCCCGCACTGTAGAGCGGTGTCTCGTGACACCTATCACATGCTATGACTTGCCCCTCCAACTCAACTATTTCCCCCAATCCTCAACCGAACCCGGGAGGATTGGGAGGCGATCCTGCTTGGCTGCCACGACTTACAGACCCAAAAAGGCTTAGTCGGCCGTAACCGGGCGGCGGCCACCGCCACTGGCGTCCCAAACTAGGGACTGCCACCTAGCGCTTGCAAGGATCGGTCCCTTAGGGGCTGATCAAAACATACCTCATGTCACTTCCTTATAACTGTCTTCACCACAACACCCACACCCCAGCCTGCAAGTTGGAACGCAATCTTTGCAGCCTTTTGCCCAGGACTACCAAGTGATGTTTTACAAGCAGCTGGCTCACTATGTGCAATAAATTCTAAATGTGTGTACACATATCCTTGTTCCCCTAATTATTCTCTCGAGCAGCGACCCCTTCACTGTTCGCGATCAGATAACGCTCTGTGTGGCTCTGAAGCTTTTGTTATGCAGCCTTCTTCCATAGGTTATCTCACTTATCATTCTTAGTCAGCTGGGCCACTTTGTGATATTTGATAGAACAATAAAAATTGGCTGGCGGTTCAACTTTGCTCAGCAAAAATATTGTGCTAAAGGACCGCTTTTATTCTTGGTGCACACCACCGCCACGTAACGGAAAGCGCGAATGAGGAGAAGGGGGACAAGAAGGACAAAAGGGGGGATGTTAACCTGTAGATGATTCCAAAAACATCGCAAGATCTTGTTTGGCTCTTATCCATCGTAATAGTCCTTCGCACTAATATCTGGTTAGTGGAAATGTATAGTCATAGCCTAAGAGGGAGACCTTGGCCTTAAGGGATAATATTGAGATCTAAAATGTCCGGGAAAGGTTCTAGTAGGACTAAAAGCTGTGCAGTTTGAGTGGGACCGAGATCGGAAAGCATGATGGTTTTGAAGGCGCGTGTCGAAAGAGAAGTAAACAGGAGATGAGCATCGGGATCATGAAATGCATCTCTCATGAACGTCTTGATTATGTTGGCTACTGTGTTGATTTGTGTTGAACTCTTCGGCTACTTTAACTATCTTATCCATATTGCTAATGACATTGCCCTCCTTGTCTCAACACATTCGACTTGTTTTTACCAATACCTAGCTTACTCTTCACCGCTTTTAGGCCTTCTTATGTCAGCCTTTTAGGCTTTCTTATGTCTTATTAAGCTTTCTTATGTCAGCTTCCTTCCCTTTATTTATCGACTTGGACTGCTCTTCTAGTCCTATCCTGTGTGTAGCGCTACACGCCTTCATGCTTCGGCGTTTCTTAATCAGATCTTTCGTCTCTTGAGATAGCTTTCCGTTATCCTGTCGAATCATCATACCGCCTACTTCTGCGCACTCCGTAATAATAGCTCTACAGTATACAGTGATAGAATGCAGTATGTGCCCTCCCCTTAGTGCTGTATACGCCTCGTGTGTCCTCCTAACCTCACTATGTCCTATGGCATCCATTTATTATTCACTAGTTCCTCGAACCGCACTGCTATGCTCGCCTTATTGGGTAAGGTTCTAGCACTAATCTTTGCCAGCTTCAGTTTCTAGTGGTGACCGGTCCGGAGCCAGAGGTGGTCAGCACCCTCCGCTACGTCAAAGGTTTGACCGGCGCTTTGGTCAGTTGCTTATCAGCCGCTGGCGACTGAGGGCCGAGTTTTAATTTGGTTCTTCATAGAATGTTGTGGCCAAGTGCTAAGTCAGGGCGGCCAAATACTGCTCTCGTGAAGAAAGGCTTTGTCGGTTCTGGTCGCCGGGATCTGGCCGTTCGCCCGGCCTGTGTATCTTTAACGTGATAGCGCTAAAGGCTTCGTTACGTAAAATACTCGCGGTCGGCGTTATGGGTGGTAAATCGGGTGGGGTAGGGAGGCCAAGGCTGCAAGCCTCGGAGAAGCAGCCAAGGCGAGCAAGCCAGGCCATGCGACTTTATGGAATTAGCACAACCTACCCACCGGATTATGAGAAAACTAACCAGACTGGCAGGTAGCAGTTAATTGATCTCCTGATCTCTAGAGGATGCTTGGGAAGGGCAATTTTGGACACGCAAGACCAACCGGCGGCACCACCTGACAGGGTAGGGCAGTGGCGCATTCCTTAACCACTACACCGTTCCGCAAGTACTGGTATGAGGACTCCCAGGGAGATAGGAACATAAAGTTGATAATTACCATTTCTGCATATATGTGCCTTAAATCATTAGCGTTATCCCGTCATACCCTTACGGTGGAGCTTAAGCGACCCATTCTATGTTTAAATTTTTGTCGTGTCCGGTCGCTGTGTTGAATGCAGCGAAAGACGCACACGGTACTTTAAGACTTCGTTTATTTAAAGCCGATGAGGGTGCGACCAGCGTCGACCGAGGCAGGAGCCGAACTGGCCGCCCGAAGAAAGGAGGGAGCGGAGAAGCGTCCACGGGAGGGAGTGGCTTCCCAAAACAGGAGGAGGATGCGGGGTCGCACCATGGGGGGGCATCTGGCGACAGCGTGCGACGAGGGGCAAGTGGTCGTTAGGAGGAGGATGCGAGTGGTCGTTAGGAGGAGGATGCGAGTGGTCGTTAGGAGGAGGATGCGGGGGCGCGCACACACAAAAGCAATAAGGGGACACAACACTTCCTTCCCCCTTAGAAAGTTGCCTGGTATCGTGCAGGGGGTCGGCGCTCACGCGTGGAGGCGCGCTGGCTTTGTGCGCTCGGGGGAGAAACACTTGTAGGCTGGCTGTTGTTCGCTGTGTCTCCTAGGTCTGTCCTGGGCGAAGTCTCTTCTTCCGGGAAGAGGTGCCAGGCTATGTGGGAAGATGGTGCACGTGTTCTCTCCGCTGGCGGACAGCTCTCAGACGGCGTCGTAAATCTACGCAGCTGGTTGAGATGTCGGCGTGCTACTGTGCCATGTATGTTGACGAGCCAAGAGCGCAGGCCTATGCGTCTGACAATTGTAGCTTCCTCCCAGCGTGGCTTTTTCAGAAACTGTCGGGCGAGGACGCGCTGCCCCTCATTAAGCGTGCCGCAGCGCGGAATTGCTTTTTCTTCCCGGAACGTCTCTGCCTTTGGCTCGGGGAGGATGGCTGTGAGCTGGGTTCGCATTTCACGCTCGAACATCATTTTCGAGGGGGTCTCGCCTGTTGTGCTCTGAACCGTCGTGTGCTGCTTGAAGAGAAAGCGCGCAAGGCGGCGCTGCAGCGAGCCTGTCTGATCTCTTTCAAGGGCGCGTTTTAGCTCGGCTACGTAGCGCTCGGCTTGTCCGTTTGTCGCTGGGTGGTAGGGGGCCGATGTAACTGATGAGATCCCGTTGTCGCGATAAAACTTGAGGATCTCCGCAGACACAAACGGTGTTCCGTTGTCCGACACTACCTTGCGCGGCAGGCCGAACGTTGCAAATAGTGATCGGAGGTTGTCAATGACTGCTGCCGAAGTCGTCTGTCCCATTTGCCTTATCTCAAGCCACTTTGTGTAGGCATCTACGACCACAAGGAAAGTGCAGCCCTCAATTGGTCCTGCAAAATCAATGTGCAGTGTGTGCCATGGTGTGTCTGGCTTTTCCCATTCTGGGACAGGAGCTTTCGGCGGGGCGCTCCGGCTGCTCTGGCAAGGCTTGCATTCTCGCACCACTGTTTCGATGTCGTTGTCAATGCCAGGCCACCACATGTAGCTTCTGGCACACTTTTTCATTGCAACGATGCCCCGATGTCCGGCGTGGATGAGAGACATAGCTTGTGCGCGTAGTTCTCTCGGCATCACAACTCGGGACCCAAATATGATGCAGCCGCGATGGGTGCTCAACTCTGTAGCTCGCCTGCGGTAAGCGTCGAAGTTGTCCCCTTTGAGTTTATGCACGTTGCCTTGTTGAACAGCTGTGTAAACTAGCCGGAGAGCTGCGCACTTCTGCGTAGATGCTGCAACTGTGCCTGCTGTAAGCGGAGGTTCTGGCAGTGCTTCGAACATCAGAACGTCTCCTGGTGGAAATGGTTCGTCAACAGTTGCGTCTAGTGGCAGACGGCTTAGCGCATCGGCGTTTTGATGTTTACTCCCATTGCGGTAGACCAGAGCGTAGTCGTACGCTGAGAGTTTGATGCACCAACGTGTCATTCGCGGAGACAAAGTTGGTGGCATAGGCCTTTGTGGTCCCAGAATGCCCAATAGCGGTCGGTGATCGGTTATAAAGGTCACCTTCCGGCCGGCAATGTACTGGTGAAAATGTGTCGCCGCGTAGACGATGGCTAGCCCTTCTTTGTCAAGTTGCGCGTAGTTGCGTTCTGCTTGCGACAACGTACGTGAGGCGAAGGCGATGGGAGCTTCCCTTCCTTGCTCGTCAGTTTGCGATAGAACCGCGCCGACTCCGTACGGTGATGCGTCGCAAGCCAAAAGCAGAGGCTTCCTTTCGTTGTAGTGGCGGAGGACTGTACATCTTCGAATCAGGTCTTTCAGGGCATCGAATGACTGCTGATGGCGTGGCGACCATGTCCATGTCACATCTTTCCGAAGGAGTTGGTATAAGTCGTTGGCCACGGTAGCTCTTTGTTCCAAGAACCGGTCGTAGAACGTCAAGAGTCCGAGAAAAGCCTGTAGCTCCTGCTTGTTTGTTGGAGCTCGTGCTTCTGTGATTGCTCGCACTTTGTCCTCGGTAGGGTGAATGCCTTCCGCATCAGTTCGGTGTCCCAGAAATTGCACCTCTGGCACCGCAAAACAGCACTTCGATTTGCTTATGCACAAATTAGCGTTTGCTAGCCTTTCGAGAACGAGCTCTAGGCGCACTGCATGCTCTTCAGTGGAAGTGCCACTGATGATGACATCGTCAAGGTAGACACAAACTCCTGGGATGCCCTGAAGCACTGTCTCCATGAATTTTTGAAATATGGACGGGGCTGCAGCTACGCCAAAAGGCAGTCGCTTGACTTTGTACAAGCCTTTCAGTGTGTTAATTGCCAATAATTCAGCAGTTGACTCGCTCACCTTCAGCTGCTGATACGCCTGGGTGAGGTCCAATGTGCTGAAGACTCTTGCGCCACGTAGTACACTGAATACTATTCAGGTGTCGGTAGCGGGTAAGAGGACGCTTTAGTCGCAAGATTGACGGTGCTCCGGTAGTCTCCGCAGAGGCGTATGGTTCCGTTCTTCTTGCGAACTACGACAAGTGGTGTGGCCCATTCTGAATGCTGCGTCGGCTCGATGACACCTTGCTGCTCCAGTTTGTCCAACTCTTTTTCAACTGAAGCTCGGAGAGCAAACGGCACCGGCCTGGCCTTCAGAAATTTGGGTTGCGCGTTGTCCAACAACTCCAGTGTGACCGGGGGCCCTTCGTTTCCTGGAATCTCTTCCGAGAATACTCTTTCGTATTTCTCTTGCAGTTGCTCAACCATGTTCTGGCTCGGCGTCTGGTGTATGCCGCATATCATCACGCCTAGTGGAGAAAACCAGTTTCTCCCTAGAAGGCTTGATCCTGTGCCCTTCACAACAAGCAGAGGTAGCGTATGGGTCTGGCCGTTGTAGTTAACCTGCACGTTGGCAGAGCCCAATAGTGGCAGATTCTGTCCTGACCACGTTCGCAGGTGCGTGTCGTCTTGTTGCAGGGCGGGTGCGTCAGATGGCCATGAAGTTCGGAACGTGTCCTCACTGATCAGAGTACAGGCTGCGCCGGAGTCCACCTCGAACTTAATCAGCTGGTGATGTACGCTTACTTCTGTAAAAATCTTCGGTCGCGTGCCGAGATTCATGGTGTTCAGGTCGTACAACACAGATGGTGTTGCTGATGTTGTTCCATGGAGATCAGATAGCGGCGTATTCTCTGAGGCGTTGACGCTGTGATTAGGCTGGGAAGGTGACTTTATCTTGGCAAGTCTCCGTTTCGTAATGCATGCTCTTTCGATATGCCCTCGCTTTTGGCAAAAATTACACGTGGCTGACTGGAATCGACATCCCTGGGGGTTGTGTTGGTCGTGACACCGCCAGCAGCGTTGTGCCTTTTTGACCGATTTTACAACAACAGAAGGCTTGCGCACCTGGTTGCTTGTCTGGTGTACCGGCTCGGTGTTCCGGCGAATCCCTCTCTGCTGGTGACCGGCGCTCTCCGCTCGAACGGCGATGTCGTAAGCTTTGCTGAATGTGAGGTCCCTCTCAGCGAACAGGCGCTGCTGCAGTGACTCGTCACTCAGTCCGCACACAAATCTGTCGCGTAACATCACGTCCAAGGGAAGCATGGTGGTGTTAGCAGAAGAAGCTGCGTCTCCCTCCTGCCCGGTAGCTGTTGTCGACAGCGTTCCAAAATTGCAGTCGGCAGCGAGCTTCTTGAGCGCGGCTACGTAGGCGCTCACAGTTTCTCCTCCCAGTTGATCTCGTCGTTGGAAGCGAGCCCGGCTGTAGACCTCGGATGGTCTTGGTTCGTAGTGCTTTTGCAGCGCTTTTACGATGTCGTCGTAAGACACTGCCGCTGGTGTGCTTGGCTGAATAAGGGCGCAGACAGTATCGTAGGTCTGCTCCCCGCACAGCGTCAGCAGGTTGGCCCTCTTCAAGGCTGGGTCTGTGATGTTGTTAGCTTCAAAGTAGAACTGAAGGCGTCCAACCCACGATGACCACGATGAGCCGTTGAATTCTGGTATCTGATTGGGAAACCCTCGCGTAGCCATGGCTTGTCAATAGCGTTGCGTAGCGCGGGTCGAATCCACTTTCTCGTCGCCACTGTCGTGTCCGGTCGCTGTGTTGAATGCAGCGAAAGACGCACACTGTACTTTAAGACTTCGTTTATTTAAAGCCGATGAGGGTGCGACCAGCGTCGACTGAGGCAGGAGCCGAACTGGCCGCCCGAAGAAAGGAGGGAGCGGAGAAGCGTCCACGGGAGGGAGTGGCTTCCCAAAACAGGAGGAGGATGCGGGGTCGCACCATGGGGGGGCATCTGGCGACAGCGTGCGACGAGGGGCAAGTGGTCGTTAGGAGGAGGATGCGAGTGGTCGTTAGGAGGAGGATGCGAGTGGTCGTTAGGAGGAGGATGCGGGGGCGCACACACACAAAAGCAATAAGGGGACACAACAATTTTCAAATACGGTGTACATTTGCGCGACGCCGGGACCCTGATCCTGCTTCTCTTCCCCGCTAGGCGGATGCTTTACTCCTACCCTATCGCTGCCATGTTTATGCCCTTGTCTGTCGCAATATAAGTGCGAGGTTTGTCCAAATCTGTGAGGAGTTGATTGCGTGGAACAGTGAATTTGTTTTCGTATGTGAAGGTATTGTAATTATGAAGTAGCCGCCGGGAAGGTTATCTGTTAGGAACTTATGTGGCTTCACTATGAGCTGTGAACCCATGTAAGGTAATGTGTTGTGTCGCTTGTAACACTTGCGCCTATTGCCGTGGGTGTGGTTAGGTCTGTTAAGAGTCCGAGAGCATAATCAGTATTGGTGGTAGAGACGAGGTAACCTTTAGGAGTGTTGGAAGGTAATCATATATTCTCTAGCGGGCGCCATTCTCGAGTGAGGAGGAGCTGCGAGCTGCGAAAGGAGAGCATAAGATTTACCATTGTCTTTGGGGAGGTTGTAAATGTTGAAGATAGTGAGGTCGTGTGCTTGTGTCGGTGTGGAGCTCGATAGCTAGAAAATCCTAACCGTAGTAGGGGTATATGTAGGGTGCGGTCTACAAAGGGTTAGGTTTCGAGTTTGAGGGTGGCTGTGAGAGGTCTGGAAGCTGTCGCTTGATAACCTGTAATGTTTGTGTTGGTGCTTTCTGTTTCTTCTCGCGCAATGACGTGAGGAGGGTGTGGAGTTTTCGCAATGTGGAGATTGTGTTTACCCGCCGCGGTGGCTTAATGGTTAAGGAGGCCGTCTTCAAGCTCGGAGTACCCGGGTTCGAACCGCGTTTCGATGGAGGAGGAACGCAAGGCGCCCGTGTGTTGTGCGATCTCAGTGCGCGTTAAGGATCCCCAGATTGTCGAAATTATTCTGGAGACCTCCACTGCGGCACCTCTTTCTCTCTTCTTTCACTCCCACCTTCATCTCTTCCCTTACGGCGCGGTTCAGGGGTCCGCCGATATATGTGAGACAGATACTGCACCATTTCATTTGCTCAAAAACCAAATATTATTAGACTGGGTTGAACTTGTTTTTGCCGTATGCGAAGACACTTCTATTGCCAAACCACGGTACATGTTTACGCCTCGGGTTGAGAGGTGGTATGTGTACTTCTGGGGCAGTTCAGGGGTTGTTGTTTTGAGGTTTATAGAGCTAGTGTGCCTGGGTGCGGGCGGGTGTTGGCGGTGGAGGGATATGCTGTGATTTTTGCAATGCGCTACTTGCGGGGAAGGTCGGGGGAGGTCAATTGATATAGGGTGTCAATAATGGCGTCATGCTTATCATTGGCACTGTTCACCAGAACCTGTTGCCTGTCCATCATAGTATGCAAAAGTTGCGATTGCTCTTGGACAAGCTCTTGTGTCATAGTAGCTCGGAGGAGACATTTGCCATCATGAGAGTGAGTTAAGCATTCATCTGTCGACACTAATGCTTGATTTTTGAGTGGCAGTGAGGTAAAGTTTTTGGGAGAAGTTGGTCCAGTTTGCCGTCCTGTTTTCCTAGAAGTAGGAATCCGATCCTGCCCGAAGAGAGGGAAGACATGGCCGTTGTTTCGTCTGATCCCTTCTATACACTCTGATCGGGTATGGTGGAGGTGGTTTCCGACGAGAGACGCATTGAAGGATGTACTTAACATTAGACGACGCGCAGTTTAAGGTAGCTTTATGTCGAAGAAGTCGCTGATCGTGCTTTTAAGAATAGTGTCGCTTTGTAAATGCTTGCATGCCTTGTGTCTATGTCGAGAGCATGTGCCTATGGTCAGTGGGGCTTCTACACCACTGCTATAGGTCTCATGTTTGTGTAGCCTGACTACGGTGCTCTTCGTGGCTCAAAAAATGTTTTGAGACGATCGTTGCTTGTAAAACAGGTGGTTATTTCCGCAGAATATTTTTTATGCTCGAAAGGGTGCTGAGTATTCCCTTATTAGTTGTAGTTTTTTAAGTGGATCGCTTCGTTTTACAGTGGCTGCTGGTTGGAAATATCATTATTGCAGTTATAAAGATGCTTCCTTTCAATTACAGTGTTTGTTAGTGAGTGCAGGTGTTTCAAACATTCGTCGTCGTCGCAACATGTTCTTCTCAGGCGCGTTGCCAGTTCTAAAAATATTCCCTACTTAAAGTGTCTTCCATGAAGGCTAGTGAAATATAGGCATTGCTGTCTCTCTGTAGGTTTCTTATATAGTGTGGCTTTAAGCTGGCTATTTTCTAAATGGAAGGTGAGGCATTTTAGAGGAGTGGTCAGTAAATTTATTGCTAGATCGGAATGAATTAAGGAATGAGCAGAAAGCTTCTAGAGTCTCAGAAGCGTGTATCCATAATTTAAAAATGTCGCCTGCGTAACGCAGGTACACGAGCGTTTTTTCTAACTGTGAATGTGCAACTTTATCCCGGCAGGGGCTTCTGCTTCATGCAGATGTTGGGGAGTTGCGACACCAAGGGTTCCTGAACATCCGAAGGGACATCCCCTCGGGGGGAAGAGGGTGAGCAGTGCGCCAAACGGACCCGAGCACCCACGCTTAGCCGTGCGTGGCATCGCTGTGTGCGGAGAAAAGGGGATCCTGGTGGTTGAGCCGATGCCGACCGTTTGGACCTTTGAGGCCCCTCGGCGGAGGCAACACACCACTTTGGCCCCAGCTTCCTGTAGAGGGTACCTCCGGCCTGACCCGTCCGGCGGAAATTGGCAGTCGCCTTTTCCTATCCTCCCCTCTATTTTTCACGCTCGTATCTCTTTCTCACAACTCACCTATCTCCTACCCACTTCTTGGATCATTTTTTTCCCTGGCGGCGAGGTTTAACCATGTGTGACCAGCTAGCCTGAGTTGAGTCATATTGGGTTATAGTTGGGCTTTGCAGGTAGCGTGGGAAGGACTTGCTTGCAGATTCCTGTCTCTTCCCTTCGTTAGACTCCATGGTGGACGGCTGGCACCGTGGCCGAAGAATAAACATATATCATGCTTCCCCCTTTCCTAAGAAATGATAGCCCCCAAAAAAGACTGCGGACCGATGTGACAGCCCAGCAAATCCAGAAATCTCAAGAAACTTTCTCCAAATTCCTTGCTCTCCACAGCGAAGAGAGAGATGAAAGTGCCCGAATAATATCTCCATTCTTACCGTTGCAGTCACTCTTGTACACTTTAAAACAATTACAGCATGTTCCGTATATCTCCAACCAGACCTGACAGTAACACCCCATGACTCAGAAGAACTTTTAAAGCATTTACCAGAGCCATATCTGTTAGTCGGTGATTTGAATGTTCACTCCAATTTGTGGGGAAGGGAAGAAACTTACGCTAGAGGCCGAATTTTAGAACATTTTATTCTGTTTAATAATATATGCCTACTCAACAGGGGCAAACACATGTACAGTTCTCCAAGCTCAGGAAAATGGAGTTGCATAGATTTGTCTTTTAGTACGCCTTCCGTTTTTACTGGCTTTAAATGGGATGTCTTGGACAACCCAACCCGTCTAGCAGCCATAATTAACCCATTCTTATCAACCTATCATCTTGTCCGCAAATCATTGCTACAAAGCCAAGACGTTGGAAGCTGCATTTTTTCCGACTCGGCGCTGTTTCAAGAAAATGCCAGCCCAAAAAAATAGATGCACGCAACTTAACTATAGATGAGCTTAATGAAATGGTTACAAACTGCATTATTTCCGCTGCACGCCTGGCTATACGTTAGTCTTCTGGAGTGGTGAAACAAAACCACAAAACCTGGTATACAAAAAAAATGTAGAGTAGCGAAAAAGAAAAAAAAAACAAAGCATAGGGAAACTTTCGGAGGTACCCCACCCAGAAAAATTTCATAAACTTTATAAAAGCAGGAGCAGAAGCCCGGTATATCCGCCGTTGTGCTGAAAAGACTTATTGGCAAAGTTACGTGACCACCATAAATAGGTCAACCACATCAAAAGAAATGCGGGAGAAGACACGATAGCTTAATGGTAAATACTCCGCATTCACACTTCCCCTTCTAACAGCCCCTGGTATACAGACAAATATCTAAGAACATGCCGACATTTTAGATGAATATTTTTCGGCAATTTCCAGCTCACCAAACTACAGAGAATCATTTCTAAAATGCGAAAACGCAGCCGAGAAACAAAGACTCCGTACAAGTGAGTACACAAACGAACGATATAATAATTAATTTACAGTACAAGAAATCAACACAGACTTGTCCGCGGGTAAACAGACTGCACCCGTCCCTTACGGAAAACACTATCAAATGATGTCCCACCTCTCTGAGCCAGCCGTAGAGGGACTTTTAATTTTTGTAATAAAGTTTGGGTATCGGGTAAACAGCCCGATTCCTGGAAGAATGCCATCGTTCCATTATTAAAACCCGAAAAACCACAAATCTCTCCCAGTAGTTGTAGGCCCATTACCCTCACCAGCTGTCTAGCAAAATCCTTTGAAAATATCGTGAATATTAGATTAGACTTCGTGTTCGAAGCTCGTGACCTTCTCGATGTTAATCAGTGTGGTTTAAAAAAGGCCTGTTCCACAATAGACCACCTATTAGTCTTGAAAATACTCTCTGTGAAGCTTTTATACAAAAACAACAATGTCTCGCTGTTTTTTTTGGTTTAGCGAAAGCATATGATACAACCTGGAGGTTCGGGATTCTTCACTACGTGGTGAAACCGGTCATTCTATGTACGCCTCGGTTCAACCCTCTCGAGAACTCTCATTCAAGAAAATGGAGTGCCTCAAGGAAGTATTTTAAGCACGACCCTCTATGTTATTAAAATGAATTCTATTAGTAACATAATTCCAAGGTTCATTACGTATTCAGTCTATGTCGATGATATTCAGATGGATTCCACGTCCTATAACATATCAACATGCGAAAGACAAGTACAGTTAACAATAAATAAACTCTCAACAAGGGCTGACCGAAATGGTTTTCGGTTCTCCCCATAGAAAACAGTGGGAATTTTTTTCTGACACAAACGCGGCCTAAAGCACACCTGAACGAAACCTAATTACCGTTAAAGAGTGACCACAAATTTCTGGGCACAACGTTTGACAAAAAACTGGCCTTCTTGCCCCACATAAAGAACCTCAAGAATAAAGCTTCTCGGTCATTAAATATCTTAAAAGTGTTTTACGTAAACGCTGGGAGTCTGACAGGACATGCCTTTTATACATCTACCGCAGCATATTTCGCTCTTGCCTAGATTATGGGTGCATAGTGTACAGTTCAGCTCGGCCGTCCTACCTGAAGCAATTGGATCCAGTACATAACCCAGGTGTGCACCTTGGCAGTGGGGCACACTGGACATCGCCCATAAACAGTCTAGACGTAGAATGTAACGGAGCACCCCTAGCAGATACAAGAGCCATGCTCACATGTGCAGAATTCCTAAAAACCGGTTCGCTACGAAAACATCTCTGCTACTCCATAGTTACGAAGTACCCGTCTAAGCAGCTTTTCAGAAACAAACACAATGCAACGAGACCCCTTATGTTCCATTTTGAAGAAATTTGTCAGGAATTATGCATTCTGGAAACACCACCTGGTGTTGCTCAGAGACCCGAACCACTGCCCCCTTGCTACACCTTTCCTGCTGTAGGCGACTACACACTGACACAATTTCATAGAAAGCTAACTCCACTTGAACACATATTACAAGAATTTTTAGCGCTCGAAGAAAAATACAAAGAACACACAGCATTTTATACAGACGGTTCCAGAACAGCACTTAACGTCGGAAGTGCTGTAGTGCAAGATAAATGGGAAAAGGTAGTCAGGTTGCCTCAGTGCGCATTAATTTCCTCAGCCGAATGTTAAGACATTTCGGTGCCTGTATCAGAAATAGTCAAAAAGAACATGCAAAATAGCATTATCTACACGGACTCACTGAGTATAATTACAGCACTGAACGCCAGAAATGTAAGAGAACCTTTAATAGCAAATATAACACATAACATAATAACTGCTGAAACACAAGGACATCAAATTAAGCTTTGTTAGATTCCAAGCCATCTTGGAATTAGAGGCAACGAGATAGCTGACGTGCGCGCTGCTCAATCTCTCCTTAAGGAAGTGAGGACTGTAAATATACCTTGTGCAGATTGCATAAAATTAGTTAAAAATAAACTTAAAGAAAAATGGCAGTCTGCATGAAATAGTGAAGAAAATAAACTATATTCAGTAACACCTATTCTGGCAGAATAGAGATTATGCAGGCATCAGAAACGTGTTATAGAGCTAATTTTATGCTGCCTGCGCATTGGACGCGCACACCTAACACATCACTTTCTACTAACAAAACAAGACAAACCTTTATATTAGAAATGTGGAGATGAGCTCTTTGTAAATCACATCCTATTGGCGTGGACAGAACTCGAACGGCTAAGGACAAAATATTTCACTGTATTTTACAATGAACGCATTGCCTTCCACCCCAATTTACTTTTAGGAGATAATCTGTTTTTAGTTTCCTGAAAGAAGTGGCGATTTTAAACAACATATAATACCACAAGCCATTAATTTTTAAATATTCCTACGCCGTGCTTCGACGCGTCTTGTGATGCACGTCATTCATTCTTCTCAAGCCTGAGAAGAAGGCTGAGGTCCTTGTTTTGATGTGTTGGGCTCCTCAGAGTCCTTGTCCACACAAGGACTGTCGTTGAAAACACCCAATTTTTGAAAAAAAAAATAAACCATGTGTTTGGCGCATGATAGCTTGAGTTGCTTACGGGCCATAAATCCCAGTACAATACAATACACATTTGACCAAATCTATACAGTCGGTAATTTAATTCAGAACTTTAATGAGATAGGCAGTAGCGCATATAAATGGGACATCCCTCCAGTAACGGGAGAGGAAGCAAAGAAAAGCGTCGGAGCAATACAAAGTGGGAAAGCAGCTGGTGGGGGTCATCTAACAGCAAATCGTTTGAATGGAGCAGGGGAGAACGTGCTAGAAAAACTAGCCACTCTGTATAAGCAATACCTTATGATGTCGAACGTACCAGAAGCTTGAAGAACGCTTACATTATCTTAATTCAAAAGAAAAAAGAGATCAGGGACTTGAAAACTTACAGACTGATCAGCTTTCTGTCCAGTGCCTATAAGCTATTAACTAAGGTACTCGCAAATAGGATCAGCACAACGTTATACTTCAATCAACCAAATGATCAGGCGGGATTGCATAAAACATATTACCAATTGATCATATTCATACTATTCATCAGGTCATAGAGAAATGCGCAAAATGTAAAAATCTACATATAGAGCTCCTTGAATACGAGAAAGTAATTGACTCAGTGGAAACCAAAACTGGCATGCAAGCCTTACGGAATTAGGATGTAGACGAGTGTTATCAGAAAACACGGTAAGAAATTTATAATGACTGCACAGCTACCATATTAAGCCATCCATAAAGCCAGCAGTAGAATTGGAATTGTCTGGCAGAGAAACGCTATCTCACCAATGCTATTTTACCGCCCGTCTATGGAGGTATTCCCAGGCCTGAATTCTGTACTAAAAATTGAGGAAGAATACCTTACTAATCTGTGATTTGCCGACACCATTGCCTTGCTAAGTGACAGTGGAGATGAACCGCAAAGTATGACCAATAATTTAGACAGGCAGAGCAGAAAGGTAGGTATAAAAATTAACATGCAAAAAACCAAAGTAAAGTTCAACAGCCTAAGAAGGTAACAAACCATCAGAAGTTTAAGCGAGGTCATGGAAGTAGAAAAGGAATAAGTTTACTTAATGCAGGTAGTGACCGCTTGTGCGGATTATGAGAGGATGATGACTAGAAGAATAAGAATGGGGCAGAGCGCATATGGCAAGTTCTCTCAGATGATGAATGGCAGTGGATTCCTAGAGAAGGCTTACGTAGCCGCGGGTTACAGAAAGTTAGGTGGGAGGTTGAGCTTAAGGTGTTTGCGGGTATACGATTGCCGCTGCTGGCAAAGAGTGGGTTAATCAGAGTGGCATGGAAAAGGAATTTGCCCTGCAGCGGGCGTAGTCAGGCTGATGATGATAACGGTGGTTATGATCTAAATTCTCCCATTAGTATTGTCCCGAGCTCATCGCTAGTCCCGCCGGCTGTTGCGTCTTACAGGCCCCTTTTGACGTTTCACTGGCGTGTGCCCGCTGGCGTGCCTCTCATGTTTGTTTTGTCGTGACTGAGGTGACTGGTTGCTCACCTCACAAGGCATTTTTTCCTTCGCATAGGGAACTGCCCAGTGGAGTGTCCGAAGTCCGGTTAAGGCATCTCACATAATGGGCGCATGCTTCTACAAGCAAGGAGGAAAGTGTCAGGCCCCCGATATTTCGGCAGACCAACCCCTGGCCGTGTAATCACCATATAAGCTGCCGGGGCCTCGCAAGTGCATGGTATAGAGCCTCAAGAGGCTTACTTCAACCGGATCGGGTACCCTCACTATAAAAAAAACGATCATAAGAGCCCCTCGCAGTGCTAATGTTTCTAGCATTTAAAGGCATGCAAAACTCTAATGGACGCCACTGGCATTCAAAAGTACTTTACCAAACCTTACCAGTAAACATGTTCCTCTCCTGCTCTTGCTTCCCATCCTCTCGGAAAAAAATATAGAAAGAAAAGTCAAAACAAAATTCAAAATTGTAACAGCACGCAACATAAAAAGTCGGTTTATAAACATAATGCACATACACTTCCGAATCATTCTCCATGTGCGTGTTTGTGTGTGCGCTCACTTGCGTGCATGCGTGCGTGAGTGTGAAAATGGCCTACCCTTCAATAAAGTCCTCTTTACCAGTGGCCAAATCTCAATCTCTCACCCAATTTCACGCACTTTTGCGTGGCGTTCCCAGGCATCTTTAGAGCGTGTGGGGGTAGGGGTCTCGGACCCAAAGGAGATGCCCTCGACTAAGCGTGGCAAGCTCAGCGGAGACCAGCTACCAAGTGACAAGAAGTTTTTGGTCGTTTGGTGCCCAGCTTTCGCCGGTCGCAAGCCACAGAATGGGTCGGATCCAAAGGTTCACAAAACAGCGTTTATACAGCAGTGAGACGATAGAGAGGATTTCACATTCACTAGCACAAACACATAAGAAGTGATTAACAAAACAATGCTACTCGTGCAAAGTTAAACTCAAGAGAGAATATAATACAACGGAAATATTTCCTCTAAAGTGCACTACCAAAAGAGAGAGGCCAAAAAGAAAACACAAATTGCTCACCGGGCACTGCGACAGTCCGATGACCAGAGGTCCCCGACGATGCCTTCCCGCAGACAGGAGCGCGCTGCCTCGTTGGTCCGCGGCTGGGGCGAGTGATATTGTCCCAGGAGTCAAGGAGGCGCGCTTCAATGAAGCTTAAACGGCGGCTAGGGCTAAACGACTGTGGTCAATGCCCTCCTTATATTAGCTTGCACCACGTCTGTTCTTCGCGCCGATTCGGCGAGCGGTGGTGCAGGGGGCACCCACGCACACAAGGCACCGGGGTTTCCTTCTCCCCCGCTTTACGTTCCGCGCCGGTGAGATGCGTCCGCGCGGTGCTGTTTTTCTTTCTTTGTAAAAAAAATCCGCCGAATTTTGTGACACTCCATTCATTTGAAAAGTTCCTGAACACATTGATTTCAATACTATACCAACCTGTCCAGCTCATTTGAGGTCATGTTTGAACTGCACTTTTATCCTGAACCCACTTTCATTCTTAAATTAAGCCGCCGCGGTGGCTCAGTGGTTATGGTGCCCGGCTGCTGACCCGAAAGACGTGGGTTCGATCCGGGCCGCGGCGGGTGAATTTCTTTGGAGGAGAAATTCTAGAGGCCCGTGTACTGTACGATGTCGGTGCACGTTAAAGAACCCCAGGTGGTCGAAATTTCCGGAGCCCTCCACTACATCGTCTTTCACAGCCTTAGTCGCTTTGGGACGTTAAACCCTATAAACCAAAACCAAACCAAACCATTCTTAAATTACCAACATCGCTAACCGTCGCACAAAAGACCACCGGTACCGATATCTAGCACCGCAGTTCAAATATAACCTGAAGCTTTACTGGCAACCAAAACATCTGTAGCGTGCAAAATAAGATGCACGTTACGATCTTGAAAAAAGGTGGCCCCATTCATTCTGTGTAGAGAACTCCTGGGTATCATCAAGTGAATAAATTCAGACCCTGAATCTAGATGCCGCGTCCACTCTGACTGCTGATGTCGCAGTAAGGGATTTCCACATAATTTTACCCAGTTTTAAAATCAGTGCCTTGTTTCGATTGCCGCCAGCGACCCTCTGTCAAAAATTCCCAAAGGGCATGCGAAGTCTGTTGTTGCCACCATAAACAGCACTGCAATGATTGTCAGCGTTTGTACGCTCTTTGAAGCAATGTGCGCACAGTGCTTTGATGGCATTGCGGTAGAGCGCTTGTCTATCGTGGAATGGGATCTATGAGGAGTGCGATGGCTAGATACTGGGCCCTTCCAAACATTCGACATATCCACCTGAAACGGCTACATGCGGCAAAGGCCTTTTCTGTCCGTCGCAGAATAGCAGACCTAATACATAAGTTACGTTTAAAGGTCGCCTTCATGCGCAAATACTTGCTTTTAATTGGACAAGAGGACTCCCCGGAATGTTGCACATGTGGCGTGCTAGAGACTGTAGAGCATGTTATAGTGGCGTGCCCAGCATATGCACAAGAAAGGTTCATGCTGGGTCCTATTTTGCCGTATTTCGACACCAGGCCCCTCTCGTATCACTTGATCCTCTACGATTGGCCATATGGTTCGAGGGCTCGACGGGCTGCGCTGGCGCTCTCACGCTTCTTAAGCGATACGAGCCTTGACTCACGTTTGCGATGTTAGCATGTGTGCCTTGTCTTTTTTTCATCTGCCTCCTACGATCATCATCATCCCCCAATGTGACCCTCTTTTTTCTCCTGTTCCCATTCCCCAGTGCAGAGTAGCAGGCCGGATGTTCATTTTTAAGGCCAACCTCTCTGCTTTCCTGTATATAAACCCTGTCTCTCTCTCTCTGTCTTGCAATTAATATCGCAACTTAAACTCCGGTGGCCCGAACTTCTCTGACAGATAAAAAAAGAAGAAAATAATTTCGAAGTTGCTGATAATCATAACCTGGACTGGGTATCACCTTGATCCCTCCGAGCAAAGCCAGCAGCGCACCTTCTCAGCAGACTGGGATCTCCGTCCTTGGTGTTGTGCTCGACCCATACCTCTGTTACGAAGAGGCCAGTCTACACGTGGCACCTGGGTAGCAACCGAGCAAGACTGAGAGAAGACTTCTGACGCAGCGGTGGGTACTAAGAATATGGCTTCGGGTCGGCCATCATTGGAAGCGGAACCTGGCAGCGTTTAATGGAAAAACTTATGCATTAACGCTTCATTTTCTGTCACGCCCGCTTCAAAGGGGGTCATGCCCTCGCATCACAAGAGCACGTTCTCGTTCTTATCCAGGTTGCGGGAGTGCAACGTAGTGTGTGCTCGTTCTCGTTAATCGGCGTTAGGAAAAATGGAAGCCACGCTACGGCTGATTCAAACACATGGAAAGCTAAAAATGGGCTTCGTGTGTCTGAAACAGCGACAAGGTTGACTTTCAAGCACACTGTAATTTCTGCTTGTTACGATCATTGCTTCAGGTGTTCTAACACCTGGCACGCGCAAATATCTCTGGCGAACCTACCACATCCTCGAAAACGTACCCTAAAAAAATTAAGACCACGCGGCTCTTGCAATGATACTTTCGCCACGGCTCTGTTCTTAGTTGCCATGGCAGCTGGTTCGAACGTACGAGTCTACGAAGCCCTTGTGGCGACTCAAGCCGATGCGAACTTCAGGCGACCGGAACCGAGAATTCGATTGTCCGGAACCACACCCGGCTGCTCCACCAGATTTTTAGCGCATATTATAAATCAGGCAGAGAGGAAGCAAGAACCACCACGTTCGTTCCAGCAAGTGTGAGTGTGGAGCTGAGTACTTTCTGGTTCCTGTTGTCCAAAAACATATTGGAATGTTATGCAAACTGTAAAATGTGGGCTTAAACTTTCTGCAGTGATTTGTCTACCCACATCAACAGTTTGTTGAAGTAGGTGGAAAATGTTCGGGCTCTCTTCCAGCTTCATCCGGTGTTCTCAAGGAAGTGTTTTGGTCCTTCTGATTTCTGTTTCGTATGTCAATGATTTTGTAAAGTTGTTAACCCGCCAGTGCAAATTCGATTGTTCGCTGACGATTGCGTTCCACACCGAGAAGTCACAAATAAGGGAGATCACAGTTACCTGGCCAGTGCTTTAAACACCGTTTTCGAATGGTGCGACCGATGTGGTATGATTCTGAGTGCTGATAAAAGCGTTTATATGCCGATAATCCGAAAACCCACACGTCATAGCTTCACATATGAATTAGGCTCTGTCCCTCTTCAACAAGTATTCCATTACAAATACCTAGGACTAACCATAACTAGCAACCTATCGTGGAACTTACACAAAAAGATCAGCTCTGCGGCGTTTCGAAGCTTGTCCTGCTTAAGACATAAGCTAAAAAATTCCCCTTCAAACAGAAGGCCTCAGTTTTCACAGGAATAAGAAAGTGGCTGAGAGATGGTTAAAATGTCCGCTTTTATCAATAAATTAGCTATATTTTGTGAAATCTACAGCTTGCTTATATCTCTCCTGTTTAGCATCTTAAAAACACGTGACAAGTCCACAAGAGCTTCTTCACATCAGGGCAATGTTGGGCGGAATGGTACACGAGCGTTTTAAAAATGTGAAGAATTCTTTTGCTTTAGTTTTCTTAGTTTTCTGCGTGAAAATAGGACATGGTTTGCTGGTAACCGATCTCCGTATAATCTACGTTGGGGTTTTAATAAATTCAAAATAATGTGACCGCAGTCCAGGACAATCAGGCAATAACAATATGGACTCGGCTGCACTAGCAAAGCGCGGTGGGTGATGGAGTACGTAAATAGGGCGTAATGTTTTTTTTACCTACACGGAAAAGACAGGGTTCCGTTGAAGGCGTGCCATAGCTGATATGCTGCCGAGCCCACTGGAAGGGTTGACCACCGAGCAACAGTTTTTGTGCAGCGCTCCAAGCGCCGTTGGCGATGCCATGGCAAGACGCCACTCGCCATCGCCATGCGACATCGGGGAGCAGCGCTGGATCGGGTGGAACAAGGCACTGACGCGGCAACGGGTGCAATTCTTCGATGACGGTAGATCCGCTTGCTTCTTGCAGAAAAATGGCATCCGTGAAACGAGAATCGCAGGTTGCTATTCTCATTCCGTACCTGAATACTTCTCACAGATATGTGGTTAGTACCACTGGAGAGATCGTGTCTGCACTGCATGGAACCTTTCTGGACTCGAATCCTAATAGATTATCTATGGAGACTACGGTAATTGTGCAGCTCCTACAGATATCTTAAGTACTCTTATATATGCCCATTCTACACCCTGGCTCCGTAATGTCTGCACGCCTGCTGATGCTTCCGTGAATCAAATGCTTCCTCGTAGTCTTCAAGGTTATATATAGAGTGGTTCCTGAAAAGCTTTAGGTAATTTTCAAAAAAGATCTGGAGGTAGAAATATGACTTTTGAGGCATGGCAATAAAATATTTTTTTAAGATCTGAAAACCGCCATAAGCTGGGTAACTAGTTTTTAGTATTTTCCTTTAAACTGCTAGAAGGCGCCGCCTGGTTGCAATTAGAAGTTTGTAGGTGGGTGTTTGTGCAAGACAATTTTTTTAGTACGTCGAAAGCGCGATTACAGTCGATTCTTTAAATCCCAAATTTTTCGATATTTCTCACATGACTCGAAAATCGCACGCGTGCTGTGCACGCTTTGCGATGCTCAGTAAGTTGCGTCACTTCCTCGCGCAAGCTCCGTGTAATGTTTCCTGCTGGCCTACACATCGGTGCTCACTGCTCTCGCTGCTCCACCGCGGGCGGCGCCGACGGGTGCGATGTGGCACGTAGGCAACTGAGTGCCGCGGCTTCTTGGGCATTCCTCAGCGCTGAAGAGGTGCTTTATTATCGAAATTGACAAGAGCCGAAATTTGCTGTCCCATAATATTGACTTTAGACGCGTTTTCAAAATTCTTAAACTTCATATTGCTATCACTAATAGCTAGCTACACGTCTCTAACTACAGCATGAAAGTAACTATATCTGTTAAAGCGTATTTTAGAAGCAAGGTAACCAGTGAATTGTGCTTGAGATTCATTTGTTTTCTGATGTACGCGAACAATGAAAACGCTGTGCCGCGATGTCATGTATCAAATCAAAAAGCCTACTTATGCAACCTAGCTATGTAATATCTTCCTGGAAACAGCTTCTAAAAGGATTGGTTATGTTCTGCGCATATACTTGAAGCTTCATTGTTGATGTATATTTCATCTCCTCTTAAGCTTTTAAGACAACCACTTCTTTATTTCTTCGATTCAAGTATTTGATTCGTATTATTATAGAAGAGATTGCCTTGAATGATTGCTTGCAGGCAACAGATAGAACGCTCATCGGCTTCTAACTTCTTAGGGATTAAGAACCCTTTTTAAGGATTAAAAAATGTTAATAGTCTTCGAAGATTCCGGTCCTCTCGAGATCATGAGCCATTGTGTATAACGAATGGTCCCTTTTTCCAGCACAGCCTCCTAGCCGTTCTTCAGCGGACCGACAGCTGCCTGGTACACAAAAGCTGTATCGCCCTACGCAATTGCTTTTATGGCTCTTTGCTTCCTTTGTCTTTATCCCTCGGATTTGAAATTTCTCAACCTCACTGCCTGCGTATTCAGCATCGTAATTGTTTCGTCTAGTGCATGCATCTGCGTGAAATTTACCGTTTATTTCAGCAATGCGAAGTATAATAGTAATGGTTTTTTCTTTGTTGCCTCTTTGCACAAAAATCTCAATTTGCTCTGTCTTTTTTTCTCACGACCGCTTTTTTTGCATCACCTCTTACAGCTTGATTTTATCCACATTATACTTTCCTGTTCCGGTTATGTTATTATTCTTGATTACGTTTGACAGATGTTCAAAATTTATACTATCCATGCGGTTACATTCATTCATGCTCCGCGCTTAATTAATCAGGTTCTTCTCTTCCTAAAACAGCTCAACAACATCATGCATTGTAGGCCTATTCACCGCACACGGTAAAAACATTTCGCAGATTATCGCTCATGTCCTCAAAAACAGGGTTGCTTTCCTCAGATAAGCAGAGCATGCGTTCTGCACTGAGATGCTAACTTTTTTACTGTCCCTCTCAGGCAAACATGTTGAAGGGCTCCTACTGTATTAGTGTCCTAAATGCCCTGTGGAAGTGAATGTAATGTAGCGAACCACGGCGGCCGCGCCTGATACCGCCTAGGCCGATCGCTGCCAGAGCGCCGACGACTACGAAGCGTCGCTAAAAGACGAAGTGCCGCCGCGCTGCACGAGATCGCTTGGATTGGACTGGCCGTCTTCTGCTCTGCCCGCCGTTCTGCTCGCCGTTTTGTGTCGCCTGCCGTGAACACCACGCCCTGTACCATTTGTGCAGAAACCCCCTTTCACTTGGTGGAGGTGCGGATTTACTGCCTTCTTAGCACTTCCAGGCCGTCCGCTTCCGAATTTCCTCATGCCTCAAGATTCTGAACAGCCGCCGATCCTTCTGCCACACACTCCTGCCCCATAGTCGCCCACAGTCGTCTGCGCTGGAGCTTTGCGCCAGCGCGACCCCGCTGTCTTCAGCGGTACCGGGGACCACGACGTCGAGGACTGGCTAGCCTCGTACGAGCGTACCCGCAACAAATGGGACGATCCTCTAAAATTGAACAACGTCATTTTCTATCTGACGGACGTTGAAAATCTGTGGTACCGCAACCACGAGCCTGACATCACATCGTGGTCCGCCTTTAAGCGAAATTTTGCTCACGTCTTCGGCCGGCCTGCGGTGCGCAAGCTGCGTGCTGAGCAACGCCTGCGTGCTCGGGCGCAGCTGCCCGGTGAAAACCGTCGTCGACGTCATAGCACAATGCCAGAGCTACGACGAACTCCGTAAGCGCCGTCTTCTTACTCGCTCTCCACTCTCTCCCCCGGAGCCTCTGGCCGCTTTGACGTCTGCCTCCGACCAATCGCTACTGCTGCCCCAGATCCAGCAGTATATTCGCGAAGAAGTTGCTCGACAGCTGTCTCTCGTCCACCCGAGTACTGCCGCTTCCTCTCCTCTTGTGCCTTCGCTGCAGCGCGTCATCCGCGAACAAATGGCCGAAGCTCTTCCTCCTCTACCAGAAGTTCCTTCCGTCCCTCCTTTGACGTACGCCGGCGCCGCAGCACATTATAGCCAATCCACCCCTGTGGCGGCGCCCTTGACGTACGCCGCCGTGGCTGCACGGCATGCGGCGTTACCACCTCGTCAGCCTGTTCTGCGCCCGGCACCAGCCCCACCAGCGGCTCCGATTCATCCTCCCCCTTCGCCACATTACAACCCTTGGCGCACACCGGACAGTCGGCCTATATGCTTTTCATGTGGCTTCCCCGGACATGTGGCCCGCCACTGTCGTCGCCGCATGGTCGCCCCTACAGCGGTTGCGCCTCCTGCCTGCTCACCTCAGCTGCTCCGTTCTGTTCCACCTCCGGAAGCCTACGCCGCTGACGATCTTCCGTACACGACCCGTCGATCCCCGTCCCCACGTCGCCGTTCACTTTCACCTACGCGCCGTCGCCCTACATCTGCTGACGAGGGAAACTAAATTCCGCAGTTCCCGAGGCAAGAACTGCGTGCTCTTCAAACAGTTCAAGGCCTCAACTTTCTCCCGCGAACATTCTATTGGTTTCAGTCGTTGGTTTTTCTGTGTACGCGCTTGTCGATACGGAGGTGGCTGTGTCTGTGATTCATGAGAGATTGTGCCGTCGGTTACGAAAAGTGACGACATCACTTTCTGGTTTGTCGCTTCGGACTGCTACCGAAGAGAGGATCGCGCCTTTCGCCGCATGCACAGCCCGGGTTGTCATCGCCGACATTTTGTACAGTGTTGATTTCGTGGTCCTGCCGTGTTGTTCCCACGACGTGATTCTCGGGTGGGACTTCCTGTCAAAAAATAACGCCGTGATAGATTGCGCCCGCGCAGAGGTTGAATTTTCTGCATTCTGTGACGAACCGGCCGACGACCACCATTCCCTGTGTCCGCAGAAGATCACCCTAACTGAGGACGTCGGCATCGCTCCGGAGGCTTCAGCGCTTGTATCCCTCCCGTGTCCTGCCGCACCGGCCGTCACCGTTTTATTTACGCCGTCGTCTTCCTTCGTACATCGCAAAAACCTGCCACTGCCGTCTGCTGTTCTCGATGTCCACGGAGGTCTCGCGAGGATGGTTATCTACAATCTGTCTTCCTGCCCGCTTACCCTGCTACATGGCGAGTCTCCTGGTTCAGTTCAACCTGCCCACCTTCTCTCTAAACTGGATGACCCTGTGACCTCCCGCAGTTCCTCCATCAATGCTCTTCATCCTGATTCGGCACCTGATCCGTTGTCCGACGCCTTCTTCCAAGCCGCCATCGACGACGCTCTTCCTTGCGCCTACCGGACGCAGCTCTTAGCTCTTCTAGACAAGTTTCCCTCCGCTTTCGACGTCGCCCACGCTCGTCTAGGCCGGACTTCCATCGTCGCTCATCGCATTGAGACCGGCTCTCACCCGTCTTTCCGCCAGCGGCCATATCGTGTGTCGGCGGCAGAGCGCGGCGTGATTAGCGAACAAGTTGAGGACATGCTGCACCGTGGTGTCATCCGTCTGTCTCACAACCCTTGGTCGTCGCCGGTGGTACTTGTCAAGAAGAAAGATGGTTCAATCCGATTTTGTGTCGATTACTGCCGCCTCAACAAAATTACCCACAAGGACAATTACCCTCTTGCCCGCATCGACGACGCTCTTGATAGCCTCCAAGGCGCTGAGTACTTTTCGTCCCTTCACCTACGTTCCGGCTACTGGAAAGTACCGATGGCTGCACCTGAGAGAGAAAAGACAGCATTTGTTACACACGACGTCCTCTACGAGTTCAACGTGATGCCGTTCGGTCTGTGCAATGCTCCCGCCACATTCGAAAGGATGATGGACAACATCTTGCGGAAGTTGAAATGGCAGGCCTGCCTCTGCTACCTGGATGACATTTTTGTCTTTTCCGCCGATTTCACCACCCACATTGCACGCTTAAAGAAGGTTTTGACTTGCCTGACTGGCGCCGGACTGCAGCTGAATCTCAAGAAGTGCCACTCGGAGCTCGGCAGTTGACAATATTGGGGCACATCGTCTCCAAGGAAGGCATTCTCCCTGACCCGGCCAAGCTCCGTGCTGTGGTGCAATTTCCTAAGCCAGTTTCGGTCAAACAACTTCGCAGCTTCATAGGTTTGTGTTCTTATTTCCGGCGCTTCGTACGCAATTTTGCGTCCATCATTGCGCCGCTGACGAAGCTACTTGGCGGGACGAATGAAATGTCTGGCGGTCCGCCGAGTGCGACGAAGCGTTCACTACTATGCGCCATCTTTTGACTTCGCCGCCAATACTGAGACCCTATGACCCCACAGCCCCTACCGAGGTCCATACGGATGCGAGTGGCGTTGGCCTTGGAGCTGCCTTGGCCCAGCGAAAAGATGGTTTTGAAGAATACTTAGTTGCGTATGCGAGTCGCTAGCTTACCAAAGCTGAATCCAACTATTCCGTTACGGAGAAGGAATGCTTAGCTATTGTATGGGCGCTAACGAGATACCGGCCCTATCTATAAGGCCGCCGGTTCGACGTCGTCACGGACCACCATGCGCTCTGCTGGTTATCGTCGCTTAAAGATCCATTCGGTCGCCTCGCTCGGTGGGCTGTTCGCCTTCAAGAGTTTGACATCCGCGTCATCTACCGTTACGGATGTAAGCACATGGACGCCGATGCTTTGTCTCGGTCTCCCCTTCCCAGCGACGCTGCCTGCTCCTCGGCGACCGATCCCGTGCTTTCGTCTCTTACCATCGCTGATATGCCGGCGGAGCACCGGAAAGACCCGTGGCTTGCGTCTCTCATAGACGTCGTGTCTTCATCACAAAACGTTGCGCCTTCTAGAACTTTACGACGTCAAGCTCCGCACTTTGCCCTGCGGGACGGCCTTCTTTAACGCCGCAACTACATGCCTGATGGTCGGCGCTGGCTTCTCGCGATCCCCTGCCATTTACGATCTGAAATTTGCGCATCTTACCACGCTGACCCTCAGTGTGCGCACGCTGGTGTGCTGAAAACATTGAAACGAATTTCTCAGCGTTACTATTGGCGCGGCATGTATGCCTATATTCGAAAATACGTCCGATCTTGCATCGCCTATCAGCGGCGGAAGACTTCCACTCCCCGAGTGACCGGCCCCTTACAACCACTCCCATGCCCAGCACGTCCTTTCGATCGCGTTGGCGTTGACCTTTACGGACCGCTTCCCTGTACGGTCTCTGGGAACCGTTGGATTATCGTCGGCGTCGACAACCCTACCCGGTATGCCGAGACAGCCGCCCTTCCTGCTGCAACTAGCCGCGAGGTTGCTACGTTCCTGCTGCACCATTTCGTTCTTCGTCACGCGGCGCCGCGGGAGCTGCTCAGTGACAGAGGCCGCGCCTTCCTTTCCCAAGTCGTTGAAGCACTGCTTGCCGAATGTCGCATCGTACATCGGACCACCACTGCCTACCATCCTCAAACTAACGGGCTGACCGAGCGCTTCAACCGTACTCTCGGAGACATGCTCACAATGCACGTCGCAGCTGATCAGATAAACTGGGATGCCGTCCTCCCTTTCGTGACATACGCATGCAACACCGCCACGCAGTCCACCACCGGCTTTACCCCTTTCTTCCTTCTGTATGGGCGTCAGCCGTCGTCCACGATGGACACCATATTACCTTATACTCCTGACGCCTGCGAGTGGACGCCTCTCTCCGAAGTCGCAAAGCATGCAGAAGACTGCCCCCAGTTGGCGCGCTTTTTACTTCCGAATTCCAAGGCCGCCAAAAGCATCGCCACGATAACGTTAACAGGCAACACGTTTTTCCGGTTGTATCCCTGAGTTTGGCTATGGGTTCCCGGCACACCATCCGGATTGTCATCAAAATTTTGCACAGAATACCACGGGCCTTACCGCGTCGTCCAGCAAACGTCGCCAGTCAACTACGTCGTGGAGCCGATCAACCCTTCTTCGGACCTGCGCCATCGCGGTCGGGAAACCGTCCACGACAGCCGCCTGAAGACTTACCACGACCCGCTCCTCTTGCCCTCGCCATAAGTCGCCAGGGTGGCTCTTCTTCGGTCCCGGGGCAATTGTAGCGAACCGCGACGGCCGCGCCTGATACCGCCTAGGCCGAGCGCTGCCAGAGCGCCGACAACGACGAAGCGTCGCTAAAAGACGAAGTGTCGCCGCGCTGCACGAGATCGCTTGGGTTGGACTGGCCGTCTTCTGCGCTGCCCGCCGTTCTGCTCGCCGTTTTGTGTCGCCTGCCGGGAACACCACGCCCTGTACCATTTGTGCAGAAACCCCCTGTCAGTAAAAATATATCTTGCATCCTGTAATCTTTTCATCTTGCTTAGTCTAGCATATCCACTTCTGCACAATGCGAGAATGCGCGCACATTATGGAACATATTTCATGATTATTCTCTCCGTTCGGGCCCTTCAGCTTCCACTTTTCATTCTGCTGTTTTTGGACGATGTTGATAATTCGCAAATTATTTCATTCTGCAAAACGGTACTAGCACTCCCCAGAGCTATTCGTACAAGCTGTTCATAGTTAACATCTTCGTTGTCTGCAGCTTGCTTCTTACCTACCTGGACATTGAAGAAACGCTTAGTATATATGCAGTATTTTCACTTTACTCATTGCCGATTCAACGTCTTCTCAGTAGCTTTCGACTGGTCATCATGGAATCAAACGGGCACCTAAGTCTTTACCACTTAATTTTGGACATTTCACTAAACCAAATTTCAAAAGCAGCCAGTCTCTCTCAATTCCTATAGCACTCTTGTATGTTGCTATCTATATCCCAAATGACCACGAAACCCGAACCGAGTTATCATATGCCGGCTAAACTACTGTAGCCATACACGCCCCGCCCTTAAAGGGACCGTTTCATGTCACTCTATTCTTTAAATTTGGTATTAGGCGAAAGCAAATTACGAATCCCCACATAGGAATTATTATGCTTGCCACGTTCCGCTCTGCATTCACAGGTGTTTTCCCACCAGAATACCGAAGGCGATATTCACCATAGCACCCTTAAAGTTATGATGCAATACAAGGGGAACCGCTTAATCATTCTTGCGGCGCACAGTGATGGCACTCACGAAGGTCTCTCTCACTGGAACATTGACGTCAGCTACATACATCATAAGGAATCTTAGTGACGCTCGCAAACATATGTATAACACGACAAGCGCTCTTTTACCCATTGTTTCCACCGAGCTTGGACACATCAATAATCTAGAAAATGTTATCCGTAATAATACACAGTTCATGCGACTAGTTCGAATCAGGATATTGAGGCTCCTGTCAAAAACACTCGGGACAATAATAAGAAGCAATGAGCCATTGTGCATATACTAAGGGCGGATTGAACTCATGCCTTTCTGAAAAATGTGTAACGCATCAATATCAAGCCAAAATGTCGACTTTGCAGAAAACGCGCACAGACACCACAAATCGGTGCACATTAAATGTCAAGCGGAGTGCACAGTTGCCTCATAAACTCACGTTCTCCAAACTGGCAGCCTGCTACTCAAGCAAACAATACCGCGAAAACTTGATGCCAAAAACATTGGGGATGCCTTGTTCAAGCACTCCTTGAAAACAAGTGCGAATGCAGTCTCAAGACGTTCTCACTGAGTGCTGAACAAGAAAATTCTTAAATCTAAAGCTGGCCCCGGACCGCACTTGTTGTCTAGGCGTCTCGGTAGAGTAACTTGGAGTCACTGCAGACGTTCAGAGCAAAACCTTATTATTCGAAGACATATTCCAGCATTATAAAATTAGAGTATTGCTATAAGTTTACTCGCATGGGGCGTTACGCTAGAATATTTCCGCAAATATTCAGTGAGAGCGCAAGCCGAACTTAATTCACAAATAATAAAGCAGCGAATCAGCACCTGATGCTAAAATTCTTATTTTGGTACGCGAAAGTGGAAATTATGCAGCATGTTGCCATTCGAAAAATTAGCTTTGGCCTCGTTTCAAGCGTTCCCACGGCGTTTACCCAGATGTTACCGGCATTTTTAGACCCCAAAACCATAGCCTTACCTTCCAAGCGAGTCTTCATCCTAGAATCCTGGCTTACGATATCTACCTTCGCGTATTGTGTTCTGTACCTTAAGCCCAATAAAGACCACACCCTGGCGTTAGTATTCCAGTACATGCCAGTGATACTCCTTGTAAATCTCAGAACTTAAGTACACTTACAGGAAAGAGCTCTTTCAATAAGGGTGTTCTTGCAACAGCCACACGGTGGAATAGGAGCACCACGTGGAGATGAGGACACTCTAGACTTAAGGCGTGCCCAAAACTGATTGCGATAGCATCGTATGCGACTAGTCAACATCTTCTTGAAAGGCACAAAATAAAATGTGTAAAAGAGGTCATCAGTTAATTTTGCTTGTTTTAATACTGTGTTCAAAGAACAAAAAAGAGAAACAACACATTTAAGGTATAAGATCAGATGTAACTACATTTGGCGCCGCCGTGTTCTTTGGTTTCAAAATTTTTGATAGACAAGAACATTTTTGCCTGCCCTTGTCTCTTGTACTTCGCTTATTTTGAATGATCACCTTTATCTTTTATTTTATTTGTTGAATTGTGAGAATTATTTCATATTTAGATATTTCGCTTTGTATTTACTTTTCGAAACTTTCTTTCGGTTCTGTGAGCGTTTTTTTTTAATAGCCGCAGTCCGTCCCCTTTTGCGCCCCGGTGCCAAGTTTGTAAGGATGGGCGCAAGGGACAGTCCCAGTAGCTGCGTCTAACTTCTGTACTTGATAAGTCTGTTGGTTACTGATATGGTATTCTTAGGCCTTCACTGTCCTTCCAAGGCAGACGCTTTCATTCAGCGCTTCAGTGTTAGAATTTTATCATAGTTACGTCATCCTGCTCTGGACAAGATTCTTCGATAGTCAACCATGCGAATCAATAATAAGGAAGAGCAAAATACCTATTATTTGCACAGATAAATAATGGTCTTAATAACATATTGGGCTTGCTATCATCGATTTCAAGGTAAACTAATGACAGAAAGGCAATGAATAGATCCTAAAAGGTAATGATGGTATAGAAAAGTCATTGGTAGCCGTTTGGCGCATGTGTTTATTCCCTGCGCGAGCTGCCTTGAGGGGTAACTTCAGCAGAGCTGCCCTTTCTTTTGAGAAGGACTATGGCCGCAAAGTCACTGATGACAAACAACTGTGAAGGGTGTGAAGCAGGGAGTAGAATAAGGGCTTTTTAATAAACGTGCATTACCAGGTGTGGCTTGCCCTGGTGGGGAGTATAGAGGGACATTTTCTAGATGAGCTGATTGCGATGGCTTTTATAGCTCCGGAGGTAAAGGGACACGGAGGAAAAATTGATGCTGGGATGCATCGCTAGGGTGCCTAGTTCTAAACCGAAAAAAAAAACAGTCTCTTCAAGAGTAGAGATTTTAAAGATATGAATGAAGGAAAGTTACGGAGGCAACTTAAGACTACTTGCGTGCTGTGCATAGGAAACCCTCAGCGCCGGGTTTTCGGCTGCGCCGAATGTGTGTTACTGTAATGAAATGGCCAGGTATGCTCTTCTGTTCACACCACCCGAATGACAGCTGATGACTGCTGCGATACCGAAGTCCAGGGCGAGAGACTGGTAGTGTAGTGCGCGAGTTGTGCTGCTGTGATAGCCTACAACTCTATAATGCAGTAGCGAGCGAAGCTGTTTTGTTCAGGCCACCTGATTGGAAGCTGATGACAGTGAGGTTACCTAAACCCAATGCGAGAGGCTAGCAAAGCGGTGCAGGCCAATTCATGGTGTGCACTGGGTTCTGGTCTTTGCAGTGGGCATTTTGCAATAAATATCAGCTTCATATCGTGTCCCATTAGCGCGAACACTTTTTCACAGAAGTTTGACAACCCAGTTTATTTTAAAAAAGTTGTTCTTCGCCTCCCTTGCATCATTTGATTACTCTGCTCGTGCTCTGCTAGCTCTCTGTTCTGTGTTAAATGCCATTGAGCGTTTATGTTTATGGTGCAGTCTATGGTAATATACAAACAGCCCGTTCTGTGGTGGAATTATGGGTAGGAGAAAGCGTATCCACTTAGAAAAAGCTGCATGGAATAGCCCTTCTAATTGCCACTCCTCGCAGAGTTCGATAAATTACAAATTCTTTGCCGCTTCATTTAAAAGGATTCTTAGTAAGGCGAAGGAGGAGTACAATGCGAAATTTTGACTGTTATCTACCCAGACCCCAGAAATGCAAAGCTTTGTACCGTCTTATAGAACGCACCATAATTCGCCTACTCTCATCTTACAGAGGTAGTGGTGTTACCTCCCCAGAAAGAAAGAAGTCAAGTGGACCATACAGCGCAAAGGCTTGTTCTGTGCTTTCAAGCGTGGAAGGTGATTGCATTCGTCCTACTCACAGCGCGCACAGACTACACCACGGTTCATCGCTCTGAATTATTTTGCACAGCTTCTGTCCTCAATCCCACAGCTACTGCATGCTGTGACCTCACTATAGATATGTTGAAGGCACTATATTGCCACCGTGGCCTTCTAGACAGCTTGGTTCTTTGCCGAATGGAAAACTGCGAAAGCAATCTCACTTCTCAAATATCCGAGGAAGGTTTTCGGGATCAGTTATATCTGGCCGATTTCACTCTTGTCTAATTCAGTAAAAGTTATTGAACTCAGTGTTCACAGCCGTCTTACGGATCGCGATATGCCTATACAAGCCTTCAGTGCCTGCCGGCCGAGTTTCGTCAACGGTGCACAATCTGGTTTCCTCAATTAGATAAGGAGAGCAGAATTAGGGTTCCAATGGATAAAGAGGTCATGGCTTAAACCAGTTTGGATATCGCCAAAGCCTATTGCAGCGTAGAGCATGCAGTGGTCTTGAAAAAGGTTGATAAAATTCGTTCGCCTTTTTACAATCTTAAACGGGCGCAAGAATTCCTAAACAGCAGAAGTTTCTTTTCGTCCGACGGTTCGTTTACTTCCTAATCCTTTTCTAAATATTGACGTGCGCCTCAGGGCTTGGTCTCCTCATCCGTACTTTGTAACATACTCATGTGGGACATACCTACTTAGGATAATGTCAAAGTGTTCGGTATGCGGATTGCAGAGCATTTTTTAAATCAGCTCTAGATATTCATTAACTGTACTATTTACTGCAAGCCTACCTCAGTGGCCTGGAAGTGTGGCTCTGCAAGTTGCATTTAACTTTCAACGTCGACATGTCTTCCTTTGACGTTTCCCTACCGGCGCTCTACTTTACATATCTCAACTGTATCCTGGCGCTTAAATCTCACAATTAGAGTCCTTAAAACAAGTAGCGGTAATATACGGCCTTCATTTAGACTGCCTACATCATATCTAATGATATGAGGTAATGTCCTGAATTGAGAGCAGGCTCTCGGTGGATTGACGCGAATTTGCAGAAAGAAATTTTGTGTGTCCAGAGATTCTCTCTGATTTCTCTATAAGCCGTACGTAAGATCTATTCTCGAGTTTGGTTGTTCTCTGTTCTCCAGTTGTCCTAGATAGAATATATAACCCCGGGTGTGAAAAATGCAGCAGTACGTTTTTATTCTCACAAACTCGATTGTAGTTATTCTGTCCGGGTCCCAAATTATACGTGAGCTTTAGCTGCTGAATTTCTGGATAGAGGTTTTGTCCTTCAGAAAGTTCCAAGCTGTACTTCTCATGAAATCAGTCTCTCGGATTCCCTGTATATGTTGGCAGCGCTTGAGAGTCGGACGACTATTCTCTTTTAGCCATCTATCCGTAATGCTCCTTCTGCCCCTGCACGTGCAAGTGCGTTTTAAGTGGATTTCAGGCCACTGTGGCATTACTTCACATTCGATGGCTGATTTCTTAGTGAGATCAGGCACAAATAAGCCTGCGGCCCACGCCGTTCGAAACCACGCCGTGCTGACTGTGTTCCGCTTTCAACGTTTCCTACTAAATCCACTGCTATGTTTACACTGTAACTGACACATTTCCACCATAGCTACAGCTACAACATCGACTACAGCTAAAACGTTTTCAGCCACAATGAACTCTGAAAATTCCTATACTTCCCGTACTCCTATTCTTCGGTGCAAACGTCAAAAGGCATGCCCTTAAGCTTGTGTGAGCTTCTTCACAATTAGTTTATCGGGACCGGGAGATTTTTGTGTTAACTAATCTTTCCCTTGACTTTTCTACGGGAGTTTTTTTATTTTTGACTATTACTTTTAAATAATTGATTTATTGCTGACCTCTTTGTTTCCTAGATTTTCATTCCAATCTCCTCGAAATCCGTTATTTCTGTTTCTAGATTCCAAAATTTATATTCATGAACCACTTGAGATAAGTCTTGACGAATTTTTCCGCCTGTTTGGTTCAGCACCGAGCCCTGGCCAATCCCTTACTATGTGTATGTGCCATCGCTCAAAGACAACAGCAAGAACAACCGGTAGTTTAGCGTGCGGGGTGTTGTGCTGCGGTAATGGCGCCCCTGATACGATATCTGAAGGGTTTTAGTTTGCTCAATTCGGGTACAAGGCCGAGTCATTTTGGCCCGCGCAAGCTGGGGGTGCTACTCCCTTCGGTACCTGTTGATTCGTCTGCATCGAATTAACGAGAATGGAGCCAACTGGGATTCACAAATAATTTCCATGAGGTGGCAAACTCAGGCATTTAATGCGCACGCAACTCTCCCCCTGTGTTTGCTCGGGCTCAACTCTGCAACAACTTGTTTGCACAGCTTGCCTAACTAATGCAGGTGCTAAATTGTGCAAAGAAGAGAGTGAAGGTGATGCAAAAAATATTGGCTACCTTCGTATGGTAGTGCCAAAGGAAGCTTACGCGTCGTGACAACCTGTTTCTTTGTCGAGACTCTGGCGGAATAATACTTGTTCATTAATTTTGCACTAGAGATGTTGATGTTTATAGTCTGGCCTTTATTGTTACCCGAGTAAAGTGAACCGTGCATTTATATTAGCAGTTTTGTGGTTTTTGGTGGCGAAATAAACATTATTATTATTATTGTTATTGTTATTAGTCTACCGCGGGCTGACGGGTACCACCAGCGTATCGCCCACTTTGGCAATCATCGTCTGCCGTTTGCCCGTGCACGGCACGGAAAAATTGCCGGTGGGCAAAAATTTGTACACAAGCAGCTATTGCCTTAAAGGGGGCTCAGGCTGAATTCGTAGCGAAGCACGCGTATAAAAGAAAAATTAAATATTAAGTGTAAAGGAATCCATGCTTACCTTGAACAAATAAAGAGCTACAGTAAGGAACCCCGTCGGCGTACCGCCGTTTTGTGATATGCGTAGTCATGATTCAGATGTTGGTTTGATTCAAACAGTGACAAAGTTAGGATAAAATGCAGTTTTTATGCGAAATTTTCCGCGAGTGATACTTGTCTGTAAAATTTTTAAACATATGTGGCTGAACCACCATTCGTTTCATCTTACAGGTTTTAGACTGACTTGTGGATGTCACTTTTTTTCCTTGTTGCACCCACCTTTTCCGTCCTGCGATCCAACGAAGGATCGTGTGATCATTCGCAGCGACCTTCATGAACGCCTTATTGCCCAAGGACAGGCTATCTCTCCTTACGAATCTTTGAAAATTATGATGATATATTATCATTATCATTATGATTAATATTAATTTTTATGATTATGATAATATTGTAGTATCAATCTGAATCGTGGTTGCGGTTGGACTCAGCATGCCGTATGTGTAATGTACAAGCTCAATAGCATTTTTGGGTATACGTGTTTTGCGACTGTGTGCGTGGGCGAAGCTGCTCAATATCTACAAACTGTTTGCTTGCTGGTTTTTCGCAGCGTTTAAACATTATTAAAGACAGTTCTTGGTTGTGGTGTTACGTTGATAGGCATGTTAACTTGCACTAAAGTTTAAAACAAATTTGTTTTTAAATATATCGGCTTTCCTCGTTTTGGTGGTGTATATTGAACGAGTGAACCAGATCGCAGACGATGCTGTCGCAGCCGTTACTAAGCACTGAACCGTCGCTCTTTTGTGGAACATTTTAGTGGCCTGCTCCGAATACTCCGCCGAAGGGTCGCGCGCCAGACTGAGAACTGCGGATTTATTTTCAGTCCGCTTTTTTGGAGGGGGATCCGGTCAGTAAACATGCTCCCTCGCTCGGTGGGTAGCGACTATGGTATGAAGCTGGCATACTGCTCGTGCTTAATTCTCATTTTAGCCCACTTTTGCTGACGCACTATGTGCCGTGAATTGCCTTCCTTCAACTGCGTAATTTGTGTCTGCAGGCATTTCAAATTTTCTTCGTTGTTCGGGCCGTTTCCTTATGTGACTGCAGCGTTTGTTGGGCTTTTCTTGCTCCAGTATTAGAGCGGTACAACCGAAAGCTGTTACGAAGCGATCATCATGTTTCTAACCATTTTTGAAAGCTGTCAAGCTTAGGCGCTTCTATGTTGCGGGCCATTTTTCTCAACAGTCTCATGCAGCTGTTGCTCGACACCCATAAGCTCTTAATACATTCATAAGCTCTTTCAACGTGATTGTCTATTTCCTGCAAAGACTTCGAAATATTTTCGTTTGAAGTTCACGATAAGAATTGCTACAACAAAGCAGTTGGTGCTTCGCAAACAACGCTCACATTGCTTTTTTCTTGCATTTGAGAAATTAAAAATTTGTCACTTAATCTGTCAAATTTTATTGAGCCCCACCTCCCGTGATTGTTTGCTGCAATTCAGTGCTTCCATTTATTGAGACAAATGGAACCAAGTGTTAGATGCTTATCAGATAAACTAGACCATGTTTATTCACGTAGATTTATTTAATAAACAAAGTCCACTACAAAGAGCAAACCTGCGTGCAAGTACCTGTAATTGCCTTATTGAACAAAAATGCCCTGTCAGAAATCTGGCCAATGTTGGCTGAAGTGGAAACCATCATCTTGGTGGATTATGGTAATGGGAAATGCTGGATGCTGGCATAATGGCAAGCCACTATGCCGGCATAACGGCAAGCCACTATGCCGGCATAACGGCAAGCCACTATGCTAGCATAATGCCAAGCTAGTTGTCGGCATAATGGTAAACCACTATGCCTGTATAATGGCAAGCTTCATACTGGAATAGTGACGGGATTGGCCAGCGCAGTTCAGTCATTAGATGTGATTGTTTCTGAGGCGACATGAAGGCGCAATACAGGAAGCACACCAGTATGCAGGTTCAGGGCTCACAACAAGTTTATTTTAAATTAATGCAATATAATCCACCCAAGCGCTATCATACGGATGTGGTGGAAGGCAGCACAGCTTCGACATCTGCAGGCGAGGATTCTGTTTTTGCCGCTTTGCCCACTTTTGCTGCCGACCAGCTTCAGTGAGAAGCTCTGAAGATATTTCCGCGCTGCCCCAACCATGGTATGAACAGATGGCTCCGCGGCAGGATGCAACTCAATGTATTTCTGCAAACAATCTGAAAGAGCAATGCAGATAACACAAATTAGGTCTCAACTTCATCTTCTTCAGAAAATGTGGCCTATGAACTGATCAGCAAACACAGCAAAATTACAGTAAACGGCACCAAAACTTGCAGTGCTCAGCACGAATAAATGTGGCAAGATATGATAATGGCATTGGAGTGAAGTACAGTAAAACTCGTTAATTCGAACTCAAACAGCACCGGCAAAATGTTCGAACTAAGCGAAATTCGAATTATGGCATGGGCGCTTGAATGAGCAGTCATTACACCCCGCAGAGCGGGCGGAACCCAAAGCAGTCACATCCAAACTTGTTATAGCAAGCTAGCCGCTATTGGACGTAGTGTGGCAGGCGATTCTGCGAATTAGACTAGACAGAACTACAAAGGGAAGAGGTGTAAGGTACTGACTTATATTGACAGCCAATGTTCTTGGCCAGTCAGCCCTGCGAGTTGGGAACGCGGGGTCAACCTAAATTTGGAGTCAACTTAGAAATATCCTTATGTTAGGATGGACGAGAAAAGGAAAGAATAATAGTGCCCACAGTAGGACTTCAACTTCCAAAGTGTGCTTTCTTGCAACTGCTATCAGAGATAGAGATTTCTGGGTGTACCTGCCGTCACTAAAGAACAATCAGTCGCTTTTCTCCATACTGTACTTTATAACAATGGTACAGGTGTTTTCATACCGCTGACAAATGACATGCACATTGCGAGGGCAATGAGGCAGTCTGCCAGTGTATATTGTCAACGCTAACAGATGATGGCAAAGTCTGAATAAAACACAAATGACGGAAACAAATAGACATCGATTGAGAAGACGAAGCACAAAGTGATAGTGAAAAAATGCTATCTGTTCAACGTGTACGCATCTTTCCATGGAAGCCGTTCACCGGCAGTTATATCCATGTCGACACGGAAAAATGTGAGGAAACGTAGTACAGACGTCCTGCCAAGATCATTGGGGCATACGTAACACTAGGATGTTCATCCATATTCCATATTCCAAATCGTCGTCTACCTTATCAGTCTTTTCTACACATGCTACATTTAGGGACACCAAATTAGAGATCACCAGACCAAGGAAGAGGGAACAGAAGGCAATATTGATCCTGAAAACATGTTCCAATTGAGTAACACAGCCCTGAAAAACCAGAATGCAGCCAGTGAAAAGCTGCGCTTCCGTAATGATCAAGGTTCAAGCAGGAAACTTGACCTCAGTCGCTTCCTCACAACTTTCCCCTTCATAACAAGTGGGCTATGGATTCTCCATAGTTGCCGTAACCAAGTCAGGAGGTGCCCATCTAGTGTTTCTGCAAGTCTTTCTTGCACTCATGGAAATTTTTCTCCACAATGCAAGTTGATTAATTGCAGGAAAGCATTTCACTAAGTGGAAACCTTACCTGTGATGCAGGCATTGCGGAATCAGAGTGTAGCACAGTGTTATGCGAAAATATTGGAAGATACCTATAAAGGATGCGCAGCTACCATAGCCCTCCATAAAGCCATAAATAGAATTTCAATAAAGAAAGTCATCATGCAGGGAGATCCGATCTCACCAATACTATTCACCGCGTGTTCACAAGAGGTGTTCCGAAGCCTGGATTGGGAACAGTTAGGGGTAGCAGTTTGCGGAGAAACCTAACAATTTAAAATTAGTTGGTGACACTGCCTTGCTCTGTCCTTCAGGAAATGACCTGTAAAGCATGTTCAATGAGTTAGACTGGCAGAACAGAGTGGTAGGTCTAAAATAACCATGCAGAAGCCAAATTAATGTTCAGCAGTCTAGCAAGGGAGCAGCAGTTCGCAATTGGTAGCGAGGTGTTGGAAGTAGTAATAGAATACGTCTACCTAGGGCAGGTAGTCAACGATAATTCGGATCAACAGAAAAAAATAACAAGAAGAGCAAGAATGGGGTGGACCGCATTTGGCAGGATCCCTCAGATCATGAATGGGAGTTTACCAATATCCCTCGAGAGAAAAGTATACAACAGCTATATGTTACCGGTACCGGTCTATGGGGCAGAAACGTGGAGGCTAACAAATAAAGTTCAGCTCAACTTAAGGACAACGCAGAGAGCTATGGATAGAAAACTGATCGGTGTAACGGTAAGAGTTGGTGAGAGAAGGAACGCGGTTAACAACATCCTAGCCGGGCGGATGAGATTAAGAAATTTGCGGGCATACGATGGTTTCAACTGGCAAATGACAGGGTTAACTGCAGGTACATGAGAGAGGCGAACTGTAGGAGAAGTGCAGATTTGGCTAGTTGGTGTAGATTAATAATGGTGGTTCAACAGCGCAAACACACACAGACCAACAAGGAGACAAGACACGCACATCAGCATGGTGTGGCTGGTGTGGCCTCGCTTCTGATGTGGCTTAATAAAACAGCTTTCACAAGCGAACTGGCAGTTTAGTACTTCCAAGGTTATTCCAGCAGACTTGACTGCATCTAGCAGCTATTGAAATGTTTTCAAATAGCCATTAAAGTAAGGGACAATGGAAATTACATCACTATATATTACAGATCTGCTACTTCATACCTGAGAGTACTTTATCGATTGCCTGTTGGAGCATTCGTGTCGCGGAGCAGAGTCTACATGATATCACCTTGAACCCGAAGAGTTCACCCCGCAATAGGAATGGCGGCTTCTCTGGGCCTCTTTCGTCGACTTCATTTTGACAGCGCCCGCTCCTGACGTCCATGGAAGAGAAATACTGGGCGTTCCAGAGCCTGTCAAGTGTGTCGTCGGTGCGGGGGACGCGGTACGCGCTTTTTTTTTCGTTTCGTTGTGAAGGCAGTGATCCAGGCAGAACAGAAGTGCGCCATTTCTCTTCCTTACCACGGAAACCGGTGCCGCCCTTCAACTTTTTGATGGCTGGATGACGTCGTCGCAAGGTATTTCTTCCACTTACATCCAGATTACTGGGCGTTGTCATGGCCACACGCGGTAGCAATGTTGGCGCACAGATCGAGCGCAACTTATCGGACAGATAGGGCGCGCCTTGTCGGTTACAATGAGATGTTTGGCAGCGGAGTTTGTCGGACACCGACGACAACGACTGTCACAGGCTGTAACTATGAAGCACAGTTCGGATCTCTCTTTCCTGTTTCGAGACAGTCCTGCGCTGATGTCGAAGGTGTGCGAGTTCTGTTGGGCGAAAATACTGAGGATCGGTCGGAGAGGGCGATGCTGGCACGAACGTGAAATTGTTGCGCTGAGAAGGCAAGCGACGTGCCTCTTTCATCCGCACCCCAGCTCCTCGATTTTGAAAACGGGCGATGCCTCTAGCTATGAGGAGTCTGCGGACTAACAGGCATTGCATGTTTACCTTGATTCCTTCGATGTTCTTGATATTTCTTGGAACCCACGGAGGTTTGGCGCTTGACCCGTGTGGAACGCTCACTTCATCAAGCGCACTAAAGGCTACCCGATGCTCCTGTGCTTACATCGGTGGTACACCTTCCTCTTTCAAAAACGTGATGGAATTGAGTGGAAGGTTGACGATCAATCTATTCTTATTGAAAACGTCTGTGTGCAAGATCGCGTCTCGGGAACATTGACGCAGGGAGTATATATGAAGGCCACAGGGTAGGTATGTACGCAGACCTTCATTCGTAGAATGCAATGCTCAGACGGCTAAATTATCTAGCCTCCAGTGGTACGAATACTTAGGTGCCCCTAGAGGCAGTAACTTGCTTGACCTGAGATGCAAATGGTCCAGTGGTGAAAAAATATTCCTCTCCTGCGTCCACTAATGCAACGTGCGACCTCCCAAAGCCACTTCATGGTCGATGGTTCGTGTCCTTGCATTGGAACTTGTCCTTGGAGTAGATGGCACATGTCGCTGTGACATTGCTGCGTGCCGGCGTGAATCTGGAGCAAAGACAAATCGTGGTCGAGGTTGTTGTATGCGGCGTCAGTACAATGGGGACGGCTTCGTCATACGTTGTCATCGGTGGAGAATCTTCCGAGTTTCGGTCGTTAGCTAGCGTACATCCAAAGGTTCTTAGCTCGCGTTTTTTAGAGCGCAGCTCTTTGGCGTCCGTTCCTGGGTTTCGCGTCGTCGTCGGCGTCGGCGTCGTAACCAGCTCCGCCCCCCTTTCATCCCCCCAGCGCTATCGGCGTCAGCGGCATCAGTCAGTCGCTGCTATCTCTTCCCTCCTCCCTTTATCGTGTTGTCCGCTTGCTGCGCGCGCTTCTGCCCCCATCGTTTGCCGCTGGGTGTACACGCCGCCCCCCTCCCCCCTCTTCCTGCGAGTCTCCTGTTGTCAAAGCGCCGGCTCGAACTTAATTCCTTTCTTCGCTCCTCCTCCATGCAACCCCTGTGCGGTGGCAATCAGAGAGCCAGATCGGTGGCGGCGGATCTGTATATGTGCACCGCCCGAGCCGAAATTGCGAATACGTGTGAAAAATAAAAAAAAAAATCTGTGATAGCGCATACATGTGTTGCTCGATTTCTTTGCCTCAATCTATCGAAAAGGTGAAACAGCTTATTTGCTGCGCTCAAATTTCGCATTAGGAAGTAACGTAATCGTCGGTAATTTTTTCTTGGGGACTGGGGTGGGGTGTTGGGACACTGTTTTCGACCAGTAGGTGCGCAGCTGCACCGTTGCGATAGAAATCGCGCAAATGACGGTGGTAGGGACCTCGATCCGCGGCGTCTCTGCGTTTAGTTGGAATGATGCAGGTATTCCTGTATTTCACGTGTTCGCTACCCAAGTTCTCATTGTGGTGTGTCTTTGGCGAAAACACCTGAGACCCATGCTTCTGCACGGGCAGTGCTGTAGAATGTGGCTGGGCTCACTGCAGTCAACGTAGGTTAGGAGGCGTTGATGAGGGGTCCTCTAGAACCCTAATTTTTCTAGGGCACCATGCTGAAAATCAGGCGGGCAGGCTTGTGGCGAATTTGCAGGCGGGTGACTGTGGTCTTTGGGACGGCAAACAGGGCTCCTGGCAAGGACTGGCAGAAAGCGTTTGGCTGTGCACCGCTGGTCCACAAATCATGGCATGTGCTTCTGTGGCCGAGTGGACGTCTTCCCGAACCAAGTCCCCTTGGCAATTTGAGGTGATTTTGGCACAAGTCAGCGTAGCTCCTGCCCGGCAACTGCAAGGATGACTGCGCGTAGATTTTAGTTGGTTGATAAAAGGGTATCCATGTGTGTGCCAAAGCAAATGTGCAGTACCTGTGATACTGGTGAGCTCTGGCATCTAGAACAATGTCAATAGTGGCCGTTTCCGTTCCGAATTCGTCCACGGTGTTTGGTACATTGCGAAACAGAAGAAAAAATTTGGCCCTTCGCACCTTTCATTAAATGCTCACAACCTCTTCGCTAATGCTGGGTTCTCCGCGCCAAAAAGGCGTTCGGTTTTTGTCTACCTGCAATGGCACCGTCTGGTAACTTTAGCTTAACCTCCCCTCTTTCGTTCCGGCCAATACAGCTGAAATTCCCCAGCAGTTGTTTCTTAATGGTCTCCAGGTCTTCAGAGAAAGCTCGCGGTTTTCAAATCAAGTTCTCGACGGGCCGTTTAATGCAATACATACGTCTTGGCGTTTCTCGTCCACCTCCAAGGCCTCGAGCGCTGCTACGTGCTTGAGGACATGCAGCCATTCTTCTATTTCTTCGCGGGTTGGCCATGGGATATCATCAGCTCGGGAGCCTGTCGAAACACAATGGGCGTTGCTTGTGTAGCAGGGGCTGTGTTGGAGGGCATAGTGGAACGGCAGGCCAGTTCCTCCCCCAGATGATATTTAGAGGCAACGGGAGTCCGGTAGTGAGGTAGACATGAAGTAGTTCGAAGCATGTCTTCCTCACTACCGGACTATCGTTGCCTCTACTTATCATCTGGGGGAGGAAGACAGCGAAAATGCTTACAATCGAAACTCTTTATTGGGGCTGACTAGTGCCCAAGAAGAACTGAGAAGCTCGTCGGTGGCGCAGCAGCAAGCGGGCTCTGCGGTCGTCGTAGAGAAAATGCCTGCCGCTCTCGGTGACACGCTCAATTTAAAGCTGACAAAGAACCATCGAGACACAACGCCAAACCCATTGCAATAATGTGGAGCAAAGTCGAATCAGTTGCGGGTGGCTGCGATTGTTGTTAAGTGAGTGTGGTCGCATCTAGTGTCATAAGGAAATGATAAAGCCTGGTTTCTGTTGGTTTGAGCACGAACAAACAAATAGCACAAAAATTTGTGGCAAAATTACGAGCGCTTTTCAACTATTAGGGACCGATTGGTTTTCTGAGACAATGTATTTTCTTTGTCTTAAAGAAAACAGTTGGCGTGAGTTCATGCGCACTCGCCGTTCCCTGTATCGTGGATATTCGCAGATTTAATGTTTTAATGCATAATACAATAAAATGATAAAGACGGAAATAAGTAAGGACGACATCAAGAAGAGCATTCCAGACTGAACGAATACAAAAGTATAATTTAAAATACCCCAAAAAAATATTTTAAAAAGTTAAATGCAAAGCCTCAACGAAAATATATTTCTAAGGTACACGAAGCGCATGCAGATATAACTAAAATTATTGCATGAAAAATTCAGCAACGAAAACTAAAGCAAAAACAGCTGGCTTGTTGAACTGTGAATCACAAACAAGCTCTCCTACGACTATGCCCTAACGCGACGGGAGTGTTTTAAAGAAATGAGGAACAATTACCCAGCTTGCATGTCACTTCATGCATTTGTGCAAGTGGTGTTAGAATGCGTGGTTGCTGGAGACTGATGCAATGTTGTCGACACAATCTTTTTAGAGCGCGCTGACATCTCATAGTTCGAATGGAATTCAGGCTGTTCAGTTTGGCAATACGCACTCTCGGATATTTCTGGGCATTATTGTCAGCGCTCCGCTAAAGCCACACGGAGCAAGCGGGAGAGTGATTGGTCCGTTCTAAGGAGGACGGGCAAAAATAAACGTCACTGTACAGTCATGTTGTTTTTTTGGCGACTTTTGTCGCTACTTTGCAGTGTTTATTTAAAGAAAGCTGCGCAAATGACGGGAGACAGAAAACAAGATGACAGAGTTAGCGCTGAACTGATTATTTTCGGCAACTGCTTTATTTCTTAACAGCAATGTGCATGCGCAACAAACACACAGTTCCATCAAACACGCAACGCGATATGAGCTAAGTGAAGCTAAGTGAAGCTAAGAAAACCGGAGCTCCTTACTGTGCAAGTGTATAGAAGCCTCATTGTACAGTTGAGAGGGCCGGATCTGGCTGTTCTCAACGCTTGAGGAATTTCGCGTTACTTGCGTTCCCTCGTACCGCCGTTAATTTTTGTTTGGCCGAAACGCAGTGGACATGCTTCATTGTCATGTCCGCAGGTCTTGCGATGTTTAGGTAGATGCTGCCACGTGCTCAATCGAAGGTACTCGCACGTAATAGTAGTGGTTTGTCAATGCAGCGGTCCATCTGGCCGGCAAAGACCTTACCACCGCTGAGCGGAATCTCAGATGGCGTTCGCTTTGTAGGCACAAACTTGTTTCTGTGGTTGGTGCCACACCCCGCTTCTTTTCTTTGTCGCTCTTAGTTAATAAGCACAAACGGGACAGCTTGCAGCCACGCAGGAAAAGGAACCTCAACACACAAAATTTCCCCTCCACAGGCCGTCCGAGGCCCTGAGATCAAAAGGTATCACCTCAGCCATGTGCCGCTCGCATGTTTCCGACCTTGAACCCTTTGATTCTGGGCGTAAAAACTACAACAAGGACTCTGCAAAAGCAAGAAGAGCAGGTGGAAAAGCAGCAGACCGAAGGCCTCAAGCGTAAAACTCCTTAACCTTACGCCAACAGGCTTTGACAACTGTTGGTTTCCGCTTGGAGTTTTAAGACTCTCGCTCAATATTTGTTGAAGTCCTTCCGTTCAAATTCAAAGGCTCTAAGGCAGGGCACTAGCAAGAGGTAGAGGTTTTACATGACACCTATTGTTGACACGGTCTCTCGGACCTTAGCAGGGCTGCCCAAAATTTTTTGCGTAGGCGTTTTTTTTTTTTCGCGTCCTGCAAGTTGCCCAGTTTCTGCTCATTAACAAATAAATTGCGGACGGTTTAGTAATGATAAACACAAAATATTGTGTGAAAGGATGTTTCTGGAGGTGGACACGAACGCCAAACGCCTCGAAGCACAATTAAAAGTGCATTTTCTTTCCTTTCGTGATATGCGCACTGATGTCCTTATCTTATCCGCCCACCTAACTTTCTGCCGTCCTCTGCTACGCTTGCGTTTTCGTGGAATCTACACCGTTACTCTTAAGGACCAGTGGTTATCTTGCCTTCGCATTACATGCCCTGCCCAAGCCCATTTATTCCTCTTGATTTCAACTAGGATGTCATTAGCTCGGTTTGTTCCCTCATTCACCCGTCCGTTCCCATCACTAAACATTACACCTATCATTTTTCTTTCCATAGCTCGCTGCGTTGTCCTTAACTTAAGCTGAACCCTCTTTGTTAGTATCCATGTTTCTGCCCCATAAGTGATTACCGGCAAGATACAGTTGTTGTACTCTTTTCTCTTCAGGGATATTGGTAAACTGCCATTCAAGATCTGAGAGAACCTGCCATATGCGGTCCGCCTCATTCTCATTCTTCTAGTTAATTCCCTCTGATGATCCGGATCCTGCCCTAATATACATATTCTCTTACTTACACTTCCAGCACTTCGTCATCAATTGCCAACTTATGTTTCCTTGTTACGCTGTTGAATATTACTTTGGTTTTCTGCATGTTAATTTTTAGCACCACCGTTCTGCTCTGCCTAACTCTTTGATCATGCTTTGCAGTTCATGTCCTGAGTGATTTTGCAAGGCAATGTCATCAGCGAATCGCAAATTTCTTAGCTCTTCTTCATTAACTCTTATCCCCAACTGTTCCCATTTCAGGCCCCGGAATACATCCAGTAAACGGGCGGTGAATTCCATAGGCGAGATCGTGACTCCCTGCCTGACACCTTCTCGTATTAGAATTTTGATTGCTGACTATATGGACGACTATGGTAGCCGTGAAGTCGTTATAAGTATCTTTCAATATTTTCACATAACACTCTTCTACACCCTGATTACGCATTGGCTGCATGTCTCTTGAGGTTTCTACTGAGTCGAATGCTTTCCCGTAATCAAGTAACGCTCTATATAGGGGCTGGGTATACTCTGCGAATTTCTTTATCAGCTGAGTGTTAGCGTGAATATGGTCAGTTGTCGAGTATCCTTTACGAAAGCCCGCCTGATCATTCGGTTGATTGAAGTCTGAGGAGAGCTATGGTAGCTGTTCAAGCGTTATTAATATCTTCCAATATTTTCACATAACACTCTTCTACACCCTCATTTCGCAGTGCCTGCCTAACTGCTGATGTTTCTACTGAGCCAACAACAAGAAAAACAACACGAGGCATGATCGGCTGCCGCGATAGCATAGTGCTCTCGCGCAGTAGCTAGATGTTTATGCCACTTCGGGTTGAGCACCCAGTGTCGACTATATTTATGGTATTTCTCCAGAGTGACCATTGTTACACTGTTTGAAAGTGTCGCATATTTCTCGAGATTTCGCGCATCACGTGGCGACTTGAGTGACTTTCCTACAGACAGGCATTTTCCAGGTTAGGAGGCCAGTAGTGGTTTCTCAATACAAGACCAAAAAATGGTCAGGTGTGTGTGACATTAACCACGGAAATTACTTTATGCCTTTTAAAGCGAACAATATCTACGAGATTCCGCTGAAAGTACATATCGGGCAGACGAGAAAGCTGCATTCACAAGAAATGACTAGTGCATGCCAGCCCCTTTGTTCCAGTACGCTGTCAGCACATACATACTCGTATACATTCAAAATCTGCAGGCATAAAGACGAAGCATGCGCGCATGTTCTCGAGCAAACATGCGATACCAGTTGTGCAAAAGAATGTAATGGATGCGGAATTCTTGCAGCCTTGCACGTAGCTAGATTTAACTCTGCCGAATGTGTACGTGTTCGTTTCCGCGCACTTGTACAGTAAGGAATTTTGCCTTTTGGCTTCCCAAGAACGATTGTGCGTTCGATGACATTGTGTGTTCGGCGTTTATGCGCTTTGTTGCTGAAGAAGAAGGGAGGCGTTAGTGCAATAAATCAGTTGTTAGTCTCGGCTCTTGTCGTGAGCAGCTTTTTTGTGTGCAATCTTTTGCGCAGATTTTGTTTTTAAATAATGTCGTACTGAAAAGCTGCCCTACCACGCTCGTCTGAGTCGAACATCTGTTTTGAGTGTTGCCCATGAAACTAGCTTCTTTAAATGGCAAAATGTCTTCATGACTCTCAGTTCAGTTCTTTTTGCCGACAGGAACAATTATTAAAAGAGAATAATTTTTCTTTCTTTTCACGCATGCTTCGATAGTATGCAGGTGCTTTGTATGAGTTCTCTTAAGGGTTCTATTTAGTTTTTAAATCATCTCCGTGAACAAATAGTTGCATAGCTGCAGATATGAGAGGATGCCCCGCCTTAAAGTATCGCGAAAACGAAGCACTTGAGGTATCACAACCTTTAACGTTTGAACTTCAGTTAAAGCGCACAAAGCCTGCTCACGCGCTATAGTTGGAGCTTTTCAGCATCCGATGACGTAATTTAACAAAATAAAACACAGAATTTTTAATCACAGCACTATATCTGCTAAAATACGAAGTAAGCTAAGCACCTTCATTGGTTGCCGCACTCTGTTAGGTAGCTTTACGCACCTGCAAACGCGAAAACCCAGTATTTCAGCAAATGCCGTCTGCGAGTTACCATGATGTTAAGATCAATTTGCGCGTATGAGCGCGGATTACGTCGTGGAAAGATATTAAAATTCTATATTCTTCGAGCTGAATCATTCCCATCAAATACCGGCTGCGGTGCGTGCTACTTAACGGCGACAAAATGCAAAACCGCCCTCGTGCAGTTTGATACCGAGCGTCTAAAAGAGCTTAGGGGATATAAATTAACCCAGCGTCCTCCTGCACTGAGTGGTTCATGAAACATGTGTAGTTTTGGGAAAGGAAGTCGCACAATCCATAAATCAATTATATGTTCAAATATTTCATATTTTACACTTTCAACAAACAAAATTTTCCACGGCACTCCTCATTTTCTCAAGGAAAGCGGTCACGGAGAAAAGATGCCTTTTAATACTGTTTACAATATTTGATCAATTCGCGATTTTTAAGCTGTGCGTAAAACTTGCCAATAGTGCGCAACAGTACATGCGGGGAAATAATTAAAAATTTTTTAATACTATGAATGATAGGGAAGATATTGTCCAATGGGGTCAATTATAACGAAAGCATAAATACACTGCCGCATTGATAGAACACCCATGATACGAGAAGAAAGGGCACAAAAAAGCCCCATAATCGCCATGCCGAATACTTGGCTGCTATATGGTAAGAAACCAGTACGCTCAATCCCTCAGGATTTCATGTTAAAAATCTCCTGTTCAAGTTTGGCTCTAGGTTTCATACAGTGTGGTTGCTTCCGTGAATGTCAGCACAGATCACTTCATTGAAAGAGCCGAATGAGTATAAATAACTTCGCGACAAACCCATTGAACTGATATAAATTCCAAGGTGCACATGTGAACTAAACGAGAGCAAAATAAGCACTGTGTGAGTAAGAGAATCTTCTCATATATTTGGGCAGTGATACTGAAACTTATCACCTCGCTTCATGAAGTAAGCGTTTTTCGTTTAAGGACAAATCAGATTGGCTTCTCGCAGTATTATGACTTGTTCATTTTAAAGCAGCGCGAAACAATGAGGACAAATTACGGAGAAAACGGGCATGCTGAAATGATCATTCGCTGTCCGCTGCCACTTTCTGAAAAAGTGGCAGCGGAATGAATGTTGTGCAACAACTGTGTGCAGGAGCGCATTCTGATCATTTTTGACACGTTTCACCATGGACTCGGTGTGCATTTTCATCAGGACCTTTCTGAAAGCTTTATTTTGCTTATTTTTGCGAAATTCTTTGAAAAACGTGCCAAGAAAGGCAAGAATGGGTGCCTGAATTATTTTCACCTCTTCGAGTAATACTTTTAGAGAGGGACATCTTGTAGAAAATGCTCTGCGCTCTGTGTATGTCTTCCTTACACTGCACTCGGTGTTTCACGCTGTTCTAGAATTAAAGAAACACACCAACTAACCCGCCAGAAGACACTTCTTGAATATATTTCTCCCTCTCTGTTCTCTATTCTGTGATCCACGTCCAAGCATATAGCGGCATCCAATTGCGAATTCCTCATCGAAGCACCTCAAGCAAGTCCCACTTTATTGCATAATACTTAAGAATAATGATCACCCACCGGAGGATTAAGTCATGTTTGCCACGCTTGGGCCGTCATGAGGACACACATGATGAATGAGCAATGTTAGGAAGAAAAAATGTCAAAGATAAATTCGTTTCCGTACTGACGGCTGTGCGCTCTTGTCTAAGCAGAAGCGCACAAATTCTTGGCAAGCCGTCGCCTTGCTCAACTCAAAAAGATGTGTTCCTCCTCAACCGATGTTATGTGGCACCAAGCTAGGCTGACACTTCCTTTCCGTACGAGTACCAACCTGGCAACCCGCACCATCTGAGCACAAGGCAACGTCCCAAGGCAAGGATACTGCAGTGACATCTGCCTCAGCAATTGAAAGGCTGCAATACGCAATTTCTCGCGAAATAGAATATCCCAAATATCAAAAAACATTCTAAAGAATAGTGACGCATATATAAAAAATTGTGGGCAAAACAATAATAAAAAATATCAATGGTATCGAATCTTTCCTCCCCCGCACAAAACACTCTCCAAACACCAAAGGGAGGCTTGGAGTAGAATCTAAACCCATTTCTACCCGAACCCGTACATTTACGCCCCATCAACTGCGGTGGCACTGCCAATCGCGATAATACGATACGGTACGACCTTGAGGATCCTTCTCCGGCAGCTCTTGCTGAAGCTATCTCGACAGAAACCTGGGAAGAGGCGCTCCGCAGCTGCGACCCCATCGTCCAGACGGGATTCATCGAGCGCGCCGATGAGGTAGCCGCCGGCTATCAGCTAGATGACGGCCGCCTGGCATTTATGGTAACGAGAACCCAGCATCGCTCTTTTGCGACAAGAAAGTTTTCTCACTTGCTCACTTCGTTTTCTCTCGCCATTCTTCCAACGCTAAATACTGCCTCTGCCAGACTGATCATGGGATTGTGGTGTTTATGTGGAATCCAGAACGGGTGAATGGAAAGTGAGTATAGTATAGCAGTGTGATCACATCAACTGTCGAAAATACAAAGTGCGCTGTGTAAAGGTGAGGATGAGAGCATTTAGATTCAGAATTTCCCTAAAACCACCTCATGTTTTCGTTCATTCCTCAAAAATGCACAATATTTTGTTTCTCGGCCTCTTTGCTCTACTTATTCTTCATGTGCACTCGACAGGCTGTTATTTTTCGTCTGTGCTATGAAAGGCCATATGATTTGCCATTATCTACAAGCTGACCGTGCTGGACTGTTAGACCTCTTCTCCGCTCGCACTGGGGTAGAAAACACGATGATCTGTCCTCAAAGATATTCAGATAAATTACCTGCCACCCCCTGAGGCCTTTCACTTCATTTCTATCAAGTTACTACGGTACTCGTCTGAGGAAAGATTTATTAGCGCTTGGCAGTAGAGCTCTTTAACATGTTCTCTGAGGTCTTTTTTCACTATACTTCTCATTGGTGATGATCGTGGTCCTCTTTCTCATACTTCTTCATGTGTACACGAAGATGGACAATAGAATTACGAGTGCGGCCAATGACAAATAATGACAACCAAGAGTCCAAAGAGACACCGTACGCTTCTTTGGGTTCTTTATAAGGAACATGCACTGTAGGTTGCCGTCTTAAGCTGCAATTGCCTGCTTTCGAGATTTCATTTTTTTCGTCACTACAATAAATAACCTCTTTGCTCTCACTTCCACGGAAACTCCTCTCTTGAGGTCAATCCGTTTTCACAATGGCTTCTTTCTTTAGTTTATGGGGTTTGGTGATCGACCATGTAGTTTCTGGTGTTGCGGAGAGCATTCGATGCGTTGGCGTAGCACCGTTGTCGGGGGCTGTGAACGAAGGATGGGCCTTGGTGACAGTGGCCGCCAGAGCTGGGAATTGATGCATGGTTCCGCAGGAGCAGATTCAGGCTACAAGACCAGTGCACAATCCGGCTGTGCCTCCTTCCAGGCGTACGGCGTTTCCTCAAAGGCGGGTCGGCCCAACCTGCTGAGCAAAGGCACCAGCCTCATCAACCACACGCTGTTAGATATCACCGACCCTTTGTTCATGTGCCTGTTGCTGTTACTGACGGAAAAGGGAAGTGTACTGGCCTCTGGAGTAGCTCCGAATGCGCCACTGCAACTGCGGCATGTAAGTAGAGGGCAGTTGAAGGGCATGTCTGGGAAAACATTGAATGAAAAGGCTTGTTGCACTACAACCGCGAGTGCCGAAGCTACGACGACGGCTGTGTGAGCAAAAGATGCTCTAGTTTGGCGCTGTCACGTCACCGCATGCGCCTTTATGTGCGACGCGTCACATTTTTATTCGATAGCATTAAGGCTCCAGCTGTGCACAAAATCAGGGTGCGGAATAAGGATGTGGAAGAGTCTTATGTGAAAAGATTGGAAGATATTTATAACGACTGCACAGCTACTATAGTTTTCCATAAAGTCAGCAATAAAATTCCAATACTGAATGGCGTCAGGCAGGGAGACACGATCTCGCCAATGCTCTTCACTGCTTGCTTACAGGAGGTATTCCAGGGACTGGAATGGGAACAGTTGGGGATAAGAGTTTATGAAGAACACCTGAGTAATTTGCGATTCACTGATGACATTGCCTTGCTAAGCCACTCAGGACAAGGACCGCAAATTATGATCAATCAGTTAGACAGGGAGAGCAGAACGGTGGGGCTAAGAATTAACATGCAGAAAACCAAAGTAATGTTCAAATGCCTAGCAAGGGAACAGCAGTTCGCAATTGGTAGCGAGGCGCTGGAAGTAGTAAGAGAATATGTCTACTTAGGGCAGGTAGTGACCGCAGATCCGGATCATGAGAGGGAAATAACTAGAAGAATAAGAATGGGGTGGAGCGCATATGGTAGGTTTTCTCAGATCATGAATGGTAGCTTACCAATATCCCTGAAGAGAAATGCATACAACAGCTGTATCCTACCGGTACTCACCTATGGGGCAGAAACGTGGAGGCTAACAAAGAGGGTTCAGCTTAAGTTAAGAACAACGCAGCGAGCTATGGAAAGGAAAATGATAGGCGTAACGTTAAGAGATCGGAAGGGGGCGGAGTGGGTGAGGGAACAAACGCGGGTTAATGACATCTTAGTTGAAATCAAGAGGAAAAAATGGGCTTGGGCAGGGCATGCAATGCGAATGCAAGATAACCACTGCTTCTTAAGGGTAACGGAGTGGATTCCAAGAGAAAGCAAACGTAGCAGGGGACGGCAGAAAGTTAGGTGGGCGGATGAGATTAACAAGTTTGCGGGCATACAGTGGCGGCAACTGACAAAGGACAGGGTTAATTGGAGAGACATGGGAGAGGCCTTTGCCCTGCAGTGGGTGTAGTCAGGCTGATGATGATGATGATGTGCACAAAATTCGACGTCGGTGTCCTAGGCGTTGTAAGCGACAAACCTCATAAGCTATCAAGTGGACCACCTGGGTCACGTGACCTTGCGGCGCCATCACAACCTCCCCACTGGATAGTGAGTAAAGAGTCCACTGTAGCAGGTGGCAGTTAAATTAATTATTGGTTGCTCGGGAAGCGTTACCTGGGTCGCACAAGCCTCACCAGCGGCAGCAGCAGCCATTCCATGACAGTGGCGCTTCCTTTAAACGCTGCATCACTGTACCAGCAGCGGTTCGAGGACTATAAGGGATCTATTAATCCAGAGTGGAGAATGACCAATTTCACGAATATTGACGCCAGCGCTCGTGCAGATGGAAGCGCCTCTCAAGAAGAAGAGGAAGTGTGTGCGTGTGTGAAAGTGGAAGTGATCTGGAAGCGCACGTCTGTTGACCCGCTGTGGACCCTCAGCCGCTGCTTACCAACGTGACATCTGGTGCAGGTGCTGGGTACGTCGTTAATGCACCGTACGCCCCCTTCAAGCCGCAATTCGAGCCCCGTACAAATACCGAAAGTAGACATGCCAGTCCACCAGGGCAGTCGCCGATTACAGGGCTTACCTCCCGAATTTGGACTGCTCCCTGTTACCCATTGTTCACGGAGGGCAGGTCCTACAACGATGAATCCTCCAGCTACAGTGTCGCCGGTCCTGCTCCACCACCAGCGAGAGCCACCCCATTTTCGCGGTCAACCACACGAGGACGCCGAAGACTGGCTGGACCAGTATGACCGGGTGGCCATCTACAATGGTTGGGGCGCTGACTGTAAGATGCGGCATGTTTATTTCGCCCTTGAAGACTACACGAGGACCTGGTTTCTGAACAATGAATCTGGCCTTGGAACGTGGGATACGTTCAAGACAGAGTTCCTCCAAACCTTCAAGGACAGCACGTCGCGCAGGGAGAAGGCCGACCTGCTTTTAAAAGCCAGACATCAACTCCCCAGCGAGAGGGCGACGGTGTATGCCGAGGGAATGAAGAGGCTGTTCCGGCGTGCCGACCCAAACATGTCGGAGGAGAGGAAGGTGAGCTTCCTTATGAATGTTGGTAAGGAGCAGCTGTTCGCCAGCCTGGTTCGAAGTCCTCCAGTCACGGTAGCTGACTTCGTAAAGGAGGCGAGCACCATCGAAAAGTCTTTGGACATGAGGGCCCGGCAGTACGATCGTACGACAGCGTCGATGCTCACGGCCACTGTGGAGGACGCCACGGTGAAGTCGGCAGACTCCTTACGTGAGATAATACGATGTATTGTGAGGGAGAAACTGGCAAAGCTCTTTCCGGACAAGGAAAAACCTCCGCCTAGCACTCTTGCTGACGTTGTCCGTGAGGAGGTGCAGCAAGCTCTAGGCACTTGTACAGCACTACCTGTTGCCGGCCCTGTGCAGCCTCAGCCCCCAAATCTCAGCTACGCCGCCGTCACACGCCGTTTTATTCCATCGCAGCCGAACCGACGTTACGACACACCTGCCTCCGCCGCTGCACGAGCTCCACCTCCCCAGCCGAATTCTCCACAGCGGCTAGGACGCCGCAGAACGGATGTCTGGAGAGCACCAGACAATCAGCTGCTGTGCTATCACTGCGGTGAGGCTGGACATGTTTATCGTCGCTGCCCCTACAGGGAGCTGGGCCTTCGAGGATTCCCCGTCGGCTGTCATCGTCCGATGTATGGAGAACGACCGCAGGAGATTGCGGACTACATCTCGCAAGCGGACTCCGTACAGCGCCGTTTCTCTCGATCTCCATCGCCGGGTCGCTACAGTTCCCCAGGGCGAGGCCAGTCTCAGAGTCCCCGCAGGGGAAACTAGATGCAGCAGCCTCTGGAGGTGCGGCTGCTCAACGACAAAGTATACAAGATCCTCCATCGCCACACGAGAGTTCTCAACCAACGCCGAATTCCGTAGCCGTACCGACGATTCTTGAGCCCACGTACCTCAAAACTAGCCGATGTCCTGACGCACCCCTCCATGGCCACGACACCCTTCCTCGATGCCGAACTCCTTCGACGCACCGCAGCCGAAACCGAACGCCTCGACATCCCCAAAGTAAGACACCACCAACTGCCGACTTGGATATTTTGGTTGACGGCGCCGATGTAACCGCGCTGGTGGATACAGGTGCCGATTATTCAGTACTTAATGGACAATTCGCCGCGGCACTAAGAAAGGTCACAACCGCTTGGGATGGCCCACAGATGCGTGCTGCAGGAGGACATTTAATTACACCTACGGGAACGTGCACGTCGAGGGTAACCGTGGAAGGCCAAACATTCTTGGCGACGTTCGTAGTGTTAGCCGAGTGCTCCCGAGACGTCATACTCGGTATGGACTTTCTGACCGAAAACGGTGCAGTTATTGATCTGCAATCGCAGTCCGTCAAGTTCTCGAACGAGAAGGCCATATCCGTGGATAGTGTTCTCCCAGCGGCGCTGCACATTCTGGACGAACACGTGACCGTGCCTCCACGATCCAGTGTGATGGTAACCGTCGGTTCAAAGCACATACGGGAACTTGAGGGTGTCGTCGAAAGCAAGCAGCTGTTGCTACTGGACAGAGGAATTTCCGTCGCCAGGGCGGTTGTCTTCCTTGAAGATAGCAAGGTCAACGTTCTTCTCACCAACTTCAGCAACGAACACCAACACCTTAACAAGAGGACGACTGTGGCGTATATTGACGCTCTTAGTGAAAATAGGTGTGTGCATAGTTTAACATCTGCTTCAACAACTGAGCCCGACGGACTTGCTGGTGTTAAGTACGATATTAACCCAACCTTACCGCCCGGCCAGCGAGACAAAGTACGGGAACTGCTCAGTCGCTACCGTGGTGCCTTCGCGTCCTCGCCACGCGTCGGGCGAACGCATCTTGCGAAACATTGCATTATTACAGACGAAAATGTTCCGCCACTCCGACAGTCACCTTATCGAGTGTCTACCAAAGAACGTGAGGCTATTACCACACAGGTGAAAGAAATGCTCGCAAACGACGTTATTCGCCCTTCTAGGAGCCCGTGGGCGGCACCTGTAGTGCTTGTGAAGAAGAAGGACGGCACCTTACGATTCTGCGTTGACTACCGTCGGTTAAACACCATCACTAAAAAGGATGTGTATCCGCTGCCCAGAATTGACGACGCCTTGGATCGCTTATGCAATACCAGATATTTTTCTTCCATGGATTTGAAGTCTGGATATTGGCAAATTGAGGTAGACGAAAGAGACCGCGAAAAGACGGCATTCATCACTCCAGACGGGTTGTACGAGTTTCAGGTGATGCCATTTGGTCTTTTCTCGGCACCCGCGACTGTCCAAAGGCTCATGGACACCATCCTTGCGGATTTGAAGTGGCAAACTTGTCTGGTCTACCTGGACGACGTCATCGTTTTTGCCCCGTCTTTCGAGGAGCACCTTCGTCGACTCGAGGAGGTCTTGCAGGCCATAACATCATCAGGCCTTACTCTCAAAGCCGAAAAATGCCATTTTGCTTATGAAGAGCTAAAGTTTTTGGGCCATGTCGTCAACCAAGAAGGGGTTCTTCCGGATCCTGAAAAAACATCTGCCATTGCCAATTTTCCACCACCGCGTGACCAAAAGGAAGTTCGTCGCTTCCTCGGGCTATGCGCATATTACCGCCGCTTCGTGGAGAATTTCTCTAAAATTGCTTCACCCCTTACTGATCTGACAAAAGCGCATGCACCGTTCAAGTGGGAACTTCCGCAGCAGAAGGCGTTTCAAGAGCTTCAACGCCGCCTGCAGTCACCCCCCGTGCTGGCGCACTTTGATGAGCTTGCTGACACACGGGTCCACACCGATGCGAGCAACGTTGGTTTGGGTGCTGTCCTTGTTCAAGTTCAGCGGGACCAAGAACGTGTCATCGCCTATGCCAGCCGTGCACTCTCCAAGACAGAGGCTAACTATTCTGCCTCTGAAAAAGAGTGCCTCGCCATCGTGTGGGCAGTTCCCAAGTTCAGACCATACCTTTATGGCCGATCCTTCAAAGTAGTGACCGATCATCGCGCACTATGCTGGCTGACCAATCTCAAAGATCCTTCCGGCCGCCTAGCTAGATGGAGCCTCCGACTTCAAGAATTCGATATCACCGTCATCTACAAATCCGGTCACACACATGCAGACGCAGACTGTTTATCTCGCGCTCCCGTGCAACCAGCTCCGGATGATTCTGCTGACGACGAAGAAATATTCCTGAGTGCTGTCCATACCAACGATTTCGCCAAGCATCAACGCGCCGACCCCGATCTTCGCGACGTCATTCGTTAAGGAGCCAGCAGCACAGTTCCTAAAGCCTTCAGGCGCTCTTTGTCGTCTCTCTGCATACGTAACGGTGTTCTCTTTAAGACGAACTTCGCTGCCAACACTAGGCCGTACTTGCTGGTCGTCCCCGTGTCCCTACACAATGAAATTCTTCACGCCTGCCATGACGAACCAGCTTCCGGCCACCTTGGGATTACTAGAACACAAGCCAGAGTTCAAGAGAAGTACTACTGGCCGCGCCTGGGTCATGACGTTGCACACTACGTCCGCACTTGCCGGGATTGACAGCGCCGTAAGGTCCCGCCCGTGAAGCCAGCCGGATTCCTCAAGCCCGTTGAGCCGCCTTCGCAAGCATTTCAACAAGTCGGCATGGACTTGCTGGGTCCTTTCCCTACGTCAGGCTCCGGGAAAAGGTGGATAATAGTAGCCACTGATTACCTCACGCGTTATGCAGACACAGCATCCCTTCCGAATAGCACCGCCCTCGAAGTAGCCCAGTTCTTTGTGCATCAAATCGTCTTACGTCATGGAGCTCCACAAGTTTTGATTACGGACAGAGGGGCTGCCTTATCCTCTGAGCTCTTGCACCATATTCTAGTTTTTAGTCACACCAGTCACCGTAGGACGACTTCTTATCATCCCCAAACTAACGGACTGACGGAACGTATAAACAAGACGCTTACAGACATGCTTTCCATGTACGTGGACGTGGAACATAAAACCTGGGACGACGTCCTGCCCTATGTCACGTTCGCGTATAATACAGCCGTACAAGAAACCACCAACATGACACCCTTTAGCCTCGTTTATGGCCGTCAGGTGACGACAACACTCGATGCCATGCTGCCCCATGACGAAGACCACCCAAATGACGACGTTGCATTCTTCTTACAACGCGCCGAAGCTGCCCGCCAACTCGTACGGCTTCGCATTCAAGATCAACAGGGCCAGGACGCGCAACGCTACAACCTACGGAGACGGCTTGTTGAATACCTCCCAGGTGACCTCGTCTGGGTTTGGTCCCCAATCCGGCAACGCGGCCTAAGAGAAAAGCTCTTGCGCCGCTATTTCGGTCCTTACCGAATTGTGCGACGCCTTGGAGCCCTGAATTATGAAGTCGTCCCTCACGAGCCCCAACAATCTCGCCGCCACCCCCGCCCCGAGGTGGTCCACGTCGTTCGCCTGAAGCCCTACTACGAAAGGGCGCACTAACTCTTCTCGAGACCACCCCTGCGTTCGTGGCGGCATCGGGTCGATGCCTTCGCAGGAGGGGGGCTAATGACGCCAGCGCTCGTGCAGATGGAAGCGCCTCTCAAGAAGAAGAGGAATCAACAGGAAAATGGCGCAAAAGACGTGGACAAAAGAGACAAACACGACAGGACCAGCGCCAACTTTTGTCCACGTCTTTTGCGCCATTTTCCTGTTGAATCATGAACCAACTAGCCCAAACTAGAGTTCTTCTTGAAGAAGAGGAAGTTGGTGCGTGTGTGAAAGTGGAAGTGATCTGGAAGCGCACGTCTGTTGACCCGCTGTGGACCCTCAGCCGCTGCTTACCAACGTGACAATATTGGCATAATTAGCACATTAAGGTTGTGTGTGTGTTAGCTTATGTGTCCTCTCCAATTTTTCTTCGTCGCCCATACTCTTAGTTTATTTTAGTATCGCCTACTACCCTCTTCCTTTCGTTTTGACATCTTGGTTGTGCAAAAAACAAATTGAAATTTTCTATTTGAAATACGATAGATGCTCATGCGCAACACTTGATTATATTACCAAGGAGTTCTGGGGATCCTGGCAAAATTAGCAGAATATATAAGACATCTCAGTGAAGTTTGTTCACACTGTGGAAGCGGCAGTGTTCAGGTGAATTCCATCAGTGATTATGTTCGTAAGAAAACTGCAGTAAACATCCTACTCGGTAACAACGAGGTGACCCAGGCAAACTGCATGAACATATTGTCACGTAGTGGAGACTGCAGTCCCGAGACCAGGAAGAGGGCGAACATGGCTTGTAAACAAATATCTTTAATTGGGCTGACTTGCTCCCGCAAAGAACTGAATGAGTCGGCGGCGCCGTAGCAGCAAGCGTGCATGGTAGTCGTCGAACAGAATCCCATCGCTCTGAGCAGTGCTCAATTTAAAGCTGATACCGAACTTTCGTCATAAAGCTTGGAAAGTTACTTGAACAGTCTGGAACAATGTATAATTGGCTCCGCCTGGATGCGATCAATTGAGTTGAATCTAGGCGCGTCTTGCATCACAAACAAAGCGATAAAGCGGCGTGCCGGCAGCTTTGAAGAATGAACAAACAAACACCTATCTTCCTCTGGAGTACTTCATTGTATATTTCAGATATAAGACCAAATATTTCCCGTTTTGGCGATTTCTCTTTAAAGCAGAACTGCCAATATTGCACGCCCTCTACACAACTAGATTCGGCAGCGCTTCGCTGCGATAATTTAAGCGTTAGGTTCCTTCCAGGCCCTCGGTCAGGCTCTCATTTTCCAAGCGGTCTGCCACTTCCATGAAGCTGCACCAAGTGTTCTGGAATCCTTTCATTACACATGTCATTTGCGCTGCTACGTTTCGATGGAGAGCGCACACAAGACCATGGTAGGACCTGACAGAGCTTAAGGTGACCGCAGCTGAGAGGAACAGAAAGGTTACACCAAGGTCTCGTCTTTTATTTGTATAAGTGACAAATTTTATTTGTACTTGTACGGCTGGCACTTCATAATTCTAACGCCATTAGAAGCTCTATTTGGAAAACAATGACGTTTCTGAGACATTTCCAGCCAAAGCACCTGAAAACAGAACAAGTCTATCACTGCCCTATGCCGGCCCCTCCCATACTTCAATTTGTGCCTTGTGTGTCTCGCGGCAACCTTTGGGAATTGTCTGAATCTTTTTCTAGAGCCCTTCGGCGTCATGCCACTATATTAATTTCATATTTTCAGCACCTCAGAGCGCACTAATCTACTGCTCACAACTATTGCTACTTTGTCTCCTTAGAGAGAGGCCAGACGTTTCACTTCACCACTTCACGGTTGTCGCAACCATGCCGCTTAGCACCTGTGGGCTGCCGTTGTGTCTGTTTACGGAGCCTTAATTCAGAGCAGTCCTTTGATGATAAAATGGCCAAAGGTATTTATGCGGCACCAAAGCACGCGCCCGTTTGAAGAACACTTACTGGCCTATCTAGCCAATATTTATATGCCAACATAGATACCCTTCATGAACCGCTCCTGCTTAACTCCTGAAGCCTCGTCCTTTACCTTTTGCGCCTTTAAATTAATTAACTCCCCTCTGTCGGACCGTTATGTGGTATCAACGTGATGGCCCACACTTTTCAGTGATGTGCGGTCTTTATGGCGCCATGCATTTTGGCCACATTGGATAGGACTTACTTTCGATTTCAAACTCGCGTAGGTTTCGGCTTATATTTCATAATTTCACTTTCACAGCTAACATATGCGACCCCGGAAAACAGAACTGGGAGCTGAAAACATTTTATAGCCATATGCCTGATACTGACAGCCGCAAAAATCTTATTTAACAAAAGCCGCCTTACTTCAGATAAAAAGTTGGTTATAATGAATCTTAAACTGTACAGTAAAAGTTTGGCTGCAAAGCTGTGATTAAATTAACCTGATTCTAACGCACTGAATCATATTTTGATTCTTATTAGGAATTCCCGACTGCGTGTAGGTCGTGCTGCTCTCCCTTAGGGCCTTAATTATGGTGCTACAACAGGAGTAGTCTCGTTTTTTGACGTCTCTTGTACTAATAATAGAGAGGTTTTCTAAAAGGTGAAGGTCTTAGGCCAACTTGCGCACATGTGAAAGGCAGCGGCATCTTGATGCCTTGCTTTAAAATTTGAGAACTGAAGGTGTAAAAATAGGCCTCTCAGGTGATCGAAATTTACATGCACAAATTTACAACTTAATACTGAGAAATTTACTCACGGCTGCTTTCTTGAGCCATTGATAATAGAACAGCGACAGGGTTGTGCAATGTAGATTGGCATATTTTTGGAAAAAAAAGCAAATGTTCCGAAAATCGACGCTTTCATAACATGTTTTCTGCGTGCCACGCTGCAGGTTTTGCGTCCGTGGTCCTTAACGTCGCGCCAAGCCGACTGGCGTAGCGCTGCTCTACTGAGATAAAGAGCCCTCAGACTGAATCTTCGCTACCGCAGTGTGTTTCTTTGCCTTCCATAGAAAATACAGCTTTATACTTGGCCCCGTGGTGGCCTTTATATGGTGAACAAGGCAGCGCGAAAGTTGTCCATTTTTTGCATGGTGACAGAGGGGGCAGAATTGTCGCCCCTTTATAATTTTGCTTGGGTGCGTTGTGTTGGGCGAATGCGGCCGAAGTAATCAATGCTGCTCGACTCTGTTGCTCACAAAAAGATCAACCTCTTTATTGGTGTACACCATGGCGTAATAACGATATGTTAAAAATAAAACTCTACTGCAGTTGGCTAATGCCTACCATGGCTGTGTAAAATGCACCTGAAAACATTGTTGGTTGGAAAATGCATCGTCCAGACCAGTAATTTTGAAAAGATCGATCAGTAACTTACGGTTTCTTCACTGCGTAATAGGGCCTATGTTTTAGTGCGTTAGGAGCGGTACTGGGAAATAGCCGTTTTTGCGCGCGAGATAAGAAAGCATTCCGTAGAAATTCAATTAAGTTCACTTGTAGCGAACACTGCTTTGACTGGGCTTGCTTTTAGTCATCGTTAATTTTTTTGCGTTTTAAATGGCACAAGTGCCAATTTAAAAGCCGGGAGGAAAACCCAAAAACTCTATAAGTTGCAAATATCAACCTATTTCCTTTTTATGGTACTGCCCGCTTAGCGAACGCTTAAAGGCAAAAATGAAGAAAAACTTTACAGGAGGTGAATGTGCAACTACAGTCCATTGAATCTCCAGCACAAGCATGTCTGGCCAGTGGCGTGACCTGATTGGAGCGCTCGAAGGGCTGGCTGCCGCAACGCTCACCGACGGCTATAAAAACAGAGACGCGCTGAGTCGCAGCAACAGTCGGGTAGCAGACGAGCCATCACGACAGCGAGACGCTCTCCGCAGGGCATCGCCGTGCTCCTTTCTGCTAGCCCGTTGTGCTCTCGAGTGACGGTGTCGTGCTAGTTTCCTGTAAAGCTATTATATCGGGTGTGGAGCCTTGCGTATGTAAAAACTGCATTAGGAGTCCCTGCTTTTGGCGGTACCCCCTGCAGTTTCATTGCCATATTTCAAGTGGAGTTTGTTTAGCCATGGTTTTGGGCATTGTTCTGATTGGAGCCTTCAGTTCCGAAACGGCGCTCGTGTATGAGCCTGTCCCGGGCCTCGTTTGTTATTCCTTGCGTATTTTGACTTTTGACGTGGTTGCGGAAACTTTGGTCCTGCAACGCAACTTTTTGCTGTAGTAATGTGATGTTCTGTTCTGACAGGTTGAGTTGGACCTGCATGGCATCTAATCTTGCATGAGTTTGGCGGAACTGTCCTTCGGTGCGAATCATAAAATCATCCATGCGCTGCATGAAAGCTCTTAATTCTTCGGGGTTCTCTGCTAAGGGGGTTGGAGATCGTTGCACTTAAGCCGCCGGGGTCGGGGGCCGCGGTACGTGCCCTGTTCTCTGAGCCTGCATCTCTTTAATGAGGTCATCGATTTTTTTTCGGAGATGTGCATTCTCCTCTCTTAGTGCTTTAATTTCTTTCGAGTTACGCGTAATATTATCTTGATCCGAGTGCGGAATCAGTGGGTTTGGAGAGCCCGCTCCCCAGCTCACCTTGACGCCGCCCTTCTGTTGTTTCTGCGGCGGCTGCTGCTGCTGCTGCTTCGGCTTGGCCGTTGACCGGTTGAGCGGCGGGAAAGAGTCATCCCTGGATCGGCTCTGGCTGCGATCTCGCACGGTGCTAGGGCCTCGGCTCGAGGAGCGGCCATGGTCCCGCTCTGAGCTAAGCCACCTGGGTCGGCGCTCTCGACTCAGGTGCGGGTTCCGCTGCTGCTGCTGCGGTTGTTGCTGCTGCTGCCATTGTTGTTTGCGGGACTGCCGGCCGCCGGTCGTGCTGCCCCGGAGCTCGTCGGTAGTCTTGAGGCGTCGACGGCACTCCCTGGTGACGTGGTCGCCTTCGCACACCATGCATTTGGCCTTGCACGGGTGGCCTTCTGGTGGGTCGTGTGTGCCGCACGTCCTGCAGAGCTTGGTGTTCGGCGTTGGACAGACGTCCGAACGATGGCCTTGCTCTCCGCACACGTAGCAGATCTGTCTCCTAGGACGATATGGGTAGGTCTTGAATTCTCCGGAGCGGTAGATGACCCACTGCGGGATATACGGACCGTCGAACGTGATGAGCGCCGTTTCCGACTTGCCCAACATTCTCGCTTCCAGGATCTTCACTCCTTGGGATCGAAGCCGCAGCCTCGATTTCAGTAGGGCCGGTGATTGCCCCGGCATGACGCCGTGGATTACCGCACGCTTCAGGTCGTCCGGTAGGGCTGGATAGGTGTTGGTCGCATAGGTCTGGTCATTGATCGTGAGCTTTTCGATCTTCCTGAGCACGTCGCTGATGTCCAGGTCGGGCGTGCTCGCAATCATGATGTTCGATCCGGGCCGGAGTATCATGATGAAGTCTTCTTCCTTGATCTTTCCTCCGCTGGCCGCGACGAGGGCTTGCGTTGCCTGGTCGACACGGATTTCGCTGATTTTTAGGCCTCCCTTGGGGCGATAAATGATCTTGATATCATCCTTCGGTAGCGGCGGCGGACGTGGCCTTATCTGCCGCTGCGCTCCCGCCAGATGTGGTTTTAATGTAAAGCGCGGCACGCCACTCGCTTGCGTCTCTGCTCCGCCAGCTGCGGCTGTCGGCGCTATCTTGTTTGCTTCTTCCCGGGGATCGCCTGGCCCCTTCGAGCCTTTCTTCGAGCCTTTCCTTTTTAGGCGCCGTTTGTAAGAAACAAGCTCCCAACGATCCATGTCTTCGTCTTGCAGTGGGTCGATGTCGGCCCCGTCGTCCCGCTGCGTCACTCAGGGGATATAAGTGCTACGATAGCGGACGCACGGCAACCTTGGTCAGCAAAAAGTTGGTAGCCATAGCCCATGACCCAATTCCCAACACCAAAATTGAACACTTAGTGACGGAAATTATTCCCAAAAAGAAACGTAAGGAAAAGAGTGTCTTTATCGTAAACCTCTATAGCCCGCCTCGCCAGCGGGACGCGAACTTTGATACACTCTTTCTAGGGGCCAGCAAACTTGCGAAAAGCAACTCGTTGCTCATTGTAGGCGACTTCAACGCTCGCGGACAGCAATGGGGATGCCCCACTAATAATCACAAAGGTATACAGGTCGAGGACGTGGCGGAAGCGATCCAATGTACCCTCTTAACAGACGAACTTCAACCCACGCGCCTTGGCACTTCGATCTGCCCGGATACGTGTCCGGACTTAACGTTTGTCAGGGGAGTGAAGCACGCAACGTGGGAGAATCTGCTGGAGAATCTAGGCAGTGACCACTATATCCTGAAGACCACGATAGCAGCCACCAACATCAAGCGCAAGCTCGGCACAGCCAAGATCACCAACTGGCCGGCTTTCCGCAAGGCTTGCGCGGACCTGGAAGGGGGGATTACTTCCATAGAAGATTGGTGCCAACAACTTAAAGACATCCAGAAGCGGTACACTCAGGAAGTGGATCGCACCGAGCAAACACCAGAGGTGGACCCTCGGCTCATCAGGCTATGGGAGGCACGTCGAGGACTCACCAAGAGCTGGAAGAAGCAGCGCTTTAACTTGAAGCTCAAGCTCAAGATCGCAGAAGTCACCAAGATAGCGGAAGAGTACGCGACCCAACTGGCCAGGAAGAGCTGGCAGCAGTTCAGTAGCTCCCTGGACGGCACCCTCAGCACGGCGAAAACGTGGCGTATACTCAAGACCCTCCTCGACCCTACCCAAACCAGGGCCGAAAGCGGGAAAGCTATCCGCAGACTCGTCAACACCTTCGAGGGTACGGAAGAGGAACTGCTAGATAAGGCCAAAGAGAAATGCTACGGCAGGACCTTGCTTGCGGCATACGCGAAACCATACCTGGGGAAACCGAACACCCGCTTAGACAGGCCGATCACCAGGGAAGAAGTGTTCGCTGCCATAAAGACATGCACGCGCAACACTGCGGCGGGAGCAGAAAAGATCCAGAACGCACTCATACGCAACCTCAGCGACGAGGCGGTCGACCAACTGACCACCTTCCTCAACGGGCACTGGGCCGCAGGAACGGTTCCTGAAGAGTGGAAGCATGCAGAGGTCGTAATGATCCCCAAACCGGGTAAGAAACTCCAGATCGAAAATCTCCGACCTATCTCACTCACCTCCTGCCTAGGCAAGCTCTACGAGCGAGTCGTTACTCGGAGGCTCCAAAGCTACATGGAAGACGAAGACCTGTACCCCCACAGTATGTTCGGCTTCCGAGCCCACCTCTCCACCCAGGACGTCCTCTTACAACTCAAAGAGGAAGTCCTCACCAACGTCCCGAGCGTAGGCGAGAACGTGGCTATGGCCCTCGACATCAAAGGAGCCTTTGACAACGTTAGCCACACGGCTGTAATGGAAGGACTTGACAACCTCCACTGCGGCGAGAAGATTCACAGCTACGTGAAGGCCTTTCTCTCCAACCGCACTGCAACGGTTGGGCTCGGAGACCTTCGCAGCGCTAAAGTTTCGACCCCAACAAAGGCACACCTCAAGGGTCCGTCATCTCGCCACTACTTTTGAACGTGGCCATGATCGGCCTCGCGAGACAACTCGAGAAGATCGAAGGCATACAGCACGCAATATACGCTGACGACGTCACGGTCTGGGTTACCACTGGGTCGCTCGGCCAGAAAGAAGAACGACTGCAAGCAGCGGCTACCTGCGTGGAAGAATATGTCAGTGCACGAGGCCTCGCCTGCTCCACCGAAAAATCAGAACTCCTGCGAGTCCACAAAGGGAAACACAAGGAAGGGTCCCTCAATGTCTCCCTCGAAGGACAGCTAATTCCCGAACGAGACAAGATACGAGTCTTGGGAATGTGGCTGCAGAGCAACCAGCGATGCGGCCATACGCTCGGCCTTCTCAAGCAATCGACCACTCAGGTCGCCAGAATGATCACGCGCGTGTCGCAGAAGCGGAGCGGCATGCGAGAGGGGGATACCCTGCGCCTGGTTCAGAGCCTGGTGGTCAGTCGCGTGGGGTACGCCCTCCCGTACTTCAACCTCAACAAAGGAGAAGTGGATAGTGCAGATACCATACTCCGCAAAGCTTACAAGACTGTCCTGCATCTACCAATGAACACCTCCAACGAAAAACTACTGGCTCTTGGAATTCACAACACCTTCGAAGAGATCAAAGAAGCCCAACTGGTCACGCAGTTAGCTAGGCTTCAGCAGACTCCTACGGGGCGCTCGCTCCTTAGGCAACTGGGGCTAGGCCGAACTGCGGAATTCGAGAATCGTACTGCGAGCATATCGGACGCAATTCGCCAGACGCTAAAGGTTCGCTCCCTTCCCCGGAACATGGACCCCAACTTGCATGCGGCCCGTAGGGCAGCCCGGGCGAGGTATGTACAACAAAATCTAGCTACAAAATCCACAACGGTATGCACGGACGCGGCTCCGTATACAGGAAGCTCACATAACAGCACAGTGGCGGTAGTTATTGATTCGAACTTAAAGCAATTAGCTAGCGCCTCAGTGAGGGATTGCACGGTAACCGAAGGGGAGGAGCTGGCCGTAGCTCTAGCGGCGGTAGCCAGTTATCGAAGCAACATGTCTCTTACCATCCTTACAGATTCGAGAGAAGCGTGCCGTAACTACATGAACGGCCGCATAGGTCGCGCCGCGCTCCGGCTCCTCCAGAGCGCGACCCCACCAAAAGTCACACATAGCATTTACTGGGTGCCAGGACACACCGACATAGCCGGGAACGAACGCGCCGACGAGGTAGCTCGAGGGTATACGAGCCGAGCTTCCTCCCAATCGGACGATCTACCCGACCGAGTCAGCCCTACGTACTCAGACATTCTCAACTACTATAAGGGGGTACGGATCCGCTATCCGCCACCTCATCCTGATCTAAATCAACTAGAGGCAGTGTATTGGCGAAGATTACAGACAGGAACATTCCCAAACCTGCATATCCTTAGCAAGATTTACCCGACGCATAATCGGGATACTTGCCCGTGGTGTGGTAGCAAACCATCGTTGTACCACATCACGTGGGAATGCAGTAAAAACGACAACTTTCGCAAAGACCCGAGTGCAGAACAGTGGGAGAGCCGGCTCTCCAGCGGCGATCTGGGTTGCCAAAAAGGTCTGATCCAGCACGCCCAACGAGCAGCGAAGCTCAGCGGAGCCCTGGAATAGGGGCACCGACCCTGTGAGAAGAAGGAAGATGGACCTCTTCTTTCTCGTCTGCTACTAGCACCTTTCTAGAGCAATAAAAGTCTTTCCTACTTACCTGTGCTCTCGACCCTTGTTCGTATTGTGTAAATGCTCTGTAAATGCTTACATGAACGTCCTTTGACTCACCGTCGCCTCGACCGTTATTCACTCAGCTCTGCGCAACACAGGAAGCAGCCTGGGTTGCTCCAGTGGCAACAGTGGTGAACAGGCTCGAAGGTCCAGACCCAATAGTGGTGGCAGCAGTGGGATGTTCATTCCCAACAACTGGCCGCACCGCCAAGCATGCTGCAGTTTATAGGAGGCGAATGTGCCACTTCATTCTTTTAAATATCCAGTACCAGCATGTCGCAATAATACCTGGCTGATAGAAAACATAGCAAGAGAAAAAGGGGTAGTTGCGAATTTGACGTGTTCAGTAAGCGCAGACAATCTTGCAATGCCTGTGCGGCACATGGCCTGCATGTTCAGGAAGACAAACTTTTCACGCCAGATTTCCCTGCCGACTCGTCAGTCGCACAAGCACAATAGTCCAGAGAATAGCAATCAAGATACCGACAATTTGTACTCTAAACCAAGCCCTAAAGTCCTTATCTGGAGTTCAGTGTGCTTTGAATATTTCATCAAATGTATTTACTTTAGCTAAAGAAAGGACTGATCTTTGCCTTCCTTTAGAGAAACAGACTGGGCGTGCAGACGAAAGCGTGAGCATTTGCACAGTATCATCGGCGTACGTCTGATAGAGCGAACTGCCTCGTTGCAGCAGGTTTGAGCGCCAAGCCCAAAAAGCCGTACTCTGCGTTGCTCGAAAATAATTCCGTCCGATTTTAAAAGCAGACTGAATATATCCTTCGTCCGGCACTCAAACTGTCTTAAAGTGTGCTTCGCCGCCGTCTCGACGACCTCACTATGTCGGTCTTGTAATACTTTAGTTTTCAAGCCGTTGCACCGATAACGCGGCAAGGTGAATATTTCGTCTCCGTGCTTTCTATCTGTGATGGCTGTCGTCAGAACATATGAGGACGCTGGCTAACTAAGCAGTGTCCTTGCAGGAGAGTAGAAGAAGATTAACTGCAAAAGACCCCGCTACTTGCACAGCGTGTTTCCTGCGACTGCAAAAGTTCTCGCTGAATCCTGCATTCCTACCACCAGCCCAGCAACGAATAGTTCACTCTTCCCTCATGCAACAGTTTCATAGAAATGCCTGCCCGAAAGCATGGCAATGGGACAGACGAAACAAAATCCCGCAATTTACTGAAAAGTCAGGTTATCATTCGGCCTGATGAAACGGGACGACCTGCTTTATGATGAAAAAATAGCCAGATAGCCAACATGACCAACATTCGGCCTTACGTGCTTTATTTCCGCTTTGTACGTATCCTTATTGAATGTTTGGCGTGATTTCTGCACCCAACTGTGAATTTTTCTCTTTTGTGTTTTTCTATTGTTTGTTTTGAGCAGCCGTCTAAGCAATCGCTTTCATATATTCTTTTTTTGTATATCATCGCCCAGTGCTCGAACAGGTGCATGACAAAAATGTTAGTTGCGGAGCGCGCTGCTAGGAAAATCATGGCAAAGAAAACATCCCTGCAGGCTTTACGATCTTTGAACTTTAACGATAAAGCACGACTAGTATTTAGCCGATGCTTTGGCGCAAAGTGAGCATACAATGAAATGTCTGCACGGGATAACAATTTCTTTAGTGGAATGAAAGAAGGTGCCCTGTTTTTGTTCACTGCGTTATTGCCTACTTATACAAGAATAGCATCACCTAAGACAACAGGATTTTTGGTATTTTTCTAGTTCATTATTTATGCCTGTCAGAGCAATTTCGGGGAAGCAGATCACGGGGGGTACATTTTCTTGTTTGCATAGGCGCTATAACATTGTACGAACTCTTGTGAAGAAGTTTGAAAATATGATCTTATTAAAGAGATGCCTGCTTGCGACCTAGGTATTACTTCGGTGCAATTCAGTTCAGCTTATTTACCTTAAAGGCCCAGGGGTAATACACAAGGGGTGGGGCTACGAATACACCATAGGGTTGAATCTGCGTGATCTCTTGGCAGAATCTTGATGGACAGGTGATAGCTGTGCCCTGCTGGGGAAGGCCGTGGAAAACGTCTAAAGCAATATTTGTTACTTGTGAAAAACATTAAATCTCCATGGTTGTAAAAACATAGAGGAATGCTTGACCTTCCGCTCCAAAACGTCTTGGAATGATGTTTTCAGTAGAGAACGTCGAAGATGAGACAGAGATGGATTTTGGGAAAAAAACAGATCCAGCGTTTCATTGCGCAGAGTAAGAAGTTTATTCCTTTCTGCACTTCTGACTTCGCTTTCTGTGTAGGACAAAAGGGCTAGTTGGCTCATTGTTTATGGGTGTTCAACAACCCAAAGCGACTCTGGATATGAGGAACGCCGTAGTGAAGGGCTTCGAAAATTTTGGCCACATGGGGTTCAATAACGTGCACCGACATCGCACAGTACACGGGCTTCTATAATTTTGCCTCCATCGAAATTCCACCGCCTTTGCCGGGATCGTACCCACGTCTTTTGGTTCAGCAGCCGAGCGCCATAACCACTTATCCCCCGCGGCGGGGCACAAGACGGCACTACCACGGCCGCTCAATGGAGATCCATTCAGCGGCCGTGGCACTACACTATAAGTGAGTGTCAATGCGGACATGAGTAGGTGCAAGTAAACACATGTGCTTTGGTCGAATGCAACAAGGGACGCACGACAAAAAAAAAAAAACACTGAGTATATCAAAACCAAGAACAGCTGAAGTGGTTTCAAGGTGTCTATTTAGTCATCTTCGCGGATAATGTCAATTCATAAGTCGATAACCTTGCTATGGCAATTTCGTGCTTCATTTAACAATATATTGTTTTCCACTTTGTGTATGGCTGCGTCCGATATTATAGCCAGTTCTTAGCAAAGCTTTTGTTGATATTATCGCACGTTGAGTAAGATATCCCATGAGCAAGTGCCGTTTGCATAGCTTAGCATGACTTACACGCCAGATAACGAGGGATGCTAGGGGCATCAATGCTGCAGCAAACTTTTCAGTGGACTTGACTGCTGCGCGCCTATTTTCGTAACCTTCTCTTGGGCATCTACTTGTGGGGTTGTTGGAGCTATTGATTGTTTTGTTGTGTGCACAGATGAGTGATGGGCAGATAGATGAACTGATTGATCGAGGGAAAAAATTCTGCTAGCAAAGAGAGAACCGATAGCCATTAAATCCATTCCACATTAAAAAACTGCTACGCGCTACTATTCTTCTCCCGGCGGCGGCTGGCACGTACTCATACTGGGTATCGTCACCAGCGTCCACATGATATTGCTACAGATCGACTCAGAGAAGATCAGGCAGACGAAGTGCGAGGGCGCTTGGCGCGTGCTCGGGCTCCGAATCCTGTGTGCAGTGGCCTGTGGTTTGGCATCCGGTGCGCCCTGTGCTTGTGTTGTGTTCAGCGTGCGTGCACCAGTGTTCTTCGTGGTGTGAACGCTTCCTGCCACGTAACATCTTGGTGGAGGTGAGGACTTTCTCCTTCCCACCGAGTACACGTACTCCGGCAAGGCAAATCAGGATTTAGACGCCCCTTTTGAGTTGCATGACCTTAAGGCAGCCCTGGCTAAAATGCGCCGAGGTGGGGCACCGGGTCGGGATCGCATAACAGTGAAACTGTTGGCGAACCTCTCCGACTGTGCATATCTCCATTTGCTACAATACATAAATCAGATCTGGGATGGGTGTCCGCTCCCACTCGAATGGAAAACATCCCTTGTAACGTTCATCCCCAAAGCAGGTAAAGCCGTGACTACGGACAACTTGAGACCCATCTCATTAACCTCGTGTGTGGGAAAGCTCATGGAGACGATGGTTCGGGATCGCCTCTCTCCATACATGGAGGGTAAGGGCCTCTTTGCAGACACTATGTTCGGGTTCCGCCCGCACATGTCTGCACAGGATGTCCTACTCCAACTACACAGGGACATAATACGACCCACAGCCATGCAACAAAACGACAAGGCCATTCTCGCCCTCGATCTTAAGGGGGCGTTTGACAATGTTAAACATGCCACCATACTCTCTAACTTGAACACCACTAACTGCGGGGCGAAGGTCTTCGCCTATGTCAGAGACTTCCTCTCTGCGCGTCAGGCACTCCTCCGGATCGAGGACGAGGAGTACGGCCCGTACTCTATGGGTACACGAGGTACACCACAGGGGGCGGTGTTATCACCGCTCCTTTTCAACATCGCCATGATGCACCTGCCCGGCCGACTGGCTCAGGTAGATGGCATAAAACACGCACTCTACGCAGACGACATTACAATCTGGACCACCGAGGGGAGCCTTGGGGAGATAGAGGACCGCCTTCAGCAGGCCGCCACCATAGTCGAAGCATATGCTGCCGACTGTGGTCTCCAATGTGCTCCCGCCAAATCAGAGCTTCTACACGTCAGGACAAACCACAAGGACAACACGTCTCTACACATATCTCTGTCAGGCGGTCCCATCAGAGAAGTGGCGGAGCTCCGGATCCTGGGTCTGTTCATCAATAACAAACTTAGGCCGGACTCTACTATAGCGAAACTCAAGAGCATGGGTGAACAGGTAGGGCGCATGATCCGCCGTGTTTCCAACAAGCGGGGTGGTCTGCGGGGCAGGGACGCGCTACGGCTCGCCTATGCCTTCGTGACCAGCCGGATCCTCTACGCCGTGCCGTACCTACGCACCACCAAACAACAAGACGAGCGCATTGACGCCATCATCAGGAAGGCAACAAAGCGAGCACTGGACCTTCCGGTGGCTACCTCCAACGCCAAACTGAAGGCGTTGGGAGTGGTAAACTCCTATCAGGAGTTGCGGGAGGCCCACCTCGTGAACCAATATACGCGGCTATCGCAGACGGTGCCTGGGCGCCGCCTGCTAAACCGCTTACACATCCAACACACATGCATACCAGAGGGGACGGAGAACATCCCGGTGCTGTGGCGCCACATGCTCTTGGTCGCTCCGCTCCCGCGTAACATGGACATGGCTTCACATGAAGGCAGACGACAAGCGCGGGTTCGCACGCTTGAGAGGCAATATGGGTATAAAGAGGGCGTCTATTACGTGGACATCACAGGGCCGTCGCCCGCAGGATTCTTCACGGCTGCCGTAGTCCACCGGGGAATGAATGTCGATGGGCTATCTTTTCGGGCCCCAAATTCAACACGGGCGGAGGAAGTCGCAATAGCTCTCGCTGCCGCCGATCCAAAATCGAAAACGGTTATTACAGACTCTCGCCGGGCCTGTGAACATTATCTTGCAGGCGAAATATCACCTCTGGCCTCGCAAATTCTAAGACGCGCTCTCGCCGATCCAACTCGCACAAAAGTGATCTGGGCTCCTGGCCACCAGGGTCTACGAGGCAATGAGGCCGCTGATGCGGCCGCCCGAGCGCTCACACACCGGGCTCCTCATCCTAGCTCTCATGGCTCAGAAGCTCATAAACCGCTTCTGCGGTTCCGCGAAATCCTAATTTATTATTGCGACAGCCACCGTCTCTACCCGGCACCTGCCAAGGGGCTGAGTAAGGCGGAGGAGCGAACTCTGCGGCGCCTGCAGACAGGAACCCTTCTCTGTCCTGCAATAGCAAAACACTTCGATCCGAACACAGATGGGCGCTGCCCGCACTGTGGAGAGATCTGCGATATCTTTCACATGGTGTGGGCATGTACTCAGAATCCTCACCTTCCCCCCTCCCTCTCCCCCACCCCCACCCGAGAGGCATGGGAGACTGCCCTCCTCAACTGCTCCACACTGGAGTCCCAAAGGGCTCTGGTCAAGCGGGCGCGAGACGGAGGCCTCGTCATGCGGTGTCCCGGACTAAGGATACCGACCATGCAGCAGGGTTATTTATTTTTTTTAACCCTCAAGCTCTCTTCATTAAAGTTTTTCACCACCACCACCATCCCCTTCCCATCGTTCTGGCCTATTCTATCACGGAGCTTCGCAGCTGTCGCTACACCGGGACCGCTACATTGACGCTGCCCGGCGACTCGCCAAGTCCCACTGCCACTACATTCATGGTCATGGCTCAACCCCGTGACCCCGACATCTTTTCCGATGCCTCAACTGAAAACGTCGACAGATGGATATCGATGTTGGAACGTGTCAGCACCCATAACAGGTGGAACTCCACCGTCATGCTGGAAAACGCCATTTTCGATTTGTCTGGCACAGCGAGGCAATTGTACGACACCCATGAGGACGAATTAACGAGTTGGGACATCTTCAAAGAAAAGCTTCGCGCTCTCTTCGGACCTCCAGATGGTTCCAAACCCGAAGCACAAAAACACTGAGTCGCGTGCTCAGTCCTCCAGTGAGAGTTACGTCACGTACATCCAAGACGTCCTTGCCTTATGTCACCAGGTTGACAACTCCATGTCTGAATCCAAAAAGGTGGGGCACATTCTAAAGGGAATCGCGGACGACGCTTTCCATTTGCTCCTCTGCAAAGTATGGCATACCGTGGATGCCCTTATGAAGGAGTGCCGTCTCTTCGAGCAGCGCATATTTCCACAGTTTCAACGACTTCCCCATACGGCCGCCACATCTTCGTGTGTTTTGCAGCAGCCACCAACTAGCCCACCTCCCACTTCGCCTCTCAACATCAATGACACAGTCACCCGGATTGTTCGCCGCGAAATGGAGCCCTGTGCACCTGCGGATCCTCAACCTACCATCCCCAGTCACCCCTTGCCCGATGTGCCCCTTTTTCAAGCCGTCGTGCGAGAGGAACTCGCGAATTTGGATCTCTCACCTGCTATCTGTTCCATCGGGACCTCTCGCGTACAACTACCAACCAGGAATGTTTTCCGTCCCAGGGCTCCGTACTTTCGTCGCTACCGAAATCCGCTTGGCACGCGCTTGGCGCGTGCTCGGCCTCCGAATCCTGTGTGCAGTGGCCTGTGTTTTGGCATCCGGTGCGCCCTGTGCTTGTGTTGTGTTCAGCGTGAGTGCACCAGTGTTATGCGTGGTGCGAACGCCTCCTGCCAGGTAACAATATGAATTCATCCAAACAAGAATGTAAAAGAAGACACGTGAATCTTAGCATAACCATTCGGGCTTATAAAACAGGAGTTATATAAATTGAAGAAAGTGAGGAAGATATATTAGGTTTCAGCATGAGATCCAATGTGAGCCCAAATGAAATTCTGCATGCCAGAACAAAAAGCAGCCGTGTGGCCGAGCGCAATATGCTGTCTCTGGGCAATGTAAAGTGGCCGCGCTGGATCCTTGGTTATGGCGCTCGGCCCCTGACACAAAACACGCCAGTTCTATTCCGGTTGCGGAGGTCGCATTTAGATGGAGGTGGAACGATAGAGGCCCTTGTGCTGTGGAATGTCAGCACACATTAAAGAACCCCGGGTAGTCAAAATTATCCTCAACCTTAAAATACGGCGTATTCGATTGTCTGTGTGGCTTTGGGACGTTAAATCCCATAAAACCACACACCGCGCATTTTCATCACTTCAAGAACCTATTTTTTTTTGTGTGGCACCATGGCACCGTCTCATTTTAATTTGAAATAAAGTTTGTTATCAGGCTTACGACACTTTATAGATCAGTCAACCACCAGTTTTTATTTCGTCTTAAGAAAAGGTAGAGGACGCAAAAGTAAACACTATGATGAGCTTGACAAGTTTCTGTGCCCAGAAACTAGAAATTTGATTTCGATCAACACAACTATGTACTTATCGTTTACATGCTAGGGAAAGCACTGAAGCAGATTTTCAACGCCGACCGAGCAAAGGAAACGGCGTAATAACTGTTTCACATATCTCGATCAACACCCGTAGCCCCCGATTATAGGACACAAGTTTGAGTACCGGCCGCCAGCTAGAGTGCTCAGTGGTAACCTTGTGCTGCTCGAAATGCTGAATGGTATCACACCATCCGCAACATTCTGCGGCAAGATAAGATTTTAAGGCGGAAGCCTTTAATGTGTCATCGCGGTAAGCAGCAGTTGTCGACAGAAATGTCACGCTTTTCAATTCGTCGAAACGGTCCGGACGTCACAGTGCGCCAATTGTACTTTGGCTAGTAACCATGCAACCAATTGAAGGGATCGTATAGTGATGCTCCGAGTAAGTGGAACTGAGCTTACTTAATTACTTAATTACCCAATCAGCCTAATTCACTTTTCTAGTCAGGCCATACAAATAAATAAAACCGAGTAAGAAATTGGTCGAGCTCGGGAATCGAACCTCGGTCTTGGGAGTGCGAGACGAGCATGCTATCCACACCACCATGCCAGCTTTTTTTTTTCTTTGTAGTGAACAAAGGCGCGTCTATAATATAGTGAATACGGTGTCTTCGCTCACTCCCGTCCTCCTCCCTTCCCTTCCGGCGAGGTTTAGGTGTCCACCGATATATGAGAGACATACATTTCCTTTCCCCAAAAACCAATTTACCGACGAGCGAGGCGTAGAACCAAATGGGCGATGGCGTTCTATAGACTCCCTGGCAGCGTTGCAAGACGCTGTCACGTTCCACTCTTGGAGGCGAAGCTTAACATCTTAACCGACGAGCGAGGCGTAGAACCGGATGGGCGATGGCGTTCTATGGACTCCCTGGTAGGTTGCAAGACGCTGTCGCGTTCCACTCTTAGAGGTGAAGCTTAACATCTTAACCACACATCAGTGACCACACTGCAGGTAAAGAAAGTGCACCCCCCCCCCCCTGAATTTTGGCGGGTGTCCACCGAGATATGTGAGACAGTTATTACGTAATTTCCTTTCCTGAAATACAATTTTCATTTTCTTCATTACGGGCCCTCTTTGTCTTTCTACTTTCAGTCCCACTTCCTCCCTTCTTCTGCGGTGCGGTACAGATGTCCACCGAGATGACAGAGAATTACTGAGCCATTTCCTCTCCTCTAAAAGCGTTGCGTTCAAACGGCAAGGCATCGCGCCGAACGGGTGGTGGCGTTCCGTGGACTCCCTGGCAGCGCTACAACACGCTGTCGCGTTCCGCTCCTAAAGGCGAAGCTTAAGCGTCATAAATTAGCAGTTAGTGAGTATTCAGGCATTAATCAGTAATTAACCATTAATTAGTTATTTGTCATCACTTAGCAATTAGTACTCAATTATATGTGACGCCACCAGTGCCACAGAAGGAGTGAAAGTGTTGCGGAAAACGCTTCCGCCTCTGCGTACTTTAGACAGTCAAAGTGCCCGCTTCAATTTTTTTTTTGCCCACCGTTCAATAATTTCCCACATGCGATGCAAACTACGCCGACCCGCTTTTCGACCGAGCGAGGTGTGTGCGCTGTCGTGAAAAATGTTTTCCGCTGAAAGGAGCAAAAATATTTCTGTGGTCAGAAAAGCGTTTGTAAAGCCCTACACTTGTTGCCATTTAAGGGAAGCCATGGTAAGACTGCACTGAAACCGCCGAGGTGATCGACGTATAAGTACTTGGTTGGAGTGTAGAAAATGAGCCAGCAGTTCCTCTAAACAGCTCCAAAAGCACTGCACGAGGCGTTTCAGCAGGAGGAAAAGCAAGCAGTGACCGGAAAGGTCGATTTCCTCCCGCGAAAGGCCAAAAATCACTGATCTAGACAGAGAAAGAAATAACTTTATTGACAATGGGATTTGAGATACGTTGGTCCCTGGGTACCCGCAACACTTGTTCATGAGTTCATAGAATTCCATGACGTGGTGGTGGTGGTGAAAACATTTATTACGAATGAGCAGGAGGTATGTTTGGATCAGCCCGTAAGGGACCGATCCTTAAAAACACTAGGTGGAGGTCCCTAGTATGGGACCCCAGTGGCGGTTGCCGCCGCCCGGGCGCGCCCGACTAAGGCTTGTTGGGCCTGTAAGTCGTGGCAGCCGAGCAGGGTCGCCTCCCAGTCCTCCCGGGTTGGGTTGGGGACGGGGGGAATAGCGGGGTTGGAGGGGCAGGCCCACACCATGTGATAGGTGTCAGAAGACACTGCACTACAGTGTGGGCAGCTGCCGCTAAAGGAGGGGTCAAAATGTTTTAGCGCTGCCGGGCACAGCAATGTATTGGTGAGAAGGCGGAGAAGGAGCCGCTCATCCGCCTTCTTCAGGCCTTTACATGGGCTAGGGTAAAGGCAATGACAATTTTGATAATATGTTGTAATATCTTTGAATGTATAGACCGGATTAAAATCGGGTTCCTGATCGGACGGGGAGGAGAAAACAGCCCAGTCAGAGAGCGCGCGGGCGGCTGCGTCTGCTGCCTCGTTTCCTGCCAACCCCTGATGAGCAGGGGCCCATATGAGGTAACGGTGTGCGGGGTCCGTATCCCGTATGCAATTTTGGTATATTCGATAGGCTAGGAAGGGAGTGCAGCCTTGTTCGACGTTCCGACAGGCCCCTCGCGAGTCGGTGATTATGTATTTTGAATTGGAATGTGAGGCCGAGAGAGCAATCGCGACCTCTTCTGCTTGTGTTGCACCGCGGGCTCTGAAAGTTAGGCCGTTAACTGTGTTGCTTTTGTGAACTACCGCGGCCGTGTACCATCCCCCGTGGTGAGGGCCGGAGGCGTCCACGTAGTATACACCTGTTTTGTTGCCATAATATCGGGCTAGCGCTTCCGCTCGTGCCAGGCGCCGACCATTATGGTCTTCATGTGACATGTTTGCTGGAAGAGGCCGCACGTGGAGAGCACGTCTCCACAGTTCCGGGATGCGAAACCTGTCTTCCATTGGAGGGGTGTGTTGGATATGGAGTCGAGCAAGAAGGCGGCGACCCGACTCCGTGAGCGACAAGTGCGTGTACTGGTTTGTAAGGTGCGCCTCCCGGAGGTCCCGGAAAGTATTCACCACCCCAAGGGCCAAAAGCCGGCTGTTTGAAGTACACTCTTAGAACTAAAGGAGTGCAGAGGAGTGCCCAGAACACACTTTGAAGGAGTATTCGCTTGTCCCATATTCCACTCCTTTTTCCAGAATAAAATTACTCCCTCTGGACAAAGAGTGATCCAACACCTACTCAAGGAGTACTGTACTACTACTGCAATAGAGTACAGGCACTCCTCCGAGGGAGTAAAGCTACCACATTGAAACAGCATCCTACTACTCTTTCAGGTAGAGTTCCAGGACTCCGTTTGTTAGAGTGACTATACTCCTTCAAGGATTATCAGCCCAGATCTTATTTTACTCCTTCAAAAGGAGTTTCACGTGTTTTCAATGTATCGTACTAATTTTCTTATTTCACATATTCTTCAGAGCAAGTTGGTCATATGTTTTGCAGGATCCACCTGCGCTACATCTACAAAAGAGTAATGAGCAAAAGGGATTATAATCTTTGAGTAGAATAATTTTTGCTCATACAACTACTTTATGGCTACACTACAGTTTGCACATTAGTATGGTGCTCTGTCTGCGTTGGGAATAACAATGGTTCAAGAAATAATGACACAAATGTACAACACTGATAACTTTTATTTCTCAAGTCATTGCTGTGATTGCTGTGGCTGCCCAAAACACGCTCGGGAGGCGCTCGCTAGGATCAAGCCCCATTAGTGTCTCAAGCAGCAGACAAGCCCGCTTTGTTTTTGGGGTGTACTTGACATTAAATGCCAAGAACACTGCCAAAAGCAAAGTAAACCCATCTACCAAATCCACCGCAGTGAGCTGTAAGCGCTCAAAAGAAACTAAGATGCTGGATGATGCCGTAGCTTGCTCGGCTGAGTGAAGGAGCTTTGGCTATGCGTGCATTTCTCCGGGTGCCTGCAAACATGAATGAAAATAATGCAAGTAAGAGTCAATTCCAATGCCCTTTTCATACTATCCTGCATATAACCCCATGAAAAAAAAGAAAGAATACAACTAGAATGTACTGATCGTGTGTGTCATGTCGCCACTAGTGTGTAGCTATATTGTGACCAAGTGCAGACACCTTTCATTGCAAACCTTCATTCAGAGCTACAATTTTATGAAGCCCAATACAATTATCACTATGCTAGTCCTTTCAAAAGCTGTGTGCATGTAAAACAAGAACATATTTACCAAATGAAAATTTTAACATGAGCAAGCTCTTCTGCAAGTATCATGATCAGCCTGACTACGCCCACTGCAAGGCAAAGGCCTCTCCCATGTTCTCCAATTAACCCTGTCCTTCGCCAGCTATGTCCACCGTGTTCCTGCAAACCTTCGCCCATGGAACATTTTGCTGCTTCCTGCTACGCCTGCCTTCTCTTGGAATCCACTCCGTTACCCTTAAGGACCAGCGATTATCTTGCCTTCGTCTTACATGCCCTGCCCAAGCACCCTTCTTTCTCCTGATTTCGACTAGGATGTCTTCAACCCGCGTTTGTTCCCTCACCCACTCCGCCCGCTTCCGATCTCTTAACGTTACGCCTATCATTTCTATTTCCATAGCTCGTTGCGTTGTCCTTAACTTAAGCTGAACCCTCTTCGTTAGCCTCCACGTTTCTGCCCCATAGGTGAATACCGCTAGGATACAGCTGTTGTATACTTTTCTCTTGAGGGGTATTGAAAAACTGCCATTCATGATCTGAGAGAACCTGCCATATGCACTCCACCCCATTCATATTCCTCTAGTTATTACTCTTCATGATCCGGATCAGCGGTCACTACCTGCTCTAAGTAAATGTATTCCCTTATCACTTCCAGTCATTTCTAAAACCACACCTATTGTGCTTGACAGTTCTTGTCACATAATACATTGTGCAGTTTAAAATATAGGGTAACCTTGAATCGGGAAAACACTTAAACCAATGACAGTTTTCTTGCTGAAGAGAAATGGCTGTTGCAATTCCTGTTTCTCAGATACCATTAACTGAATTTCATGCTCTAAAATAGTGAAGGAAAAATTCAAAATTTTTCATCTCAAAGAGGCAGACAACAAATTTCAGTTTGGTTTGGGTTGGTTTATGGGGTTTAACGTCCCAAAGCGACCCAGGCTATGAGAGACGCCGTAGTGAAGGGCTCCGGAAATTTCGACCACCTGGGGTTCTTTAACGTGCACTGACATCGCACAGTACACGGGCCTCTAGAATTTCTCCTCCAAAGAAATTCTAGCCGCCGCGGCCGGGATCGAACCCGCGTCTTTTGGGTCAGCAGCCGAGCAAATTTCAGTTGCACATTTTTTTTTTGTTTTTAATGATGCATAAGGCATTACTATGCACGGATAACCACACAGTATTCGCCTATGACTGCTAAATAATTTGTAATTAAATATCTTCTCTCTCCTGCTTCACTTTTAAAAACTGAGCAATGGCAATGGCATCAAAGGTCAGTATAAGCCAGGGGAGGCATGAGGAAAACTGCATATAATTGCGGCTTCGTCATTCATTGTGATTCCGACTCTTAAGGCAGGCTGGCTTTAGCATTGTAACTAATTAAAACGATGAAGTAGCGATATCATAGCTTTTTTGTGCCTTCCATAACCTATACTGAACATTGATGTCATAGCAATTGCTATGCTATTGAAACAGGGAAGAAAAGAAATCTGGTTGTAATTATTTAGCGATTGGAGACGAATACTATGCAACAATTCTATGTATACGAATGCCCAGCACGTCACTACAAAGAACACACACAACCAAAAATTTGGTGTTTATACTCATTTAAGGTAATACTACTTCCCACGCAAGAACACGACAGCCATGTGTAAACTTTTTGCTTTCATAGTAATAAAATCTATCCAACGACAAGTTAGGCGCAGCATGCCTGCTCTTTATAAATATGCAATACTGACAATGTTTGACACTAGCATTTGGCATGAACTAGATAACTGTGATTACTTCGCACATTACGTGCCAGTCCATACTATTATGCACAATTTAGATTTGCAAATGTAATGTGTAATTCTCTATGACTGCCACGTTAGTGCACTGCAAACCAATGAAGTTGTCTTGCATTTGCAATGTTCTCACTACTTTTATGCAACACTGATCACTTCAGTATATCTGCATCGTTCTGTTAGACGGCCACGGGATAGCTAGAATTAAGGGTATTTTATGTGATGGAAACCATTGACTAGACAACAAAGAAGAAAAGCCTCAACTACTGTCCTGGTGCTGGGACGTCTAATAAGAGCTCAGAAAGACTCGGTTTCAATACGCCAAACCCTCCGCATAACATTACCCTGTGCGAAAATACCCCACCCCACCCTAGCTTAATTTCTGTCCACATGCACCAAGGCTCACTGCACCTGTTATAAATATTGCCCTAAATATTGCAATCAAGCTGCCCGTGTATGCATAGGCTATCTGTGCATCGAGAAAGAAAGAAGTTGTTAGGAATGTTTCACACCAAAAACAGAAAAAAAGGCAGCCTGTTTCTCAGAAACAGCTAAGAGCATGAAATGGTGTGTCCAAAAAGATTAGGCTGCTTTGTACTTATTTATGACAACGAGAACTGTCAGAGCTGCGCTTTCGAAAATTCAGGAGCTTTGTGCACAAACGTAGCTTCCGTATGCATGTCTTGCAGCACCAACGCTTCCGAATTGAAACGACCGATGAATATGCACAGGAAAAAGCAAATAGAGAGCGCTTGAATTTAAAAGAAAAGCTACCTTGCACAATCAGAAATTTCACGACAGAACCTTCCAAACAGTGACGTGTACTGGTTGCGGTATACCGAATATATACCTAGCAAATAAGTGTGCGCTTTGTTAACGAGCGGGATTCTGTGGCGGCAATGCTACAGCTCCAATTCCGAAAACCTAATGCTGCAAAAATTGAGTTTTCAAAATACGTGCGAATGCACGATACACTTTTGCACGCATTTAGAACTTTCAGTTGTGAAACACATACAACGAATCTTGTGTATGCGTCTTCCTTGGCTGGTAAAAAAATTCAATATTTAGAACTTTCAGTTGTGAAACACATACAACGAATCTTGTGTATGCGTCTTCCTTGGCTGGTAAAAAAATTCAATAAGTCTCCAGTTTGCCTGTGTACTCCACAAATTCTAGGATCCCTGTCCGCTACATGTCAAATTTCACTGAAGCGAAAGTAATACAACCGACAGCTGATGATCTGCTAGGGCAACAGGATTTCAAAAGTTTGAGAAGGGCAGTGGGAGTCCAATCCAGGTGGAGTAGTGAAATTTGACTACAGGTTTTCCCAAATAATTTGATCCTAGTGCCAGTGGAAATAATCTACGCGCTGACTAATATAATCTGCCTGCCATGAATTTAATCTGAGTGCAAAACATTTAATCCACGCGCCAGCGTATTTAATCCAAGCGCCAACTCAAACAATGCGAGCGCCAATCAATTTAATCCCGGTGCCAACGCAAACAATACGTGCGCCAGCTGTTTTAATCCAGGTGCCAACCAATTCAATCCACACTCGAAAAACGAATGCTGTAGAAGACTACAAAGCATAGAAAACGAATGCCAGGAATAAAGATGAGATAATTTTTCAAACCATGCGATGCCTGCGCGAAGTTTCCACATATTGCATAGCTTTCATCAATATTATAACCAACACTGCTTTGATACAAGTGTTCTAAAGCGCCGTTTAAAGCGCACAATATCAGCATTAAAAAGCTGCACAGGGGCTCAGTGCTATGGCTTACTGGCTCTTTATTAGGACCATAGAACGGAGGAGGCCACAAATGCACACACTGTTTATAATGGAACATTGAATCCACTGTCTTCAATAAAAGATGCGATTATTTTGTGAGATAGTCAAAGAAAGTGTTAATAAACCGTACCTTAGATTAGCCCTACGTAGTTTCGTGTGAAATAAAGGTACACAGCCAATGATGGAAAGTTCTAAAGCAGATGGCAAGTTTTGCGCCTCCATTTCCTGTGGATTGTCGTCTGCTTATTCAAGAAATAAGATTTATTTCTCAGGCACGTAAAAGAGCATTGTTAAAAACACAGAAGACAAGAAAGTTTCAAAGCAGACGGCTTTGTGTGTGCCGGATTGTGGCTGAATTTGCACAAGGGAGTAGAGCCGAACGGTGGTGGTACGCACTCGTATACTATAAGCAGGTGATAGTGTACGACTTTTCCTTGATCTCGCATGGATATTAACGCGCAGTATTTTCTTCCATGGAAGCCGATGAGCCGTGCTCTTACGTCATAATTTTACACCGAAAACGAGGACCGCCATTCAAGCCCCCAGATGCACCAAGAAGAAAGAACAGCAAAGTCTCTGAACATGACAGGGCCAGAATTCTCGATGTGTCAAGGCGTGGAGGAGATGTGAAAAAAAATGGCCGACTCGCTGGGAATCAATTTAAAGACAGCAAGGTCCATTGCAGCTACCGATAGAGAGGTGCTGAAGAAAGGCGGAACGTCGAAGAAATTCGGAAATGAGGTTGTAGCGGCTCTCAAAAATATTGTGGACAACCACCCTGCTTTCACGCTAAAGCAAATAAAGCAGGCGGTGGAAGAATTGCCCGGAATTGCCATCAGCCCAAGCAGCATTGATCGCCTACTGGATGCGCATGGCTACTCTATGAAGTTGGTGACTCAGAGGTCGATCGACCGCAACAGAGATGACGTGAAACGCACCCGCAAAGCATATGCGCAGTGGCTGCAGTGTGAAGGACCCCACTTGTGCAGGTTTTACGTTGATGAGACCAACTATAACATATGGTGTTCAAGGTGCTTCGGCCGTGCGGTTAAGGGGCAACCTACAGTGCAGACGACGACTGGCACCAGAGGCGCAAACCTTAACATTATCGCCTGTATGTCAGCAAATGGTGTCATACATTGGACGGCTGTCGACAAGGTTCACTGGGTCGTGCTTAACGAATTTTTGAGCGATATATCAGCCCGTGTCGCAAGTGAAGAGCCTGGTTCAGAAGCCGTTTTTATTTTTGATAATACCCCCGCTCACAGCCACGCGGAACAGGCAATCCTGGCCAGTCAGCTGCACTCAATCAAGAGGCTGCCTCCTTACAGCCCATTTTTTAACCCTATAGAGGAAGTGTTTTCGAAGTTCAAGTCTGAAGTCAAATCTTTCCTCAGCGAGCGGAGAGACTTGGCGCTCTCCACTCCGCCCGGACTGACTAAAAGGGAGCACCGGCGCAGTTTTTTGCTCGACGCTGCTCGACACTGTATGCAGCAAGTACAACGAGAAGAGTGCGCTGCTTTCGACCGCCATAACTTTTCTTTTATACCAGCAGCTTTGCGTGAAGATGACATGTAAAAAGTGTGAGGTCACACTTTGCGCCACCTAATGTCCTACAGAAAATAAAACTGCATTTCAAAGACGGCCCCTTCTGTGCTTGTACTACCTAGATTGTTAACACCGCTATACGGCAGCCGCCAGTAGCTATTCTTGACCTAGGCTGTAAGCTCCGGTATAGCTTCGCTCACTTTCCCTTTTAAAACTAAATAAACCGTAAAGTGAAGAACCGTTACTCCGGCTCTATGAGTCGTCCCACCTGGAAGAACTCTGTATTACACTACTCCATTTTTGTTTCTGCTAGTGGTGTTGAATCTTTATCAGAGCCTCCCGAAAACATTTCGCACCGGTTGCATGAAAACGGCCGGTAATACGAAAACAGTATGAAGGCCGTAATTGTAACTAGCATGCAGATTCAGCGCATAAGACAACCCATAATCAGCGGTTTGATTCCGGCCGCGGCGGTCGAATTTCTTTGGAGGAGAAATTCTAGAGGCCCGTGTACTGTGCGATGTCAGTGCACGTTAAAGAACCCCAGGTGGTCGAAATTTCCGGAGCCCTCCACTACGGCGTCTCTCATAGCCTTAGTCGCTTTGGGACGTTAAACCCCATAAAACCAAACCAAACCATAATCAGCGGTGCTTACCCAACTAATTAATACACGACAGTCACAAGCCCCAAGAGTTGCATCAAATACTGAGGTTTAACAGCTGCCAGTGGCTCTTTGATGTTGCAAGGTATGCGAAGAAAACGAAATCGTTCATGAGAATGTGACTAATCCCCCCACGTGGGTATGTGCCATTATAAAGAGGTGAAGAAGAAGAAGAAGAATGTGACTCCACTTTAAAGGAGGTCCGTTTTGTCTGGGTTCCTGGTCATGCAGGCATTCATTCCAACGAGGTGGCTGATTATTTAGCAAGGTCAGCTCTTGACGTGCCAGTAACGCATCCCGTCCCGAATTTCAGTCTGCTGGCGATCTCCAGGTTTCAGCGGTTCCAACACATATCAGCCAGGTTACGCGATCCCCTACTAAATACTGCTGATTATCAGCACTTAGCGTATAAATGAAACGTCCGTTCGTGTAAAACCAGGCAGTGTGAGGTATCAATGACGCGACTGCGGTGCAGGATTCCCAGTTTAAATTTATACCTATGCAGATGTGGGTGGTCTCCAACAAACCTATGTGACTAATGCGGGGTCGTTGAATCTGTGGACCATTTCCTGCTCTACTGTCCAAAGTTCGCACTTCAGAGAAAGATTTACCTGGAGGTCCCTCTCTCCAGGTTAGGGCTCCCGTTATCTATGCCAGTGTTGTTATCGTTCGGAGCGAGCGCCAAAGGATTTGCTTTGAGTTCAATTTGTGGGAATCTACATGATTACATAATTGCAACTGGTAGGTTGATTTGCTAACTCCTTTAAAAGTCTCGGAGTTTTTTTTGTTTTTTTTAATTATTATTATTCTCGCCAAAATGTTCTTTGTTATTTCACTTCAAATATTCTTCTGTCGTTTTTCATGAATACATTTTTCAAAATTCACGTTTAATCCTATGAAAATTTCCTTATGTATACCACTACACCTTGGCCAATCCCCCCACATGGGTATGTGCCATTATAAAGAGGTGAAGAAGAAGAAGAAGATGTGACTCACAGGCTTGCATTGTCTCAGAAATTACATCTTAACTTCGCTTTATTTCTGGCATTCGTGCTCTGCGCTCTGGAATCTTCTACCGCATTCGTTTTCCGCATGCGGATTAAATTGGTTGGCACCTGGATTAAAACAGCTGGCGCTTGTATTATTTGCGTTGGCACTAGGATTAAATTGGCTGGCGATGCCATTGCTCGAGTTGTCGCTTGGATTAAATATGCTGGCGCTTAGATTAAGTGCATGGCACTGAGATTAAATTACATGGCAGGCAGATTATATCTGTCGGCGCTCAGATTATTTATGCTGGCACTAGGATTAAATTCAGTGGGAAAACCTGTAGTAACAGACAGGGATCCTCCAATCTGTGGAGGACACCGGCAAATTGGAGACTTACGGAGGAATTTTTTTACCCGCCAAGGAACACGCATGCACAAGAGAGAACCACAGAGGACTACGGCTTTTACCAGCCCTTGTCCTGTGCGGTTCTCTCTTGTGTATGCGTCTTTTTTGGCTGGTAAAAAAATTCTTCCATAAGTCTCCAATTTGCCTGTGTACTCAACAAACCGCAGGATCCCTGTCCACTACTAGTCAAATATTTCAACTCCACCTGGCTTGGACTCCCACCGCCCTTCTCTGTGGAGAAAGGGTGACAGCAGCTGGTAAAGGACAAGGTTAACTGCAGATCAACTGGGGAAGCATTATCCTGCACTGATTTTGACGGCAGGTTCACAAGACAAACAAAATCAACTCGAGGAGCGGGGTGCACATCATGCGACTGAATGTCAATGGCCAGTGAAAATGGCACCAGCACTGTGGAATGCACATGCAGAAAACGAGACGCATTTTTTTGTCAACTTTGAGTAGCAGTCTACTGCAATTTTAAAGAGCAAAGCTCTCAAGTATGGCAACACTGGCCCCAGGCAGTATGGTCCCAGGCTCCAAGACCAGATAAGCAAAAGGAGCAAGGCGTAGACCGAGAAAAGCCAGACAGTGGTAGGAAGGTTTGGGTAGTGGGTAGCTCAAACGTACACAGGGTAAAGCGAGCACTACTTAAAACAGTCAATTACAGTGAGCAGGTGCAGGTTGAGAGCATTTCGGGTGGGTGCTTTGGAGAGGTGGCAGAGCGGGCCAGAGCAAAACTGTGGGATAACATGGAAGGTGAGAACCTCGTGGTTCTCCACGCAGGGATTAACGACGTATTACAGGAGAAAGGGAAGTACCTGGGACGACAGATACAGGCAGGGGTAGAGAAACTTAGGGCGACCTCCTAGGCAGTGCACATTGTTCTGTGCACTGCCCCGGAGATCAGGGGACGGGGCCCGTACATCGCAGACCAGGTTATGAGGGCCAACGTAGCAATCAGAGAGCTGGGAAAGGCCCTCCGGTGCGACGTGATGGATGTAAACCGGGTGATTTATGGAGACAGGAACTTTCTCCCATTCTGCCCGGATGGCATCCATTACACCGAACCAGCGGGATGGCAGGTTGGGAAGAGGATAGGCCGTAGGGCACTTGCTTTTTTACAGGCACGCAGGAAACCCCTGCAGACCACGGAGTAGGCAGCAAATGTAAAGGGAGGGAGGGGGGGGGCAGGACAAGGTCACGGCGAACAAAAAGGAAGCAACCTCTCAGTGTTGGGTTCATTAACATGCAAGGGGGAAGAAATCGAATTAAATGGGATGAAACCGAAGAACTAAAATCTGAAAACATTGGGGTATATGTGGTTGCGGAAACTCACCTGAGAGACATGGAAGAACCGCCACACATTGCAGGCTACACTTCGATAGGGTGTAATAGAAAAGAGAAAGACCGTAAAGGTGGAGGCCTAGGGGCATTAGTAAATGGGCAAGATTGGGAAAGAGTAAGAGAAAACTGCAGAGAGCACCTATGTCTCCAGGGCATAGTGGGGAGTCTAAGAACAATAATAGGGTTTGTATACCTTAAAACAGGGAGTGAGTCGAGTGAGGAGAATAAAGGGCATTTCGAATGTATGTCTAAAGACATCAGGGACTTAGGCTTGCATCAGGAAATAATCATCTTGGGAGATATGAACGCTCACTTGGAATACTTTGACGGAGCTACAGATACAACGGGGAAGATGTTAGGAGAATTCTGCGATGCCCATGATCTAGTAATGGTTAATACGGAAATAAAATGCGACGGGAAAGTAACATGGGTAAGAAATAATTCGCACTCAACTATTGACTACTGCCTAATGTCACACAAACTGTATGACAGGTTAGGGGACATGAAAATTGATGAAGAAGGTATGAAAAGCCTGGGAAGCGACCACAGAAGAATCAAAATTACATTTGGTAGCGCAATACCAGCGGTAGGAACTCAAGGGAGGGAAAGCAAACATAACCTCACCGATGCACAACGGCAGGAAGTGTCTGGACACATTGAAGACATAGTGTCCAGGCAACCGGATAGGGAGTGGACATATGATGCCCTCGTGGGGGTTTTCCAAGGGGAGTTAGAGAAGGCCCAAAGAGAAAAAGGAAGAAGAAAGGGAAGACACACGCCAAAAAGCTGGTGGGACAGGGAAGTGAAGGCAGCCATAGCGCGACGACAGGAGGCATCCAGGGAACACAGATTTGCAAAGAAAAGGGGGGCCCCACCAGACGAAGTGGATGCAAAATGGAATGAATACCTTGAGAGCAAAAGGGAAGCAGCGACATTGGTCCAAGCCAAAATAGGAAAGGCAGGAGTCCAGTGGATGATGGAGGTAAATAAGAAAGATAGGAATGCTGCAAAGAGGTTTTGGGAGCACATAAGGCTACAGGGGAAGAGAACAGAGGGCATCCAACACACTCTGACCACGCAGGATGGAAAAAGGGTAGAGGGAGAGGAAGCACAAGAATTTATCAGACACACAATTGAAGCAGCATTTGAAGAGCCTGTGGCGGATGGTCTAGGGGAGAGCAGGGACAGCAATGGGGCAGGGGAGGAAGAGCCTAGGGAGAGAACAGCAGGGGACTGGGACAGAATAGAAGGCAAGGTTCCCATCGGAACAGCGACAGGACCAGATGGCATACCTATGAGATTAATTACCATACTAGGCAAAAAAAGCAAACTGAAATTACGACAGATCATTGAAAAAGTAGTAGAGGGAGGAGACGTTCCAAGGGACTGGAAAGTGAGCAGAATGAGACTAATATACAAAGGCAAGGGAAGCAGGGACAACATTAAATCCTACCGACCAATTACGGTCACATCAGTTATTTACAGGCTAGCAATGCAGATGGTGAAAATGAGAATGGAAGAATGGGCAGAGCGTGAGGAGATCTTGGGAGAGTTGCAGAACGGTTTCCGAAAGGACAGACGGTTGGAGGACAATCTATTTGTCATAACGCAGTGTATAGAGCTAGCTGAGGCAAGTCAGAGGCCTCTATGGATGGCATTTTTAGACATTAAGGGGGCATATGACAATGTGAATCAGGAAAAACTTTGGGACCAATTGAAGGGATATGGCGCTGATAGAAATCTGGTTGAATATCTACAACGTGTATATTCAGACAATGAGGTCGTAGTAACCTGGGAGGGAGAAACTACAAAACCAGCAAAAATTAAGAGAGGGCTAAGGCAGGGCTGCCCACTATCACCTCTACTTTTCATGGTATATGTGAGCCAAATGGAAAAGAGGTTGGAAGAGAGTGGGGTAGGAGTAGACGTGAGTTATATGCAGGATGGTCAGAAGGTAAACCAAGTGCTGGCTGGACTAATGTATGCGGATGATATTGTTCTACTAGCAGACAAGCGAGATAGGCTGCAGGAACTAGCTAAAATCTGTGGTGAGGAGGGCAACAAGCTAGGACTCCAGTTCAGTAGAGAGAAGTCAGGGATAATGGTCTATAATGATGAGAAGGGAGACCCACTAGAAATACAAGACACTATGATAGACCATGTGAGAACTTATAAGTATCTAGGTGTATGGCTAAGTGAAGGGAAAAAATATCTGGAAGAGCATGAGAGGATTCTGAAGAATAAAGGAAAAAGGAATTCAGACATTATGAAGCATAGAGCACTATGGAACTATAATAGGTATGAGGTGGTTAGAGGAGTATGGAAGGGAATCATGGTACCGGGCCTCACATTTTGAAATGCAGTCCTGTGCATGAAATCAGAAGTACAGTCAGGGCTAGAGGTCAGACAAAGAAGTGTGGGAAGGCTAGCCTTGGGAGCCCATGGGAACACTCCGAATGAGGGAGTCCAGGGAGATATGGGTTGGGCGTCGTTCGAGGTTCGGGAGGCCATCAGCAAACTGAAATATGATCAGAGACTAACTCAAATGGAGGAAACAAGGTGGGCAAAAAAGGTGTACAAGTATCTGTACATGAAAAGTATTAACACAAAATGGACTAATAGAACCCGAAAGCTAAGAATGAAGTATTTACGGGTGAGGGATGGGACACAACAAAAGACTAACGTGAAAGCGGAGGTAAAGGAGACGGAAAGAAGGATGTGGAAAGAAAGAATGCAGGAAAAATCGGCGCTAGGCATATATAGGACACGAAAACAGGACATCAAAAAAGAGCGATTATTCGATAATTCGCGGGGCAGTTCACTGCTTTTTGAGGCTAGGACAGGGACTCTGAGAACAAAAACGTATAGGTCCAAATTTGAAGAAGTGGATATTTTGTGCTCTGCTTGTAAAACGGAAACGGAGACCATAGAGCACTTGGTTCTGAGGTGCGCAGAAATCCGCCCAGCCCTCCCAGAGGGGGCAGCAACGGCCATAGAGATAGCGCTGGGATTTACTGGGGAGGACGGGCGAGTGGATGGGAAAAGCGTGACATTGACGAAGGGGAGGTTGGATGATTGGTGGCGGAAATCAAGGGAGGGGTGAATTTCGAGGGGGAAAGGATAGACAGATTAGGCATTGTAAGAGCGAAAGGGAAAGAAAGGGAAAGGAAAAATAAATCAACAATGGGGGAAGTATAGGCTAGGTGGCGAAAGCTACCGCCGGTACAAAGGGTAAAGCCATTATCATCCATCCATCCATCCAACTGGGGTGAGGGTCGTCGTGAGGGTTGAAGTCCATATTTCTTTTCCATCCACTGTGTTAATTGCGAGCTATGTTTACCTAATAGGGGCTGGGCATCTAACATCACCGTTATTTCTTTGCAGCAGTTAAAACAATACAGCATACATTTTATAACATGCTTAACGAATTTTTGGGAGCAGCATGCTTTTACCCTTCTACTATTTGTTGCTACTGAATCAGTTTGGCGTTGACAAAAGATCTGTAATAAGGAGTAATTACTCATTGACATCCACTCGAGCACAGCCAAATGGCTACAAAGGAAAGCTATACAGCTTTCACAGAAACTTCGTAGTTAAAGAAAGATTCGTCCTGGTCCGGTGTTCGAACTCAGAACCACCACTTCACTGGAGCAGTCGCTCTATCAATTTGTCCAACCTGGACGGCAAGCTTATGGTAGGGCGAGAGCGAAGTGATCAATAACTCGAGTGGGAACTGTGTTGGTCCAATGTTTTAGGGCCCCTAAAACATTGGACAAACTCAGTTCCCGCTTCATGTTACCTCTAAAACATTGGACAAACTGAGTTCCCGCTTCATGTTACAATACTGAGTGACATTTTGGTCTATACACTAGAAATACCGGTAAAGCATCATGATAGAACACAATGTTTTTTAAAGGGATAAAGGAATATGTTCGCCCTTTCAGAGGGCACATATGCATAAGAGGCAACATGTGTGAAATAGTCTCTGCACCTGAAGCAGTGTAAATTCCATTATGTTAACAGCAGCAGTGAAAAGCTTCATGAGCGACTATTTCATACAGATCATGTAATTACATTCATGTAATTCAGGATCAGATTCATGTGATTATACAGGGAGGTACTGCTGCTAAGTGCACGTAGAGCTCTGCATGCATTTCTAAACCCGGCTGTGAGCCTATGTCTACGAAATTTTTCTAAATACGCAGGTAAGGTATGCATCACTGGAAAACAATACCTACCACAAACAGCTGAGGAGAGATAGCACAGCCAAAAGCTGGAAGCACGAATGGCCCAGTAGATACTGGCAGCTGGCAACTGCAAATAAATATGTCAGAGCAACTGTTGTCAGTGGCCGTAACAATGTCATGAATGACAAGAGAAGAAATTGTCTACTGCTTCATAAATTAGAATAAGGTAGTAACATAGGAACACAAAAAGCAATGAGAGGGCCCATGACAAAAGAAATGAACAGATTGTATGTGATACACCGATATACATTTTTTCAGTAGATTTACATGACTGTCACACCCGCATAGAAAGATGAGCAGGCTGGAATACCACTATTTTTATGCATGATGAAAAGAGCGTAACTATTCGAATATAGCATGCACAGGATTTTATTACTACTACGGTGCTTTGCAGCAGCACCGAAGGTATTTTTAAATTGAACGTAGCGACCAGTAGACCCGTCTGCTTTGCACAAATGATGAGAGGATGGAAAAGGCATGCATTCATTAGCAAGAAGCACGATATCTCACATCACAGCATGAAACGAAAATTGGTATTGCATTTAACAAATCTGCACAGAAATAAAAACTGCCTAGTGGCAATGCAAGTAAGAGCAAGGGAAAAAAATACCGAAGAAAACTGGTGAGTGTGGTGCAGGGAGGTCTGTGGGTAGGGTCTCGTGCCTGGGAATAGTTCCGAGCGCGGAGAATCGCCGGCAGCACAGCTGGTGGCAGTCAACCAAGAATAAATAAGAGAAAGTGAAAATCAATAACAAACCATCACCAATATAGCGAACGACTTGAAAGCGGGCCGCACAAACGAGGGATATAGCAAAAAGCTTGAAATCCTAATTAAGTGCGCAGTTGCATCCCAAACAGTTCTCAAAATCTGAAGGCGAGGAAGCATCGACACCTACACCTCAGGGCAGACGCAAGAACGATCTAACTTTGACATAATACTGTGTCAAATTTTGTTCCATGGGGAAGCACAGATAAAAATTTACAAATGACTAGGCAAGGGATATGCCCCAGCCTTTTACACGCGATCATTGTCCCCGAAAAAATTGTATGACAAATATTAAGGCGTAAGCACTAATCCGAAGAGTACACACACTGAGCACTGTCTGTTGGCAGCTGGCCTAGCGCGAGTGCTCTGTCGCGCGGCACTGCCGCTCATCGTCATCTTCTAAGTAGCACAAATCAATCCGACGGGCACCAGCCGCGAGGCAACTCGACCGTTGTCAGTCCCCTTGTCTGTCCGCAGCTGGCCTAGCAAGAGCGCTCTCTAACGTGGCACTGCACGCTCATCATCCTCTCCTATGTAGCACAAATCTATGCTATTGGAATGTAGTAAACATTGTTGTTTTTCGCAGCGCTAGCAAGCGACCGCATAACTCTGTTGTGATAACTGGTGGCATTTTTATTTACCGCGGCACCCGAGTACTAAACGCAGATAGAGACTATGCAGCAACAGTTGCCATGCGGCCTATACGCCCGTTCTTTTCTGATAAAGGCCGATTCACACGATTTTCCGTTCGCCCGCTGCCGCGGCCGACAGCGCGCCTCTCAATGTGGTGACGCATGACTACGTAGTGCGCGGGCCGCGGGCGAACGGACCGTCGTGTGAATCGCCGTTAACGCATTATAGCTGAGGCAACCGCACGCAGACTGCCTGCACTGCCATCCCTATATAGGCGCACACTAATAACGCGTGCGAATAGAGATCAGAAGTAAAGAAACGTACACGGGACTCACCGTTCAGACGGCTCATCAAGGCTTAGCAAAACCGCACATTCTTCTTCGTTGCCTCTCCAGATGACAAGAAGTCGTAGCGCTACCTTTCTTCAGGGCTTTACCCGTTCAAAATCACCAGTGTTGACAGGGCGTAATTCTCGTCGTTGGTTTCCAAAACACACTTGTGTTCTTCATACACGTCCACCGCACGAGCACTCAAACAATGCTACGAAAACCCAAATAACACAAAACGTGACGACGGCTGCAGTTTTGCTTCGTTGAAAAAACCTACAAATGCGCTTTTTTTATTACTAATATTTGAATTGTGTTCGCAGCAAAAACAAATTATATTTTTCATTTTATTTCTTTATTAAATGCGAATACCAAAGCGCTTTTAGATACTTTTGCTGACATGTCGTTTGTAGAAGCTGCGATCCTGTGATCCCATCCCCGGGTGTCCTAGCAGACGACGGCGCAGACGACGCTGTTGACGGAATGCAATTTCGATTGACGGCAGCGAAAATCCCTTAAATGGGACAAAAAAGGCAAAGAAACGCACCGTATCGCAAACTGGTTCATATCAAGGATATGTTCGACGCGAGCGGTAGGACAAAGAGCAGCTGCGATGCATTACTCTACGCGACACTGGCATGGTCGACGGAGATCTACATGAAACAGAGCTTAAATGTGACCCGTACAAGCGGATTACTGTGATATCAACTGCGTTACGGAACTACGACGATACTTGCTTCACACTTTAGCTTATATGCAACAGCGGCCCGCACTCGCCGCATCCTGTTCGAGTGTACTTTCACTAGCAAGAGCCCACATGCATGGAAGCCGACAGAAGCAACTGTCTTTTCGAGTTCAGATTGTTCCGAGAAATACGAGCAGCTTACTTTAGCACGTACTCGAATTCAAGTTCTCAGCCTGTGTGTTACGTACGGTGACGATGGCGTCGAGGACGAGCTTAAGAATCGCCTTAACGTGGCCGCAACGCAGCCGGTATCCCAAGCATTCGTGCGCTAATTGTTGTTCACCTGTACTGCGAACGTGCGCTCAGTCGCAGGCCAGCCGCTAGCTGCTCGATTTGCCAGCCTTGCGAGTACAATTCGCAAGTTTCTGAGCCAATCTTTGAGTGAGCCGAGCTTTCAGCTATGACGCTGCTCGCGAGCGCGCCGCGCGACGAGCTTCGGCCTGCTCCCTGGCTGCCGTATTCGTAGCTAAGCCTAGGAGGTTTCACTTCGATGCCAGAGCTGAGAGCGCTTTGAAACTGGCTAGCGCTGAGGTGCTACTCTTTGCATTGTAAGTACGTTTTATTGTGAACTATGTCTCGTAGTGAAATAAAGATATGTTCGGGTCCACCCGAACGGTGATGATGGCGTCGAGGACGAGCTTAAGAATCGCCGCAACGCCGCCGATATTCCATGCATACATGTGTGCTAAATTTGTTCACCTGTGCTGCAAACGTGGGCATAAAGGCTCGCTCAATCGCAGGCCAGTCGCTGCTCGATTTTCCAGCCTTGCGTGCGCGATTCGCAAGCTACGGAGCGAATCATTGAGCGAGCCGAGCTTTCGGCAACGACGGCGCCCGCGATCGCGCCGGGCGACGAACTGTGCGCTGCTCGCTGGCTGCCCTTGTCGTCGCTAAACCTAGCCGATTTCACATAGATGCTGTAGCTGAATGCGCTTCGAAACTGGCCAGCACTTAGGTGCTACCCTCGGCACCGTTTTACTCTGAACCCCGCGTCATAGGGAAATAAATATATGCTCGGTTTCCGCGACCCCTTCAGGAGCGGAGCTATAGCAGAGGCCAGGCGAACTCCAGAGCAGCAGCAAAGCGGCTATGGGAGGAAATTTGTATGGCTGTTATCGCTTCTACCAACAACTCGACATTGGCTAATGATACTCTATCCCAGAGCTTTGGTCGTGAACAAACAATACCAGTGCATTTTTCTGACGCCGGCATCCAGGCTGGCAGGTCGGCCCCGAGAAGCTAGCGCGCCCTTACGATTGTATGGCTGTAAGGGCGGAGGAGTAAAACAAGCGCTGAACTCCCTTGGGGTATGCAGGAGTGGAAATGCCATTTTACTCTTTTGTCAAGAGGAGTGAACAGGACCTTTCACTCTTTCTCGTTTGTAGAGAGAGTAGATTGAGACCTGCAGGAGTAGCGAGGCTCTTTTACTCTTAATGCAGGAGTAGCAGTTCTTAGAGTGTAGTGATGGGGAGGTCAAGGGCACGTTTAACAATTTTGCGAAGGATGACCTCAAGGGCGTTTTCCTCTTGTTTCCGTAGGTGGAGATAAGGAGTCGAATAGAAAATTCGACTAGTTACGAAGGCGTTTGCCAGCCGCAAGGCATCCTTACTTCGTAACCCTCCGCGTTTGTTGGAAACCCGGCGGACCATGCGGCCCACCTGGTCCCCCACCTTACGGAGTTTGGCCAATGTAGTGTCTGGCCGCCTTTGTTTGTGGATGTAGAGTCCGAGTACCCGTATCTCATCACTTTCGCGTATGGGACCACTCTCAAGAGAGAGAGATATTTTAGTTGTGCACTTCTGTGAGGGGCGGAGGTGCACAAATTCCGATTTTTGAGGGGAACATTGAAGTCCGCTGCGGCGGGCGTAGCGGTCTACTATCGTCGCCGCTGTTTGCAGGCTGGTTTCAATGTCTCCTGTGCTGCCCTGCGTGGCCCACAGAGTGATGTCATCGGCGTACAGGGCGTGCTGCACGCCGGCGACACCACTCAGCTGGGCCGGCAGGTGCATCATGGCCAGATTGAAGAGTAGCGGGGAAAGTACCGCGCCTTTAGGGGTTCCCCGCGTGCCGAGTAGGTAAGGACCATGGTCTCTATCTTGAATTCGAATGTAGGATTGACGATCTATTAAAAATTGGCTTATGTATTGGAATGTATTGAGGCCACAGTCGGTGTGACTTAGGTTAGTGAGTATGATCTCATGTGTTACATTGTCAAATGCCCCTTTAAGATCCAAGGCTAGTACTACCCGGTCATTATGGGGGCATTCGAGGGGGTCAAGGACTTCCCGATTGAGTTGCAGGAGGACATCCTGTGCGGATCTGTGTGGGCGGAATCCGAACATGGTGCTCGCAAAGACTTGTTTGTTTTCAAGATATGTAGATAACCGATCCCGCACCATCGTCTCCATTAGTTTTCCCACACATGAGGTGAGAGAGATGGGGCGGAGGTTATCTGTGTCAATTGGTTTGCCAGCTTTAGGAATAAAAGTGACCAAAGCCGTTTTCCATTCGATTGGCAGGGGGGTGTCCCCGCGCCAAATCGCATTGACGTATTCCAGGAGGGACTGGTATGCCAAGTCGGGCAGGTTCGTCAAAAGCTTGACGGTGACCTTATCCCGTCCTGGCGCAGTGCCCCGTTTCATTTTGGAGAGAGCCGCCCGCAGATCATGGAGCTGGAAAGGTTGATTCAGCTCCGTGTACTCTCTGCCTGCATAAGAGTACGCAGATACACGGGGGTCTTGGGCTGTAGACAGATACTGGTCCCTAAGTTTCTGTGCCAGTTGAGTCGTGTTGCCAGAAAAAGCGTGCAGGGCTCGGTGAAAATGTTTTTGTGTTTCGGTTCGTGTTTGTGTTGGGTCGATTAGGGCTCGAAAGAGACGCCACGTATTTCGGCTGGACATTTGTCGCGCGGCCGTGTTGCATCTATCTACCCAGTTGGAGTCGGCGAGTTGGGCCGCGTACTCTGCCGCTTTCTGGGTAAGCTCGGCAATTCGAGCTTTAAGCTTTCTTTTGTGTTTCTGGCGTCGCCAACGGCGGACGAGGCTGCGACGGGCTTCCCAGAGGTGTCGAAGGTGGTTATCCACGTTCGTGACCGCCTCTGAGAGCTGGATGTGTGTTTCATGCGAGGAAAGGTGTGCCAGCAGCTGTTGGGACCATGCTGTGTAGCCTTGCGCGGAAATGGGTGTATTATCAAGTGAGTTAAAATTTTGCCTGAATTTCGTCCAATCTGGGATATGGGCTTGTGTTCTGGGACGCTTGAGGGGGCGTGTGCGTAGTGTAGTGTTAATGATGCAGTGGTCGCTACCGAGGGTCTCCTCGGTGTTGAGCCAGTCTGCGTGTCGTATGTTGCGAGTGAAGGTTAAGTCCGGACACATATCCCGTGCCACGGAATTTCCTAGCCGGGTTGGGTGGACAGGGTCCGTGTGGAGGGTGAGGCCCAACGTGGACGCAAGCTCCGCCAGCTTACGCCCGCGCGACCCCTCCTTGCGATACCCCCACTGCTGACTGGAAGCGTTAAAGTCCCCCACAATCAGCAGGGGATCGCGGCCCGCTAATCTTAGCGCGTGGCTAAAGAGGTCCGCAAAAGTCACTCGCTTTAGTTTGGGAGAGCAGTACACGTTGAGTATATGCAACGGTGGGTCCCTGCGGCGGACTGGTAGGAGGGTCACCATTACATAAGAGTACTCTAGTTGGAGGTCGAGATCCACTAGGTTGGCTGTGTAGTCTTTGTGAACGAGAAGACAAGACGCGGGATCCTGTTGGAACGTTGTGCAATTTGAAATTGTGGCGCCCAGGCCTGGCTCTTGGAGAGCAACCACGGCTGGTAAGGACTCGAAAGTTTCAAGGTAGAGGCTGAAATTGGCCCGCTTAGTGCGGTCCTTAAAGCCTCTACAGTTCCACTGTGTTATTGAAGTTGACATGGCCGAATTGGATATGGCGGAACTCCTTTGATTAAGGTGTCTCGCCATGATTTAAAATTCTTGGGGGGGGGAGGAGGAGGGATTGGCTGCCTCAGAGCCAGCTACTTGCGCCATCAAGGGGGTGATGACAGGAGGAGCGGGGCAGCTGTCCTCATTGTCCGAATCAATATTCAGACGGTTGAATTTTGAAGGGCGGGATATGTCCGTAATGGGTCCCGTCCGACGGAGGAGGCGGGGATTGTCCGAGATGTGTTTTGAGACCACCGCGGGGGCGGCAGATTTGACCTTTGTCAAGATCTGGTCCATGGCGGTCTCGATCATATATCGCAATTTAGAGGTTAAGCGCTCCTCCATCGCAGAGATGGCTGTCACGAGGGCAGGCGAGATCTCCGCGTCGCTCTCCATTGCGTCCGAGTTCTGCGGGCTCGGTGCGGCGGACGCCAATTTTCACTCTAAATTTGAATTTTGTTGCGCAAAAGCTCATTCTGTGCCCGGAGCACGTCTATCTGTTTTTTGTACTCCGCGTCGAGTGCGGAGATGGTTACGGGGGAGGGTGAGGGATGGGAGGAAGAGGAGGCGATCTCAGCCCAGCTGCTCACCTGTTTGTCGTGTTGAGGCGCTGATGCCCGGGCGTCGGCAGGGCCATTTGTCTTAAGGGCCGGGAAGTGGCCAGTGTCTCTGCCGCTGGGCGGTGGAGGCGCCGTCTTCTTCCCGGGCGCTGGCTTCACCGACGGTGAAGAAGGTGACGATGTCTTGTGGTCGGTGCCGTGAGAACCACGCGGCGTTCCGCCACCGGCACCTGGTTTTGAATGACTTGGCTGCTTGCCAGGTCTCTGGTTTTTTGGCACCTCTGGGCGTTTAGCCTTGGGGCCATACACCTTGAGCTGCCGGAATTTTCCCGTGCAGTCGCGGGAGTTGGTAGCGTGGGCTTGCCCACAGAGTGCACAGGACAGAGTACATTCATGCGGCGCCTCGACTCCGTCGACGGTCGGCGCCGTTTGGCCACACAGGCCGCACTTTTCATCCGGGCAGGGGCAGGTGTCTGCTCGGTGGCCCACAGTGCCGCACCGCACGCAGGCAGGAATGGTTCTCTTGTACGCACGCGCAAGGGTCACCTCAGAGTTATAATGCACATATCGGTGGTGGTGAAAACTTTTAATTTCTGAAATAGAGTTTGGGAGCCACAGAGTGGCCACGCTACATGGTCGGCGTCCCTAGTCCGGGACACCGCATGACAATGCCCCGTCTCTAGCCCGTCTCACCAGAGCCCTTTGGGACTCAAGCGAGGAGCAGTTGATAAGGGCAGTCTCCCATGCCTCTCTGGAAGGGGTAGGGGAAGGGGGGAGGTGGGGATTTTGAGTACATGCCCACACCATGTGGAAGATATCACAGGTCTCCCCACAGTGTGGGCATCGCCCATCCGTGTTAGGATCGTAATGCTTTAAGATTGCAGGACAGAGTAGAGTACCTGTCTGCAGGCGCCTTAAAGTTCGCTCCTCCGTCTTACTCAGCCCCTTTGCAGGGGCCGGGAAAAGGCGGTGGATGTCGCTATAATGCGTTATAATTTCCTTGAATCGCAGCAGCGGCTGGTTAGTCTCCGAGCCAGAAGAGCTGGGATGAGGAGCCCGGTGAGTAAGCGCTCGGGCAGCCGCGTCAGCGGCCTCATTACCTCGTAAGCCCTGGTGGCCAGGAGCCCAAATGATTCTTTTGGGTGTTGGATCAGTGGCAGTCCGTCTTAGAATGCAAGCAGCTAAGGGGGAGATCTCCCCTGCCAAGTAATGATCACATGCTTTTCGGGAGTCCGTAATGATGATTCTCGAATTGGCGTGGGCGGCAGCAAGCGCTATCGCTACTTCCTCGGCTCGCATTGAATTCGGGGCTCGAAAAGAGAGTCCATCAACGTGCATTTCCTGGTGAACGACAGCGGCCGTGTAAAATCCCGTGGGCGATGGGCCTGCTACGTCTACATAATATACACCGGGTCGGGAGCCGTGTTGTCTCTCAAGAGCCCGAGCCCGCGCTTGTCGCCTGTTTACGTGCATGTCGGTGTCCATGTTACGGGGGAGCGGGGAGACCCAGAGCATAATGCGCCACAGTACTGGGATACGCTCCGCCTCCTCTGGAGTGCAGTCGTGTTGGATGTGTAAGCGGTTTAGCAGGCGGCGCCCAGGGGCCGTCTGCATGAGCCGCGTGTATTGGTTCACGAGGTGGGCCTCCCGCAGCTCCTGGTAGGAGTTTAGCACCCCCAATGCCTTGAGTTTGGCATTAGAGGTAGCCACCGGGAGATCCAGGGCTCGCTTAGTTGCCTTGCGGATGACGGCGTCTATTCGCGCCTCGTCTTGCTTAGTAGTGCGGAGATATGGCACGGCGTAGAGGATCCGGCTAGTCACGAAGGCATAGACGAGCCGAAGCGCGTCCCTGCCCCGCAGACCGCCCCGCTTGTTGGAAACGCGGCGGATCATGCGCCCTACCTGTTCGCCTACTCTCTTGAGTTTCAGAATGGTGGAGTCTGGTCTGAGTCTGTGGTGAATGAAAAGGCCCAGAATACGGAGCTCCTCCACCTCTCTAATAGGACCTCCTGACAGAGAGATGTGAATTGCTGTCCTATCCTTTGGGTTCGCTCTGACATGCAAAAGCTCTGATTTCGCTGGAGCACATTGGAGCCCACAGTCAATGGCATACGCATCGACTATGGAAGCGGCCTGCTGAAGGCGGGCCTCCATGTCCCCAAGGCTCCCCTCAGTGGTCCAAATTGTAATGTCATCTGCATACAACGCGTGTTGAATGCCTTCCACCCGGGCCAGTTGGCTTGGGAGGTGCATCATAGCTATGTTGAACAGGAGCGGTGATAACACCGCTCCCTGAGGGGTACCCCGTGTTCCCATCATGTAAGGGCCGTATTCCTCGCCCTCAATCCGAAGAAAGGCCTGGCGATTAGTCAAGAAATCTCTTACATACGCGTAGGCCCTAGCCCCACAATCGGTAGAACTCAAGTTGGCCAGGATGCTTCTGTGTTTAACATTGTCGAAAGCTCCTTTCAGATCAAGGGCGAGGATGGCTTTGTCATTGTGTTGCATAGTTGTGGGTCGTATTACATCCCTGTGCAGCTGGAGAAGGACATCCTGTGCAGACATGTGGGGGCGAAACCCGAACATGGTAACTGCAAAGAAGCCCTTACTCTCCAGGTATGGAGAGAGGCGATCCCGAACCATCGTCTCCATAAGCTTGCCCGCACATGAGGTCAGTGATATGGGCCTCAGGTTGTCCGTATTCACGGCCTTACCTGTTTTAGGGATAAACGTCACAAGTGACGTTTTCCACTCGGGAGGGAGTGGACGCCCGTCCCAGATCTGGTTGATGTATTCTAATAAATGGAGGTAGGCTGAGTCCGGTAGGTTCGCCAACAGGTTCACTGTTATGTGATCCCGTCCCGGAGCCGTACCCCGGCGCATTTTTGCTAAGGCCGCCTTAAGGTCGTGCAACTCAAAAGGGGCATCAAGTGTTTCATTAGGCCTGCCAGAGTACATGTACTCAGGCCCAGGCGGGTCCTCCGTACGACAAAGATATCTGTCGCACAGAGTGTCCGCAAGTTGCGCCGTCGTACCTTGATACCCTTGCAGAGCCCGCCGGAGCTGCTTTTGCGTCTCCCCTCTCGTTTGAGAGGGGTCGATTAGACTGCGAAAGAGACGCCACGTCCCCTTCGAGCTCATCTGATGAGCTGCGGCGTCGCAGCGTGCTATCCAATTTGAATCTGAGAGTTCGGCAGCATACGCTGCAGCTTGCTCTGTGAGTTTGACTATGCGGTCGCGTAATTTGCGATTAGTTTTCTGCTTTTTCCACCGTTTAGTTAAGCTCCGGCGCGCCTCCCACAAATGCAGGAGGTGGGTGTCCACTGCGGGGATCTCTTCGGTGGTTTGTAGTGTTGTGACGTGTTGTTTCTGAATGTTGTATATGTGGTTAGCCCGCTCCGCGTAGCCGCCGGTAAATAGTACGGGAGGGATAGTGTGATTTCGGAATTTGTGCCAATCGGTCAGCTTGGCCTGACCCCATTTTTTGCGTGCTGCCTTCGCCATGAGTGTAATCCGGAGAAGGAGGTGATCGCTGCCTAGAGAATCTCCCAAGTTCTCCCAAGCAGCCGCTCTAGCATTTTTGACGAGAGAAAGGTCTGGACACGTGTCGCGGGTTACCGAATTCCCCACTCGGGTGGGATACGCCGGGTCCGTGAGCAACGTGAGGCTGAGGGTGGAGATGAGCTCCGCCAGCTTACGTCCTCTTGCCTGTTCGAAGTGGTAGCCCCAATGAAGGCTGGGAGCATTGAAGTCTCCAACGATCACTAGAGGCTCTTTGGCTGCCATTTTTATCGCGCTAAGGAAGATTTCATTAAAAGTTACGCGCGGCTTATGCGGAGGGCAGTATATGTTGAGGATATGTATTGACGGGTCGCGGCGTCTGAGAGGCAGTACCCGGACCATTGTATATTCTTGCTCGGTACTCAAGTCTAAGTCGACCTGAACCCCGGTGTAAGCCTTATTCACCAGGATGCACGTAGAGGGGCCCCCCTGAAAGGTGCTGTAGCCTGATAATTTAGCGTCTATGCCGGGCTCCTGCAGGGCAACGAGTGCCGGCATGTCACCTAGGGACTGTAGGTAGAGCTGGAGGTGTGACCGTTTTTTCCAAGCCCTGAAACCCCTGCAGTTCCATTGAATGATTTGGAATTTTTCAAGGTTTTTATCTTTCCTATTAGATGTACTAGCCATGTTGTTCTATTTATTTACGGGGGAGCGGTCTAGCTCTGGCCGGGAGCCAGCGCAACCCCAGCGAGAGGCCGCACCGACCCAACAGCTGCCGAGCCTGAACCGTGTTCCTTCGCTGCCTGGCGGGAGGCTGTCTTACGTTTGAGGTGAGGGGAATCTGAGCTAGTGGCGTTCTGAATTTGGGTGCTGACCCAGGGCTGCACGGCTTTAAGGACCGAGTCAGTGACCTGGGCCATAAGGTCGGGAAGTGCTTGCGTTAAAGCTGCCTTGAACATGTCCTGGAAGGACTCGCGGACTGCTGACATGATTTGATTCGGGAGGGCCGCCACTTGCTCCTCCAGTTGCTCGGTTTGGCGCTGCAGTGCCTCTAGGCCGGCGACGCGACCAGCTGATCCAACTACCGTGTCCCCGCTCTGCCGCGAGACGCTAGTGAGGCAAGATGTTACGGATGATCCGTCATCCTCGTCATCTGGCTCAGCTTCTTGCATTGGTTCGGATGACCCGGCCTGTTTGGCCTCTAATTCCTGAATTTTGCGCGCTAGTATTTGGTTCTGGCGCCTGAGCTCCTCTACCTGCTGCTGTAGGGCGGTTTCGGTAGGGGAGGGACGGGTAGGGGAGGGACGGGTAGGGGGCCCAGAGACTGCCCTACTCCAACTGCTCACCTGTGACTGGACGGGTGCCAAGGGCGGGAAGTCCCTGGCGTTGAGGACCGGGGGCACCGCCTGGGTCGCGGACTTGACAGGTTTCGATGTGCCGGGTTTGGCCTTGATTTCCTGATCGGCTGGCGCTTTCTTGGCCTTGGGCGGAGGAGCCTGCTTGGGCCCCGTCTTTGTCTTCGGTTTCGATCCGGATGGGGAGCTCGGTTTGATGGCTTTCCGGAACCGCCCAGCACAGCCAGGAGCTCCGGTAGGGTGGCCGCCTCCGCAGATGAGGCAGCTCGGAACACAGTCATGTTCCGCCAGGCCGTCAGGAGTGGCATCGGGAACCTGGACTCCACAGCGTTTGCAGCGTCCCGGCTGCGGTCGCGGGCACGCATCGGCCCGATGGCCCACTGTGCCACAGCGGTGGCATTCTGGCACTGTTTTCTTGTACAGGCGAACAGGGAGCCGTTCGTAGCTGTACAACACCGTCCGTGGCACCTTGGTCCCCGCGAAGGTGATCACCGCAACCGGGGTTCCCCCTAGCTTGCGCACAGACACGACATTTTGTTCCGCACTGAGTTTTCTTTTAACGCTTTCAGACGTTTCGTCTGGCGAAACAGTCACTACGCCTCGACAGAACGCACCGGAGAGTTTAGGGTGTCCCCGGAACGGTAGCTCGCGTTCCCCTACCGGCAGCACAATATCCCGGAGTAGCTTCTCCGCGGCGTCGACTGATTTCAGTGCACATACAAGGACGTTTTGGTCCCAAACGGGCCACACCGCAAGTCCAGCATTTGCGTCGTCCCCGAGGATGCTGCGGACTGCAGCGCCGGCTTGTCCAGGACCAAACGTTGCCTTGAGGTCGACCGTGATTCTTGGTTTCAGCACAACAACGATGTCATCTTTTTCAATGCGCGGCGTGTTCTGCGGCCGCCACCGGAGTTGCTTGGAGCTCTTCGAGGCTGCGTTCAGCGCACTCCCGCCCTGCGTATGCGCAGAGCTAGCCGGTGCCTGTTGCTGGGTGGCACCAGCACCAGCGTCCCTCGATGCCGCTGCCGCGTTCTTCTTTCCGCGCCAGACGCGGATCATATCTTGTAGGTAGTCGTCCTCCGTTGGTAGAGGATCTTCGCCTTCAGTCGTATCCTCGGATTGATGGGTATCCATTGTTACGATCTGCAAGGACTGCGGGTCGTATCCGGTGACTTGATTTGCAGCCGCCAGAGCCGAGGGATCCCCGACCGGGGCCATCGCAGGCCCCGGCGCCGTTAGGCTTAGCACCACCGCGGCGTGACGAAAGCTTCAAATGACCGAAAAGTGGTCGAAAATTGGCCCCACCTTAACAAACGTGGTGTAGACGGGTGCCGCTGAGGTTCCTGGAGACGATAATACCAGGCTTGCAGGGGAAAAAGTTGGTGTATCGCAATTGATTGCGATTTGTCACAGAGCCGACGCGGTATGCGACCGCTCCCGTCACCGACGCTAGCGCCCCCCCCCCCCCCCACATATCGCGGCACCACTTTTCCCACGAAGGTGAGCGACGCGACGTCGGATTTGCCAAGCTTGCGGATATCGGCGAGCTCTCCAGCACGCCACTGGATCTTGTTTTGGAGGGACTCACTGGTCTCGTGCTTGGCCACGGTGATGACGCCGCGGCACACGTCTCCAGTGAGTTTCAACTTGCCGTACATAGAGAGCTGGCCCTTCGGTGATGTTAGTTGAAAATCCCGCAGAAGCTTGTCCGCGACGTGCGGCTCTCTGGTGCCTGCAACGATGAGGTTTTGCTCCCATGTGGGGAGCAGGCTGAGGGATGCTGCGGCCTTGGCGCCCAGGTAGGCCGCGAACGCTGCTCCCAGCTCGCCATGTTGGTAGACATCCCTCAGAGCGACGGTCACCCGGGGCTTCAGGATGATCACGATGTCTTCTGGATGAAGACGCGGCAGTGGCTTTGGTTTCCAAGAGGGTCCCGTCTTAGACTGGGCCCCTCCGTGAAGCGCTGCAGCGCGCGCAGCAGCGTTGTCCCGTGTTGAGCGGCCTGCCGACGTGGCGTCCGCTTTCTTGGAGGCGGCGTCCCGCTTGCGGGAGCGGCGTTCCACTAGTTTGAAGAGCCTCGGGTTCTCGATGGGCGCAGAATCCGGACTCTCAGGCGTTGGAGCTGAAGGAACCTCGGACCAGGCCGTGGCGTCCGGGTCGTAGCCGCGTTGTACTTTTTGGGCAGCCATCTTGACACGGGTCGGCGACTCACTCACGGCCGAGCGTCGGCGTAGGCGTTAGGCCTAGCGCCGTCGCCACGAAACGCAAGTGAGGATCGGCCCTAAAATGCGTAAATGTTGCCCCACCTGTGTGTGAGTGGTGTCCACAGGTAGCTGTCGACTTCGCGAAGACAGACGCGGCTGCGTTTACGGGGTTCCGGCCGAGGAACCGTGGCTCCAGCCAAAAGTTGGCGGAGACGATGCGCTGTATGTCCACTCGCTCCGCGCGCTCACAGCGCCCCCCTCCATGACGCGGGCAGCACGGTCAGAGCCCATCTTCTGCCTGGCCAGGTTCGTCAAGGGGAGTAGGATCTCCCCCTCCTCCCAAGTGGTCAGGAGCTCAGGCCCAGCGGAAGAGGGTCCGCCAGGCATTTAATGACAATGTGGGTAAGAGTAGCGTAGGGGTGGGTGCACTGGGTAAAGGAGGATGTGTCTGCTCCCCGGTGGATGCCAGAGAGCAAATAGAGGGACGGAAGGAAGCGGGTTTGTGACGGCTCCATAACATTTGGTGGTAATTGGGATCGATGGGGTGGACGCAAAGCTTGCATTCGGCGCGATATTCCTGGTTGAGCCAACTTCTAGAGTGCATACGCGCTAAGGAAGAGCCCCGTTGATAAGACATCGGGTGTTGTCACTGGCTGCTTCGTTGCCGGAGTTCCCAGAGTAAGCAGGCACCCAGATCTAGGCCCGTATTACGGAACTTTGTCAAAAACCTGTCAAAAGTTATTTACAGTGATGTCAAAATGACGAAACGATGTGACGTCGACGCCTGACGCAAAATTGACGCAACGAGGAATCAGCCAATTACAGCAGAGCGGCGCCCCGGAAGCGTTTGCCTGCACGACGAGGGACCGTCTGCTAAATTTTTGCTAAAAGAGTAAAGAAATGCGCAGCGATAAAAATAATTATTATTTTATTTTGCCAAAAAATGATGTTTAAAGCTAAAAAATATTAAGAAAAGCAAGAAGCGCAAGAAGTTAGGCTATTAAATTTCCTGGTGGGTAACGTTTGCTGCCGCGGGTGTGCGCAGACGGCGGTAAAACGTCAACAAGCCGCCTTCTTCCACTCCTCGGGGACTGCGCCTGCTTTCCACACTTGGTTGAGATACCTAGTGAGGCTATTTATTGATTCTTCATCCAGATTTCTCAACATTCTGTTTTCTACTCTTCACGCTTATACACAAGCAGGGCAAACCTCCCAGCTTGGAGAACCTCAGGCCGATCTCACTAACATCATGTGTAGGGAAACTGCTTGAGAAGGTCATCCTGACCAGACTGACCAAATACATGGAGGATAACGGCCTCTGGCCAGATTAAATGGTCGGATTTAGGCCTGGGCTCACCACCCAAGATACAATGCTAAGACTCTATGGAGATATAGTAGATCAGCTGGACCTCGGCAACCTGAAGGCGATCTTAGGTATAGATCTTAAGAAAGCCTTTGACAATGTCAGCCATGACGCCATCCTTGATGGGCTAAATGAGATAGCTGTAGGAAAAAACACCTATAACTACATCCGATCGTTCCTAAGGGACAGGACTGCTATCATTACCTTTCAGGGCATCACATCCGATGAGTTCCCCATGGGATGCAGAGGAACCCCACAAGGGGCTGTCCTCTCCCCATTTCTCTTTAATCTGGTAATGAGGGACCTTCCCCGCAAGCTTAGAGAGATAGAAGGCTTAAACATCAGCCTCTACGCAGATGATGTAAATGTCTGGCTAAACAAAGGAGGCGAATCAGAAATGAAAGAAAAGCTACAGAAGGCAGCGGATATCATTAACGAGCATGCGAAATGCGTGGGTCTCAGCTGCTCTCCGCAAAAGTCTGAGCTATTTGTAGCAATGAGCAAGCGCAGTCAAAGGATACCGGCAATCGAGGTTACACTTGAAAATAGAACGATACCAATTGTCGAGGAAATCAGAATCCTAGGCATGTATATTAACAGAAAAGGGAAAAACAAAAGTACGCTAGACAAGCTCAAAGCGCAAGCTGAACTTGTCGTCAGAGCCTTCAGAAAGGTATCTAGAAGGGGGGAAGGACTCTCAGAGTCCAGCAAACTAAGACTCACGCAGGCCTTCATCGTTAGCAGGATATGCTACGCAACCCCATTCCTGAAAATAAACAAAACCGAAGAAAAGGCATTAGACACAATCATCAGAAAATGTGTCAAACGAGCGCTAGGGCTGCCCATTTCCACGTCCAATGATATACTGGAGAAAATGGGCCTGCATAACAATTGGAGAGAACTGACTGAAGCGGTTAGAACATCGCAAATCGAAAGGCTAACATCCACACCCGCAGGAAGGAAATACCTACAGCTAGCGAAATGGGCAACCGTAGATAGCACAGTGAACACCAGAACAGATCTGGGAAGAGAAATAAGAGAGCATCTTATTATCGCTCCCATACCTAGAAACATGCATCCCATCCACGACAAAGGCAGAAGGAAAAGCAGGGTCGCACAGCTGACTGCTAAGCTAGGCAAGATGCCACAGGGAACCGTGGCCTACACTGATGCCGCGGTAGGCACGCTAGAAGACACCGTCTCCGTAGCCGTCGGGGACTCAGGCAGAACGTTACGCGTTGTAAGACACCTTGACTTAAAACCCCTTGTGGCGGAGGAGGTTGCAATAGCGATCGCTCTAACTCAGCCAGGTACCAAATACGTAGTAAGCGACTGCAAAGCCGCAATTAGAAATTACAGCAAGGGACGCATCCACGAAATGGCGGCTAAATATCTAAAAGACTTTATCCCAGCCCACAATATTCTAATTATCTGGACCCCAGCCCACTCGGGTCTGGTTGGAAACGAGGCCGCCCACAGGCTCGCCCGCTCCTCTTTACCTCGGGGAGCCGTGGACACCTCATACGAATTCAGCACTAAAGAGGAAACCAATACCTTTAATAGCATCACAGACATTCAGAAAAAGAACAAAAGGATCTATCCTCCTCCGGATAGATCGCTTAGCTCGGCTGAGGCCTATGACTGGAGAAGACTCCAAGCTAGAAACTTCGCATCCCCGCTCTGGAGGAGCTGGACAGGAGGTGACACGAGGGAGGATGCGGAGGTGTGCGAGTTCTGCGGGCATACCGCTACACTCGAACACATACTATGGAGATGCCCCAGTGCCCCAGGATATGGCAGAATCAATAATGCAGAGGAATGGGAGACCATACTCAGAAGTGCCGACCTTAGCATACAACGATACGCTACCCGCCTGGCAGCAGACGCTGCGCGACTATACCGTTGCTAGTCTTCCAGCTGCGACGCTGCCCCTCCCCGGACGCCTGCGTGCAGACCCGGAGGGGCACGGGTCTTCTTCTGGCGGAAATAAAGTTTCTTCACTCACTCACTCAACAAGCCGCTTTGCGCGTGAACAGCTGCTCCACGCCTTGATACTGTTTTCTTACGTGCCGACGAAAATCAAGGTACTGTGCGGTTGTTCTAAGTGCGGAAAAATCGACGAAGACAACTTGTTAAGGTCTGTGTTGTTCGGCTCTTACGATCGATGAAAAAAGTGTCAAAGCGTGAAGCGTTGTATGTGATGTGTGGTCGTCTGTTTCTTTTTCCTCGACCGGTAAACAGAAGACGGCCACGAAGTGCGATTTGCAGGTGAAAATAAAGTTCTTTGCCAGCATAAGCATGTTTTATTTGTATGTAGCTTTGGCACAGAGGTGTCGTCGGCTGCCGAAGCTTGCATGAAAGCCGCCGGTCGCAAATAACCGTTGTGCACACAGCACCCGCCGCTGCACCGACAGCGCATTCGCACGCAAACCTCCAAATCCATCGGCGAGTTCGTCGCATAGCCACACCGCAGTCTGCCTCTCCAGTCGAAAAAGGCGTCGGAACAGCTCGTCCGGCAAGTCAAACGCGTCTTCGTGCGCCCTCCTTCGCCGTTTCTCGCGTCGCCGCAGCCGCCTCAGCCACATACGACGCCGCTGCTGCCGCCGCCATTTTCTGTCAAAAACGGAACGGTCCAATTTTGACCGCCTCGAAGCCGTCAAAAAAAATCGTCAAAATGCGCCTGCATAATTAGGCGTGCAACGTCACCACTTCTGTCATATCCGTGACGTAAACGCCAGCCACCCATGACGCAAGAAAGCAACATGGCCGCCGGACACAGCCGACCAATAGGAGCGCGACTACGGCGGGGATTTTTGACGAGTTTTTGACGCGTTTTTGACAAGTTTTTGATTTGACAGTTCCGTAATGCGGCCCCAGGTACATGAGGAGGGGCGGATTTACGGGGGCCGGGCTGAGGATGCCGAAAGCATGTCGCCGTCGCGCAAAATATTAAGGCGGAAGCCTTTAATGTCTCATCGTTGTAAGCAGCAGTTGTCGACAGAAAATGTCACGCTTTTCAATTGGTGGAAACGGTCGTGACGTCACAGTGCGCGAATTTCAAACCGGGCCAATTGTACTTTGGCTAGTAACCATGCAACCAATTGAAGGGATCGTATAGTGATGCTCCAAGTAAGTGGGACTGAGCTTAGTTAATTGCTTAATTACTTAATTAGCCTAATCAGCTTTAGTAGTCTGGCCATATAAATAAATAAAACCGATTAAGAAATTGGTCGAGCTCAGGAATCGAACCCCGGTCTTCGGCGTGAGAGACGAGCACGCTACCCACTCCGCCATGCCTGCTCTTTTTTTTTTTCTTTCATGGTATTTATTTACATGGTTTTGTATACAAAGCATATATATACATATGTGTGTGTGTATATACACACACAAAAACAACTATTTACAGAGCACCTAGGTAGGCGCTACGTGGCAGAAACATAATAGTAACATATTATAACTAAAAGGCCGGTAAAGATATACAGCGCATCAGGAGAGGAAACCAATCCGGTACAAAGTCCGATTTTTTGTAAATGTCCGTTACCTGCAGCAACATTCGGCTAAAGTGAATTCTGGGCGAAACAACAGGTTCAACGTTGCGATCTTGCATGCGCGTTTGGCCTTCATAGTCTTTGGAAATCCGCCATGCCTGCTCGATGGTTTGGAATGAACAAAGGCGCGTCTAGTGAATACGGTGTCTTCACTCACTCTCATCCTCCTCCATTCCCTTCCCGCGAGGTTTAGGTGTCCACCGACAAATGAGAGACAGATACATTTCCTTTCCTCAAAAACCAATTTACTGACGAGCGAGGCGCAGAACCGAATGGGCGATGGCGTTCTATGGACTCCTTGGCAGCGTTGCAAGACGCTGTCGCGTTCCACTCTTAGGGGCATCAGTGACCACACTTTAGGTCAAAAAAGTGCCCCCCTGAATTTTGTGAGACAGTTACTGTGTAATTTACTTTCCTCAAATACAATTTTCATTTTCTTCATTACGGCTCCTCTTTATCTATCTTCTTTCACGCCCACTTCCTCCCTTCCTCTACGGTGCTGTTCAGGTGTCCACCGAGATGACCGAGAATTACTGCGCCATTTCCTTTCCTCAAAAAGGGTTGCGTTCAAAGGGCAAGGCATCGCGCTGAGCGGGTGGTGTTCCGTGGACTCCCTGGCAGCGCTACAACGCGCTGTCGCGTTCCACTCCTAAAGGCGAAGCTTAAGCCTCATTAATTAGCAGTTAATTAGCATTCAGGCATTAATCAGTAATTAACCATTAATTACTGATTTGTCATCACTTAGTAATTAGTACTCCATTATATGTGACGTCACCGGTGCCACAGAAACAGCGAAGGTGGTGCGGAAAACGCTTCCGCCTCTACCCACTTTAGACAGTCAAAGTGCCCCCTGAGTCCCGGGTGGATTTCGACGGAAAGTAAGAGTGGCGATGGGTTGGAGTGTATCGAAAGATACCGCGTCGGCTCCAGAACCGTAGTATATATGGAGAGCTTTCTCAAGGGCTGTGCGACGGGCCGAGTGACAGGTGGCGAGGGTGTTTCAAGGGAGAGGTTTTACTTGCCGCCGTATGTGTGTAGGGCGGGTGAGCGGCAGGGGTGGGGGGCGGGGGGCTGGTATGCGAATTTGCAGAGTTTCATGTATGTACATACTGTGAAAGACTGAGGTAGGTGAGTGTATTGTGCTTGTCTGTGGGCCTCTATGAGTTCGTGCGTAGTGTTTTGAAGGCGAAGCTGAAGAATTTTAGTGGTTTGGGTGCTAGGAGAAGGTGTAGGGCTACCTTGTTAGATTTTACGAGTGATAGCACCTAGAGTGTCGATTTCTTCTTGTCGGAGATAGTATAAGACTGTCTAGAGGAAATGACTGAGCATGAATGCATGAGTAAGGCGGCACAAATCATGCTCCTTCACTCCGTAGTGTTTGCCAGAAACTCTTGAGTAGCATGCTAGGCTCATAAGCACGCAGACCTTTAATTTATTCATTACAATCTCTCTCTCTCTCTCTCTCTCTCTCTGCGGATGAGGTGCGAGAGCGCTACGGTCACCAGCTTTAGTTTCCTGATATTGAAAGTGTTCCGGCCGTTGTTCTGGATGTTAAAGACCAGGATCTCGAGTGTACCACTTCTGGCATAGGGCTTCGGTCTAGAGTAACGGTGATGGAGGTTCTACCGAGACACTGCAACTCAGATAATGGGAGTGAAATGGAACTGTGCTTGATCCGATTATTATTTAGGAAGCGAGTTAAAAAATTAAATGCGATGTGCACACCACTTCTCATGTGAGCTGGAATTAGAGGAGGAGAGGAGGGGAAACATTCATTAGGAACAACAAGAATATTGATCTTGTCCGAGCCGTGAGTGTGTGGCTTTCTCGTTCCAGGACTCCACTCGGCACGACTGCTCGCGAACTTGCTGGATGAGTGCTTCTTTTACCGCCAGAGTAGCGCCGGAGAGCTGTACCTCTCACGGCTGAAATGATGTGCCAGCGGTCGTTAAATTTTCAGGTGTGCACCCGCACCCCCAACAGTTGTGGAATAGTGTTAGACGTGAGTCAGCGCACCAGGGGGAGGCGCCACGATATGTTGGTGGGTAAATCTCGCTGCATGTGCGTAGGTTTAAGAACATGCTTGAATAAGTCTGAAAGCTACGGTGTATTTAGTGCTGCGCATTTTGTGCGGGGGAGGATAAGTCCTCCGGTTAAGCCGCTGGATATTGAAGCGTTCGCTGAAATTCAATGGCAGGGGCACGAAGGGAAAGAGTGGGAATTGATCAAACTATTAGTTTAGCCCTGCTCGGTTGGTTAACTCTCGAGCAAAGAGGTTCTCCCTTCATTCCCCTCCAGTCCCGCGTGGCCCGGCATCCACGTGATTTGATGTTGTTGATTTGCCGCAAGAGTCATTGAGGACGAGGGCCACACTCCAACGAGGAAGAAACGCTCTTGAAGGCTTGTTTAACTTAAAAACAAACGGTTTTATGTACGTAAATTATTTACTGATGTAACAGAGCGCTAGAGCCCACTGATCGCACAGCACATAGGTTCACCCGCGCGCCTTTTATATCGGCGGCCAAATTTCATGAGTCTCTAGATGGCAGGTCGGTCGCGTGCAATACCCGTGATGGAAACGTCCATTGTGTGCTCCGATGAACAGTCTAAATTTACGCACGTTCGAGGCGGAACCTCAGTGATGAATGCTCTGAGGCCAGTGGGCCTTCGTTCCGTTTTGTGGAGAATGTCTCATACTGCTCATAGTCTCATACTGCTCTGCTGATCAGGCCATAACAGCCCGTCCGCCGCCCGAACAGTTCTTGAAGGGGCTGCTGTGACGCTGCTCTCCGAAGTGGCCGTCCAATGCATGTGCTGGCATCTGGACGGAAACATAGCGCAAGGACGCTCGCATCACAGCCGTTTGCGTTGCACGCGTTCATGGGTGTGCTGTCGGCTGACACTACGGTCACGTACTATCGCGCTCAATATGAGTTGCAACGCGCGGTCATCGACCGGGGCTCGTTCCGTGGTGTGCCTGCTCCAAACAATCGCTCGGAATTCTGGGAGAAACTTTTTCCTGAGCGGGGGTGCTGTTGTTTCCTGGAACAGCAGTTTTTCCCAGAATTCCGAGCGACTGTCTGGAGCAGGCACACCACGGAACGAGCCCCGGTCGATGACCGCGCGTTGCAACTCATATTGAGCGCGATAGTACACATGTCACTCACACCCGTTCACTACCATTGCTAGCGGCGTACACGTTTTTCACGTCCCATCGACCGTAGAGAAGAGGTTCACGGAGGGTTCCTGACACGCTGCTTCCTGTCTGACCATGTTGCGTTGTAACGTTCCTACAACGGTTTATATCTTGCGGGGGTAGGTCAAATGGCGTTTCTTCTGTTTTGCCTGACCTAAGCGGTAAGAAATGCTTTCAAACCAAAATACTATGCTGTAAGCATTCAAACATACCCAGGTTCGCCAGGTCAGTTATTTGGAGAAACTGAGTTGTTCATTCACTACGCCTTCTAGCTCACGTATGTCAACTGCAGAGGTTACCGGGTGAATAGAAAGAGAAGGCGAAGTTTGTGCCTTGCGGGTACCCTAAATCAGTACACACTTAAATTTCTGTGAATTTTCATTCGCACTGCAGAAGAAATATTTTTCTACATATCGGAAGAATGGACCATTACCTTCAATATTTTCATATCAGTAATTTAAAAATTTTCAGTGATCAAAGATTTTTCTAGCTAGTGAAGCAGCGCTACGCCACAGGGCCAAAAGGCAGAAAGGGACGAACACAGCGCTGAACTGACAACAAATGTTTATTGCGGAGGCGAACAGCATATATATGCACTTTTTCACCTTAGAAAAAACAAAACAAATGAAAAGAGCGGAAAATGTCAAACCCAGTCACTATGCGCATGCAGCTATACCGCGTGTACATCGATCATTTTAAATCCGAAAGTTGTGCTCTTTCAACGACATGGCAACAGAAGGAGTGCTGATAAAATTCGCACTCAGCTTCATGATCCCAGATGCCTCAATAATCTCTCTTGTAAGCTTATCCTTGTGTTTAGTAACTACTTGGCTGTTTTTGAATACTGGGTAACATGAACACTCACGGCAGGGAATACCTATGTCACGGGCCGCGTTCTCAACATTGTTTCCATTCTACCTAAGTCTTTCATTTAGACACCGGCCAGTATGTCAGATGTATGAACCACCACACGTGAACGGGACTGAATACACCATGTTATCTTAGAATGGCACATACTTCATCCTGTGGTTTTCCTTGCAATTATGACCAGATTCCGATCTTTTATCCGGGCCATTTACCCTCGCACACAAGCCCCTCAGTCTCGCAGGTGCCGAAAAAACTACATCTACTCCAGCCTTTTTGCCTATTCTCTTCAAATTGTGGGACACAACATGGACATAAGGTATTACTGCCTTATTTCTTTCTTTGGAATAAGGGACAGCGTTGCCCTCCTTCAGATTTTTCTAAATCCCTTCTGCTACTGATGCCAGAATATGAAGGGGGTATTTTGCGTCTGTCAGTCTATCAACCTGATAGGAGAAACTAGCATCAATCTTGCGTGGGCAGGATTTTTTTATGGCATTTCGAAAGCATGACGCCACAATGCCTCTTTTCACGAGCTTCGAATGGGCTGGAAGTATACGGAAGTAAGGGCTTTTTAGCCCTAGGATCAAATTCCCAGGATACATGGAAATCAGTAAAATATGGGCTCAGATCAAGGAACTTAATGCGATTATTCCCAGCCACTTCATGTGTAATTTCCAGCGGCGCAAGCACTTCAGAGAATATCGCGCACAGGTCATTCACTTCCGATGCGAATCTAGCCGGGTCACAATCTGGTAAAATAAGGTAATCATTTACATATCGGAACACTCTTGCAACTATAGAGCTCATGAGCGATTGTTCGAGTGCCCTGTCAAGCTTAGCAACAAAGATGTCACTTAGCAATGGAGCGATGCAAGATCCTATGCAGATCCCATTCTTTTGAATAAAAACAGTACCTTCCCATTCTGCATAGGCTGACTGAAGGTACATTTGCAGCTGGTCTAAAAAGCTTTCTGCAGTAATGCCCCTAGCGTTCCGCAATGCCAACACTCCGTAGTCGTCAATTGCTTCACTAATGCACTTTAACAGCTTGTCATGAGGGATGGAATAACATAGGTCTTTTACATCAATGCAAAATACGCGGAGTGGCTTCGCCTGGTCATTTTCTGGAAATTGAATTACTTCGTCCGACTTCTTTACCTGATAAGGATCGTCAATAGTTAGATGAGCTAGGTTATTTTGTAAAAACTTCCCCAGGCTCTTCTGCGACGTGCCCTTCTCAGAAACGATCACTCGTAAAGGCGAAGCGTTTTGTGCGTTTTCGCGCTGAAAAACATGTCGAGGCTCCATTTTTCGCACTTGTCAATAGAGGATAAAAGCGTCTCTAAATGTAGCTGTTTGCACAACTGTTTTGCCTTTAATTTGGCTTTTGCCAGGCAAACTCTTCTGCATTCTTTGAAGAGTGAACAGACCACATCACCTGCTTTTTGCTGAAATCTATCCTTGGAAAGTACAGCAACACTCCCTTTTTTGTTTGCAGTCAACAACACTAAAGCATTTTCACGCAGGTATCTAAAGGTCTTATCTATTGGCAAATCTATTCCACGTACTCTCGGGCACAGCACAACATCCACTCCATCCGAAACGCACCTACTGGCATTTGGTTCATCAGATCGTCGGTACACGCGCCTTACCATTGCCAGTTGTTCCGGTGACCTCATCTTAGGCTCAACACCAAACTTTGAGAGAAGGCGTAGGACTCGTTGAACTTCCTCCGGAATGTTAACTCCATCCACATTGTGCAGTTGGTTGAGCGTCCCTCCAGGTTTTCTTGGGACAAGCCCTCGGAGGCTTGGGAGAAACTGCTGCCACAAGAACTCGGTGGTGCTGTTGATGATGCGGCTAATTCCGTGCCATTGCCGGATCCAAACACCCGGCTCGTTGCGGAACTGTAGAAGAAGCTTTAGATGATTCTTGCATAGCCTCACTTGTCGTTGCCATTCGTTCCTTAAAAATTTGCACATTCTTATGCCGTTGCTAACAGAGGGCAAAAAGCCTTAAAAACAACGCCAGCACTAAAGGACGAAGAATCCGCTTTCGAATGCAAAAAGCCGAGCATTCGCGATTTGCATGATGCATTAGCAATAGCTGGGATGAAACAGGACGGTTCAACAACAGAAGACGAAAAGATAGAGCCCCTTTTACAAGAAATAAAGTTGCACAACAAATGTTTATTCCGGATGCTAACAGCACATATATACACTTTTGCACCTTAGAAAAAACAAAAGAAATAGAGAAGAGCGGAAAGTATATTGTACTTTTGACTGAAACTAATGTTAACGACTATGAGTCTGATACGTTTATTCTTCCAGGATTTCAATCTTTCTCTTGTTGCCGTGACTCTGGTAGGGGTGGTGGCGTATTAGGATTTGTTAAAGAATGCTGGCACATTGAAAGAGTAGCTTGTGCTTTTACTGCGGCGGAAGTAGTAGCTTTTTCGCTCAGTTGCAAAGACGAGACATTTATTGTGCTAGCAGTTTATCGCCCTCCGAACTCAATACTCGAAGTATTTTTTTCTGAACGTGCGGAATTCTTAACTCACCACAATCGAATTAATGTAATAATAGCTGGAGACATTAATATTGACATTTCCGAGATAAAGAAACCCGGTGTTGAGTGCTATTTAGATTTACTAGCTTCATATGGAATAGAAAATATGATTTCTAGTTTTACCAGGGAAGAGGTCATGGGCACCGGACTTACTCAGTCGTGCATCGACCATATAGCAGTCAGACTCCCGAATAATGTCGCTAACGCTGCAGTAATACGAAGAAAGGTGGCGGATCATTATTTCACAGTGCTATGTGTTCTGGCGCAAGAAAGGGAAACGCCTGGTCAAACCGTTAGAACGATAAAAATAATTGATAACAAGTCCTTGGACGAGCACGTTCAAACTTTTGATTGGAGGTCTCTGCTAAGTGAAACTCACATTGATGCTTATAACTCGTTAGTAGCTAAGTTTGATGAGCTATATACCGGTTCCACGAAGGAGGTTAAAATCAAGTTCAGAAATCCAGAGAAGAAATGGATAACGAATGATATACTTAAACTTTCTCATGAGAAGGACAAACTATGGAATGACTATAAACAAGATGTCGAGAATCTTGCCTTGAAAGAGCAGTATAGGGCACATCGTAATAAGCTTACTGCTATGCTGAGGCAAGCAAAGAAGCAATATTTTTCTGCTGAGTTTTCTAGGTGCAGCAGCAATACGAGGAAAACTTGGAGTCTATTAAATGAATTATTAGGTAGACAGAAGAGATCTAATTTGGATGAGAAGTTGCATTGTACTTTACAGAAAGGAGATCCTTAGACCATTGCAAATTCTTTTAATGATGCGTTTGTATCATCCATTAGGGAACTTAAAAAACAAACTCGTTTCTACCATTCAATACCAAGGCAAGAAAACAATTAATTCTGCTGCTTTTCCTCCTGTTGATCAAGATGAGTTGTGGAACCTTATTAGGACGCTACCAGACAGCAAACCACCAGCCTACGATAAGATTAGACTGCGTGATTTGCGAAACAATTACTCCAAACTTAAAGATGTACTTTTACATATACTTAATGAGTGTTTCAAGACAGGAGAAATACCATCAGGTCTGAAGATCTCATTACTACGACCCATCGACAAGTCGGGAAAAAAGACAGATCAAACAAATTACAGACCAATTGCCATACTACCAGTCATTAGCATCCTGATGGAAAAAATTGTGCACCAATATATGACACCTTTTTGTGAGAAGTATTCTTGTTTGAGTACTACACAGTATGGTTTCCGTCGTAATATTGGTGCGGTTGAGCTTCTCGAAGATTGCTGTGATTTTATCAATGGTAACTTAGATGTTAATCAATGTCTTTTTGGATTGTTTTTGGATTTATCGAAAGCATTCGATACCGTGGAGCACTCTGTTTTGTTAAGTAAGTTGGAAAGTATTGGATTCCGTGGTCTATACCAACAATTTTTTGCAAGTTACCTGTCACAGCATAAGCAAGTAGTGAAAATTAAAGAATCATTTAGTGCTTTTTCTGATATTCAGTACGGCGTTCCACAAGGTTCTGTTTTGGGACCCTTTTTGTTTAATATTTCTGTAAATGATATGGTTAACCTAACATTAAATCCAAAATTATTTCAGTATGCTGATGATACAGCTTTAGTGATATCCCATGAATCTAGCCCACTCGCACTGAAATTACTTCAGTACGATATCAATAAAATAGTAGACTGGCTATCTGGAAATCAAATATACATCAACATAAACAAAACTGTGTTAATATGTTTCAGAAATCCGCACAAGAATGTTGATCTTACCCAGTCGGTTCTACTGCATGGTAGCAACTGTGCCAATTGCGAATGTTCGCCACAACCCTACTCGAGCAGTGTTAAATATCTTGGCCTATATTTTGATTCCAACATGTGTTGGTCTTCCCAAATTGACTATTTATTAAAACGACTCCGTGCTCTTTCTGTCCAGCTTTATCGTATAAAATACACTACACCTATAAACTTGCGTCAGACTATGTATAGATCTTTAGGAGAATCTATCCTTAGATACGGCGTTTCAGTGTATGGTTCTTGTGCACCTTGTAAGATTAAAAAGGTAGATAGTTTCCTCTGCAGAATCTCCACTAATTTATTGTATGGCACTGCTCACGAGAAGTCCGACCATAACACCAGAATGGTTAAAGCAAGAGTTATTCCTCTGCATGACTTGTACTTACCGGTGGTAGTTCTGAGAAATTACTTTTCAGCACAGTTTAAACAGCCAGATAAAAAACCAGAGTCACTTAGGCATATAGCGCGTTATAAAGTTCCCAGGGTTTACACACATTATGGTAAAAGGACACGACAGTTCTATATACCCTACCATTTTAATAAACTACCTGCTAAGATGTTTGGTTGTGATTCGTTGACGGCTGTGAAATCTGGACGGTTGTGATTCGTTGACGGCTGTGAAATCTGGACTGCAAGCGTGGTTTGAAAGTTTCAAAGAAAGGAAATACTGAGTTGCTTTGTAATTTCTATCTTGTTTTTTTTTAAATTTGTGTTCACTTTATTAACTGCAGATTTTCTTTGCTTTACATAATTCTCAATCGCTAAATTTGTTGACTGAACTATATGTAATATTTCGACTTTGTGTTATTGCTTTTTTTTTCTTCATTCTTCTGCTTCTTTTTCTTCTTTATGGATTGTAAAGTGTGCACTTTCAGCGTTTTGTATTCATCGCATGCTATTGTGACTGCCGTGGCCCGCCCACAAGCGCTTGCGCTTCTGCGGGCACACGCTATGTACTGTGTATATATATCTTGCAATAAAATTCCTGTATGTATGTATGTATGTATGTATGTATGCATGTATGTATGTATGTATGTATGTATGTATGTATGTATGTATGTATGTGTATGTATCAAACCCAGTCACTATGCGTATGCAGCTGCAAAAGTGTATATATATGTTGTTAGCATCCGGAATAAACATTTGTTGTCATTTCAGCGCTGCGTTCGTCCCCTTCTTCCCTTTGGCCCTGTGCCGTTGCGCTGCCTCACTAGATAAGTCAGACCAACTCGCCCACCAGTTCATGTTGTTCAAAGATTGTGTCCAAGGATTTTCACACGAACAAAAAAAGACACTCTGAACTTTGCAGTATTTCAGGCACTCTAGCCCCAAAACAAAGAGATTTCTAAAAACGAGCGTATACCGGAAGGCTCAAAGCGCAAGGGAAAAGAACAGCAGTGGTGATGAACATGAAAGGACTCTCAATATAACCCTGGCATCCGTGCTATGGTTACTGCTGTCCCCAGGAGACGCACCAGACATTCGGAACATACGAAGTCGAGGTAGGAAACTACGCAGAAGCGTGGGAAAAAAAATTGACGAGATCCGATTCCTGAGGACAGTGAGGAGGAAAAAGAGCAGAACACGGGGTAACCAAACAACGAAATTCGAACTCGAAAGTGCCAGACATATTCCGCTCATTAAGGCGGAAACTTGGGCTAGTTGGAAAGCGTTTGGATTCATATTAGGTAGCGTCTGTCCGGTGTATTTGTGTTCTTGTTCCGTGTGTTCACTAAGCGCTAGCAAATATGAATATTCCGCTCCATCTCTCGAGCGGTGGAAAGACCGTGCTGGCTAGCTTTAACCCCAGAACGCAAGTTTTGGCGGTGGAGTGGGCTGACAAAGTCGTCGAGGGCTGCGTACTCTCGACCACTTAACGCGACCTCTTACCAAGCTCTTTCCGGCAAATAAAATGTTTTACAATCAATCAAAATATGCCATGCATGTCGAACTGGCAAGCGAAGGCAAAAGTAAGTTTTGCGCATGTCGGACTCTGGCTTGCAGCATTCCATTATTGCGTTCAACAGTTGCGACGCGTTTTGTGGTATGCATATTTAATCCACCCTTTTGTTTGTGCGATTGTATTCAAGCATGAATGTCGTGATTTCGTCGATTGTCAAGGCCGTCAGGGCATGAATTTACTTTGACGTTATAATCTCCGTTGTAAATACTGCTTCACAGTAATCTAAAAGGCAGGCGAAAGGTATGAAATATCTGCGCACCTAAAAAACATAGAGCAATCTGACGAAGCGCCCCCGCGCACGCATCCAAATAAACGGGAACGCAGAAAACATGCGTCATTGGCGGCAGAGGATGGCCATCGTTGAGCGTGTTAAAGACGCCCTCTACACCTCACTAAGAAACGGTGGCGTCTGGCCAGCGAAAAAGCGCCTCGCTCCTTCTGGACGTTCCACCTTTTCTAAAGAATGGCGAAACGCTCCAGATAGAGAAAGGGCATGCAGAATTTATTTTGTGTATAAGCGCGCCAGGCATCTGCCTAATATTAGGCGGCGCGTCTTTAAAAGAAGGGAGCTTTCCACCCGGGCGAGCCCGGGGCGTAGATATTTCTTCTCGGTTGCCTTACGGAAGGCGCTACCGTGCAAACACCGGGCTCGAAACCTTTCGCCCAATTACGGAGCAGGGAGGGAGCACGCGCCAGTCTTAGTGATGACCACTTTTGTGACCCTTCGTGGTCAGGACTGCCGAAGACTAGTGGAGAGTCTTTGTTTATTCTGCTTGCCTCTTCTCTAATGGCTAACTGGTGAAAGGTCTTTGTAAACTACATTCTATCAATTCAGGTTCTTTGCATGTATTGTCATTTGTGATATTAAATTGATCTGTATCGTTGCTAATCAGCGCTCAGGTTTAGTTTTCTGTCGATTGAGCCTGCGAAGCCACTGTATATTTTTATGCTCTCAATCCCAAGCTAGGCCAAGTCTTCGAGTTTTCCTTTAGATATTTATCTGGTGAAAAATTCCACCTCTTCGCAACCGGTCACATTTACAGAAAAATTGGCTATACCCACGTAGTAATAAAAAAGCAAACAAATTCAATGTCAGAAAAGAAGAAAATTTATTCCTGATCGCTGTAACGTATATGCCAATTCGCGATCGACAGAATTTGCCGTCAGAATGTACACTGTCCTAAGGAAAAAGCAGGAATTGAGCAATTGTCAAAAGCTACATGCATTGTGGGCATATGGTCAAACTTCATTTACTAGATGCCATCTTCCCCGCAGCAAAGCGGCCAGTGTCCATCTGGGTTTGATTGATAGTCGACATAGTCTTCGGGTGTTGGTGGGCACCTGTCGAAGGGTTAAAAAATGTTATGAAGTTGACAGCTATTGAAAATTCAGTTAAACGTTCTAGGAATCTCTTCTGTTAGGAGGCTGTTTTTTCTTTCAATTAGTATTCTTACCCATGTTTTTCTTTAAGTATACACTGAAATCTACCTTAATCGGCGTCACATTGAAACCTCAAGAGCTTAATCTACAGCTTGTTCTTACCCGCAATACCAAAACTGAATTAATTCATAATATCCAGCTTAAACTGCTACTGGATTAGCTTACCAGCAAAACGCGTCACACGAAATGGATGCGAACTAAAATAATATGTTAAGAAGTAGATATATCTGGCCATTAAGCTCTACACGTAAGCATAACATAAAATACTGCCCAGCATGCGGAAGGTATCTATTTATTTATTTATTTATTAGCGCCCGGAAACAGGAATTTTTGTAGGGTAGAAAACGTAGAAAAATGCTACAGGCAGCGCAATTCAGCAACAAAATAGTACCGTTATCTTAAAAAGATAACGCAAGATACGCAGCGTATTAAAACAAGAAAGTGGATAAAAATTCTAAAAGAAAAGAAAATGTTCAAAACAGCGTGTATACAAGAACTGGATAGAAAACATTACAGTTGAGTTTACAAAGCACACAAGGAAAATGTTGCACGATACCTAAGCAAACAAAAATTCAGCAAGAGTACCGTCAAAGGTAGAGGGCGACACTGACACATTATGCCCCGGCAGACCATTGCAATCATGAACTGTTTTTGTGGAAAACGCATGCTTGTGTATGTTGATCCGACACTTGTATTCCAGAACTTTTAATGAGTGATCTATTTTAGGGAAATTATAGGGGCAAATATATAATATTAAGGTGCATTAGTGGGGTGCATTATAAGCACCTTGTAAAATTAATAACAGATTTGAGAGCTGATGCTTATTCTCTGAAATTCAGCGATAGTCTCCAGACTGTTCGCGTGAGTGCAGTATGGCTGTTCGTTTTTAGATCGTTTTACCGAGCCTCCCGCCAAGGTGTATAATACATCAATTACCCCCCTAGGTGGCGGGAACTGTCGTGGGCGGCGCATCATTGCGGTGAGCTTGCTACCTGTGGCACCACGTACATCACTGTCTGTGAAATGTGTGGACACAGATTCGCGGATCTTTTTGTACAACACGATATCAGGCACCCTTCATTCCGCATGCTCTCTATTTTAAGCCAGCCGTATGTTTCTCGTCTCTCGCCTCCCGCCTGCTTGTAGCCCACGCATTCGGTTTTTAGGGGTTAAATAACGTTTCCGATTGTCAAAAAATTCGGCGCATTTTTGAAACAAAGAAAAAAAATGTCTGAGGCTTAACTTGGTTAAGCCTGGAGAATGCGAAGCATCATCGTGTCGCGTAATTTGGAGGCGCACAACTACAGCGACGGCGCGAGGTGGGCCCCCGTTTCTCCACTGTCGTGACGTCATCGTGTCACGTGGTGTGACGTCATGTACACGTGATTTGGAGGCGCACAACCACAGCGACGACGCGAGGTGGGCCCCCGTTTCTCCACTGTCGTGACGTCATCGTGTCACGTGGTGTGACGTCATGTATCAAGTGATTTGGAGGCGCACAACCACAGCGACGGCGCGAGGTGGGAACCCGTTTCTCCACTGCCGTGACGTCATCGTGTCACGTGGTGTGGCATCATCGTGTCACGTGATTTGGAGGCGCACAACCACAGCGACAGCGCGAGGTGGGCCCCGTTTCTCCACTGTCATGACGTCATCGTGTCACGTGGTGTGACGTCATGTATCACGTGATTTGGAGGCGCACAACCACAGCGACGGCGCGAGATGGGCCCCCATTTCTCTACTGTCGTGACGTCATCGTGTCACGTGGTGTGACGTTATGTATCACGTGATTTGGAGGCGCATAACCACGGTGAAGGGCTGAAGTGGTAGCTAAAGTAGTATGCTTCGCATAAAAACAGCGCCGCGCGCACGGCGTCTCGCCGGCGCGAGCCGAACTGGGGAGAAGGAAAACCCCCGCTACGCGTGTGCTCCCTCTCCCCTCCACCACCGCTCACCGACACGGCGCGCGCGGAGGGCATGAGTCATAGTTAATTAAAAGACTAGCGCATAAAACTAGGACAAAGACAGAGAAGGAGACAGGACGAGCGCTAAACATCAACTAAAGGTTTACTACACCAAACACGTACTTAAAACACTTCAGTGGCACATGCGCACACTGCGTTACAAAAAAACTAATCAAGAAGTGGCGAACTGTTTCGCAGATACATGGTTTCTTTCCTGGTCAGGGCAAGTGACGTCGTGCTTACACACTTGTCACCTTCCCTCATAATGTGATAAGCCTCACAAATCTCGCGACCTAACCTTGTGCCTCCCCTACCAAGCACACACGTGGCATCAAACGCCGGCACGCACCCGCACCGCTTACAATGCGTAGCCAAATGGCTGCCCCCCCGCCAATGAATCCACCAGCGTGCGATGCTCTCGTAGCCGTTCATTTAGGCAGCGTCCAGACTGTCCCACGTAGCATCTACCGCATGAGAGGGGTATGCGGTATACAATGCCAGCAGTGCACGGAACGAACTTGCACACGTGTTTTATGGTGCATACCGGTTTCCTCTTCTCATTGACGGCTTTGCACATGCGCACCAGCTTTTCGGGGGCGGTGAACATGACGTCCACACCGCACTTCCCTCCAACTTTCCTCAGCCGGTGCGAAAGCTGGTGCACGTACGGTATAGCCGTACGCCTGAGCCTTTTGGCACTTTCTCCGGCGGCCACGCCAGGGCGGCCACCTGCCCTGACTTCCTTCAAGAGGCATTCCGCCACAGCCATCACTGTGTCGTTAGGGAAACCGGCCTTCTTCAACCGGTGCACTTGCGCTTGCAAGCTGTCCTCAATCTTATGCTGGCAGGACTTCTCGAGAGCACCCCGCAGGCAATTTTTTGCAATCCCCCGTTTTACCAATTTAGAATGGGCCGAATTATACGCTAAAATTTCTTTTTTTGTGCGAGGCTGGTACGACCAACAGATGTGCCCAGTGCCAAAGAACAAACTTAGCTCGAGGAACTGGAAGTTTGTTCTTTGGCACTGGGCACATCTGTTGGTCGTACCAGCCTCGCACAAAAAAAGAAATTTTAGCGTATAATTCGGCCCATTCTAAATTGGTAAAACGGGGGATTGCAAAAAATTGCCTGCGGGGTGCTCTCGAGAAGTCCTGCCAGCATAAGATTGAGGACAGCTTGCAAGCGCAAGTGCACCGGTTGAAGAAGGCCGGTTTCCCTAACGACACAGTGATGGCTGTGGCGGAATGCCTCTTGAAGGAAGTCAGGGCAGGTGGCCGCCCTGGCGTGGCCGCCGGAGAAAGTGCCAAAAGGCTCAGGCGTACGGCTATACCGTACGTGCACCAGCTTTCGCACCGGCTGAGGAAAGTTGGAGGGAAGTGCGGTGTGGACGTCATGTTCACCGCCCCCGAAAAGCTGGTGCGCATGTGCAAAGCCGTCAATGAGAAGAGGAAACCGGTATGCACCATAAAACACGTGTGCAAGTTCGTTCCGTGCACTGCTGGCATTGTATACCGCATACCCCTCTCATGCGGTAGATGCTACGTGGGACAGTCTGGACGCTGCCTAAATGAACGGCTACGAGAGCATCGCACGCTGGTGGATTCATTGGCGGGGGGCAGCCATTTGGCTACGCATTGTAAGCGGTGCGGGTGCGTGCCGGCGTTTGATGCCACGTGTGTGCTTGGTAGGGGAGGCACAAGGTTAGGTCGCGAGATTTGTGAGGCTTATCACATTATGAGGGAAGGTGACAAGTGTGTAAGCACGACGTCACTTGCCCTGACCAGGAAAGAAACCATGTATCTGCGAAACAGTTTGCCACTTCTTGATTAGTTTTTTTGTAACGCAGTGTGCGCATGTGCCACTGAAGTGTTTTAAGTACATGTTTGGTGTAGTAAACCTTTAGTTGATGTTTAGCGCTCGTCCTGTCTCCTTCTCTGTCTTTGTCCTAGTTTTATGCGCTAGTCTTTTAATTAACTATGTCAAACCAACTAGCCCAGCTTTCCGCCTTGATTGCATGAGTCATCCACGCCGATTTCTCAGGAACATCCGAGTCGCTTCTACAGCTGACGGGGGAAAAGGGCGCAGCCTTGCGTGCACTAAGAACGTCCCCCTCCCCCGTCGGCCACGGCGCCCCGCCAGAACACGCTCGAAACTTCGAGTTGTGACCCCCGTACTCTGACCAATGGGGACGCGCGGCCGGCGAGAGAAAGGAAGCGAAACTACACGGTAGATACTGCGCGTATGTGCGCGCCTACTTTGGCGCGTACAACAAACAGACGTGAGAGCGAGCCTATAAAAGAAGGACGTTCACCGCTGTCAAGTCAGTCCGGACCGCCGTTTAAGCTTCATCGAAGCGCGCCCGTTCGACTCCTGGGAAAACACCACTCGGCCAGCATCGGACCAACGAGGCAACGTTTGCCACTCTGCGGGACGGCATCGTCGTGGAACTCTGGTCGTCGGACTGCCGCAGTGCCCTGTGAACAAATTGTGTTTTGTTGTTTGCCTTTCTCTTGTTTTAGTGAACTTTAGGTGCAATATTGCCTTTGTCTTGTAGTCTCTCTCGAGTTTAACTTTGCACGAGTTGCCTTGTTTTGTTACTCACTTTGTATGTGTTTGTACTAGTGATTGTGAAATCCTCTGTATCGTCTCATTGCTGTATAATCTTTGTTTTGTTTGTGAACCTTTGGCTCCGACCCATTCTCTGGCTTGCGACCAGCGATAGATGGGCACCGAACGACCAAAAACCTCTTGTCACTTGGTAGCTGGTCTCCGCTGAGTTTGCCACGCTGAGTCGAGGGCATCTCCTTCGAGTCCGAGACCGCTACCCGCACACGCTCTATGGGTGTCTGGGAGCTTCCCACGTAAAAGTGCGCGAAGTGTGGGTGACACCGATCAAATGTACCACATGAAGCCAAAAAAGGTAGGCGAGGCCCATGCTCCATGCTGTTTCCATCCTGCAAAGGCGCCCGGTCACTGGAAGAACAGTGCAGTTGGTACGGACACCGCCGCACACAACAGTCTAGCAGAAACCAGCCCTGCAGCACTAGGCGTCACTCTTCCTTAAGATTAGTATCTCTCCAGTAATAAGTTCTAATATTTCCAAAGAGCCCCCACTAGCGCTGGTGTTGAAAAAGCGAGGCATCGGTAATGCTCAGAATACACAGCTACAGCACTCGGACAAACGCGAAACTTTGTGAGCTGGACACCGGGCTAGTTCGCTCAACCTATTTCATTTAGGATGAGCGCAAAAAAAAAACGAAAACGGAAGACCAGAAAGGCATGAGAAAATTGGTGGAGGCTTAACCTCTGACTTCAAAGCTATGACGTCGCTAGGGTACCTCTTGCCTATGCAGACGCGGATACTGTTTCCTCTTCCACAATCATTGTGTAAAAGACTACACGACATGCAAATAAAGTCCAGTTTCAGCCAAGCCGTGCAATGTGCTAGTTTGGCGTAGCAGCAGCTTGTCTGACTCAAAACCAGAGGGTGAGGGGTTTCCTCTGGGCCTGGCTGCGGCTATCTGTAGGAGCCTTTTTTAAAACCCGGCTTTTCGACCAGTCCGGATTCTTCAGTCTCGCCAGCGGCAGTGCCGACACCAGCTTTTCTCTTACAAAGGACATTCACCCAATCGCGTAAGACCGCTTTTTGACGGCTCTGTCGAGGCCTGTGCCCAATTTTGTACGTTTCTAGTGAAGTTTCACATGATTGCCGCCACTGATTGCTCTGAAAGCCCTCTTTTGCGTCGTCTTTGAAAAACCTGCGCCTTGTTTCCTTTTCAAACCCAGCACTTACCGTGATTCCAGAATCAGTAACCTAGTGAGTCGGTGGAGTACACAAAACTTATAAGAGCTGTTGTGCGCGGGTTACGAGAAAGAACATCGGCAAGAATTACCGATGTTAGTGCCCTGCAATACTATCTAAATCATGGAAATGGTGCCCGGATGTTCTCGTTTAGGACCGTTGCGTAATTTCTGCCGGTCTTGCGAGGAGCGAGGCACTACCCGAAGCGGAGCGGACCCCTGGACCCCGCCCCCAGCAGCAGGCACCGCCCCCCTGGAGGATCGCCGTCCCGACGCCGCGCTGCCCGCCGGCTGCCCGGGAGCCCCTTCCTGGACTGGTCCTTCTGTTCCAGCCCCCCCCCCCCCCCCCCCCTGCTGCCACCATGCCAGCTTCCCGTCCTGCTGGTCCGGAATTCCGGCCGCCTCCACCCAAGGCGCACTGCTTCACGTTCACGATGAATGCGGACGCCACGGCCGACGACATTGTCGACGGCATTGAAAGCATCGTCGGCCCGAAAGGGCTCGAAAGCCTCCAACATCAAGGAGGGTTCAAGTTTTGTATCGCCGTGACCTCGGCTGCGGCGGCACAAAAGCTCCTCGCGGAGGGATCGTTCCCAGTGAACGGGACCTCTGTCCCAGTCTCTTGCGTGCGCCCCTCCGTGGTCCACGTAACTGCATTCCGGGTGCCGCTGTTCGTCGGGGACGCGGCACTGGCCTCGGCACTGAGCCCCTACGGCAAGGTGCTCGAGATCTCTCATCCGACGCTGAAGGGGCGACGCCACGTGAGCAACGGCCAGCGCCTCGTCAGGATGGAGATGAAGCAGGCGGTACCTAATTTCATGACTGTGCAGGGTCACCGCGTCATGTTCGACTACAGGGGCGTCCGAAAGGTCTGCTCACACTGTGGCCAGGACGGACATGTGGGCGCGGCCTGCCGCACGCCGCGGTGCGCCCGCTGCGACGAGTTCGGGCACGAAGCGGCCGGATGCGAGGCGGCGTGCCTACGCTGCTCCGGAGCCCACGCCACGGCCGACTGCCTGCGGCCGCGCTCTTACGCCGCGGCGGCCGCTTCAAGGGGCCCTCAGAAGAAGCCGGCATCGTCAGCAGCGCAACCGCCGCAGGACGCGGTTCCTGGCCCCGCGACTGCGCCCCCTGCGGAGACCGCGCCTCGCCAGGACGGCGACACGCCCGCCACCCACGTGTCGGAAACCCCGGCTGGCCCGGAGCCTGCAGCCTCATCGCAGGAGCAGGCGGAGAGCACCGCGGACACGACGTCAACGCCCTCGCTCACGTTCCCGTACATCGGCGACCTCCCGGCGATCTCCCTGACGAGCTCGTCAGACTCAATTTCAATTTCAATTTATTTTCGAATTTCTTTTACAGGAAATACAAACACTTTTTGGACCCATAGCCAGCGGCTAGTTCGGGTCCAAGTACACGAAACACGTAAAAGCAAATTCAAAAACGGCGGACATATACAGAAAAGCGTAAGCGTTGTACAAGATTAAAAGCAAAGCAGTCTAAATAACACTGGTAGATAACATTCGGCGCGGCAAAAGAAAGAAAATAGCTTTGAAAACATGACATGCAAAAAGAACTTTCGGACATCAAGTGTTAGTAAAAACTATCGTGTTACATACAAAGTACATAATAACAGAAAACTGTGACGAAAAAAGAATTTCAGGTTAAATCAATTATTTCAATTAAGTTTTTTAAACATACCAGCAAAATTGTGTGAGTTTTTAAGAGAAATGGGTATCGCGTTCCAAATTTTTACCCCAGCAGACTCCACTAAACGCTCACCATATACATTGCGGATGGTAGGGAGGTTGAAATTGCCGAAAGAGAGGTTTCTAGTGGACCGAAGCGGGAGATGTAGTATTGATGCATGAAAAGGGTGGTTGTGTCTTACTATGTTGTGAATACATACAGAGATTTTTAATCGGTACAATGAATCAAATGGAAGGATCATTGACTTGCGGAATAACGGTTTGCTGTGCTCATAACGGTTGGACTTGTTTATTATTCTTAATGCACGTTTTTGAAGACGGATAATAGGATTTAAATACGTATGGTAAGTTCCACCCCATGCTTCGACACAGTATGATAGATGGCTTTCGATGAAGGCGAAATAAAGCATTCGTAATGTAGAGATGTCAAATAATTCCTTAACCTGATGAAGAGCATGACATCCAGATGCCAACTTCCCGCAGACTGCCTCAATTTGGTGTTGCCAGTGTAAGTGGCTGTCAAATGTGACACCAAGATATTTAAATGAAAATGTGTGTTCTATTAGTGCATTATTTACAAGGATTCTGACATCAGTTGGGGCGATTAGTTTTCTTCTTGAATGGAATATCAGGTATTTAGTTTTTTTCGTGTTTATTGTCAGCTTGTTAGCTGAGAACCATTTCGCTATTTTATGGACTTCTTGATTCGCTTTTTCCTCTAGCTCTTTCATTGTATCTGCCGTTATAATTAAACATGTATCATCAGCATACATCAGAAGTTTTGAACAGCCGATAAATGAAGGTAAGTCATTAACGTATAAGGAAAACAATAATGGACCAAGTACGGATCCTTGCGGTACTCCAGTGTAAAGCTTGTGCGGTGAGGATGTAAAGGAATTCATTACCACAACTTGTTCACGGTCAGTGATATAACTAGTGAGTAGGTCGGAAATATTATGACGAAAGCCGTAGTGTTTTAGTTTTGTTATCAGTATAGAATGATCAACTGTGTCGAATGCCTTTTTTAAATCCAAAAATATTACTCCAACTAACATGCCATTGTGCAAAGCCGTGTTAATTTTTTGGGTAAGTGACAGAACTGCTGTGGAAGTTGAATGGTGTGTCCTGAAACCATGTTGTTGTGTAGTGAGGATACCGCATTTATCTAAAAACTTGTTGAATCTGTTTGCAAGAATTTTTTCAAAGATGTTATTAATTGTGCTAAGAAAAGATATTGGCCTGTAGCAATTTGCGTCGTTCCGGTCACCGTCCTTATATACTGGTACTACCTTCGCTGTTTTCAATACAGACGGATACTTGCAAGCATTAACAGAATGGTTAAAAAGCGAGCACAAGACGGGACCAAGGATGTCAAAATTTTCTATCACAGCCCTATTGCTTATGCCGTCTAAACCTGTCGCTTTATTCGTCGGCATCGTTAAAACAACAGACTGTATTTCTTCTAGTTCAATTCGGAACAAAACAAAACTATTTGGAATCTTAGACTCAAGGTCTATTATATTTAAGTCCTGTAGGTTCTGCGCTAGGAGTGGGCCCATAGAGGCGAAAGTTGAGTTGAAGTGTTCCGCTGTCCCCCTGTCTACTGTTTCAGGGAGTATATGCGGAGCCTGTTTGCTACCCACAATGTCTTTGAAAATGTGCCAGAGTATTTTTGAGTTTCCATTTGCCCTCTCTATGCGTTCTCTGTAAAATTCTCTTTTACGAGCCCTCATCATCGTTACCGACTTGTTACGCATCTCCTTAAATTGACGCAGGTAAAAGTCGTTCTCTTTTTTATGCTTCCATTTCTTGTACCAGTAGTCCTTTTTCTTTAAAACTTCAAGAATGGGCTTATTCATCCAGGGACAAATTGGTATGCTGCGAGAGCGACCTTTGATCTTTTCAGTACTGTTTGATATCGCACCTGTAAGAATATTAATAAAGTTTGAAAATTCGGTGTCAACATTCTCGTGATAAATCTCATCAAAATTTACTGATAAAAGATTGTCACGCAATAGTTGGTAGTTTATCTTGTTAAGGCGGTGAGAAAAATAGGTTTCTGCTTTTGGCAAATTATCTATGTCGACAAATATGGGAAGGTGGTCAGACAAGGGGTCATCGAAAACATCAGCAGTAATACCTGTGGTGAAATTAACGAGTGCATGATCAATTAACGTTGCTGATGTGCTCGTAACACGAGTAGGTGTCTTGATAATATTTTGAAAGGAAAAAGACTTGAGTAAATATGCGTAATCGCTGTGATTTGCATTGTTCATATCAATGTTTATATCTCCCACAATAAGAATGCGTTTGTTTGGCTTTCGTGTCAGGAAGGATAAAATTGCTTCAAATTTATCAAGAAAAGAAGCTTGGCAAGAATTAGGAGGCCGATAAACGACACCAACTATGAGCGAGGGTTCTAAATGAATAAAAAGGGCTTCAATGAAAGAAGTGCTACATGTGACATCATGCAAGACAGAGAAATGTTGACCTGCTTTTACAAAAAACGCAACGCCACCGCCGCGAGTGGAAGAGAGACGAGGATGAGATGTCATCGTGTAACCTGGAACGACTACACTCTCTCCTTTTTTCAGCCACGTTTCTGTTGTTGCGATTAGGTGAAATGTTTTTTTTTGTAATGATAGAAAGGTGATAAGTAGATCTATGTTTTTTCGGATACTTCGAATGTTACTGTGAAAGACGGAAATGGTTTTGCTGCCATCCGTTAGCGATGCCATGAGGGAACTGGTTTGTTAGGGAATAGGAAAAGATACAGCTAAAATACTTTGTCGAGGTCTTCTTCGCAAGTCACATGAATGACCCGGGAAGTTTCTGTTTTCCGTAACAGTATTTTGCCTTCAGAAACCCATGCAAAGCGCCACTCATTCTCTCGTTTTGCCTTGATGGCCTTTCCAAGAAGTATCTTTTTCTCAGCACACAGATGTTCATTGATGAATACTGGGTCTTCTTCCTCAAAGCACAGGTGGGATGTGTTCAGTCTGTGTTTTTTGGCTGCTTGCAAGACCTTATCTCGGGTAGCTCGTGAAAGAAACCGCACTATGATGTTGTCAGGTCCCTTGGCCTTCGTTGGAACCCGGTGGCAAGCTTCAACATCGCTCTCTGAAAAATCTACTTTAAGTGATTTGGCAACTTTCCCAATCACCTCACCAAGGTTTTCATTCGAAGTTACTGGAACACCTTTTATTTCAATATTGTTTTTCCTCCTAAACTGTTTCAGTTCCACCAACTCTAGCTTTAAGTCCTTCATCTCCTTGTTTAGCTTCAGGTTTTCCTTTTGGAATTCTTTGCTCTGAGTTTTCACTTCTGTCAACCCCCCTCGTAAGGACCTCATTTCGGACCGTAACTCCTCAAAGGTTTCGTTAATGAAGTCCATTGAGGAACAAACCGATGTGATTTCAGTTTTGATTGACTTAGTGGATGTGTCAATGTTTCTGACTTCATTTCTGAGCTCAGATAGGGCTTCCACAAATTTTGAAGTCATTTCTACAAGAACCTTTGCGACCTCTTTGATGCTACCAGGTGCCTTCTCACTCAGGGTGGCAGCGAAGCTGGAAATGGCGTCACCATTTTCACCAGCCATCACGACTCCAAAGATGTGCTCCAATGAATCAATACACGTGTATGATCAATACCACAAGAACATCACAGCTTCAGAACGGTTCAGCAGCCGCAAGGTCTACAATGTAATGCAGAGTGGTGAATTGGTTAACTCACCTGCACACAAGAAGTGGCGGTTAGCAGACGTAGAATGCGCGGCTGCCAGAACCGTTCTGAAGTGTCGATTGCAGTTTGCAGCTGGCTTATATGGTCGACGATGATGACGTCACAGTGGGGCGTTGTCAGACGGTCAGCCACGTGGAATGATAGCCGGTCAGCCTGATTGAGCTCTGGCTGCGTTGATTTCCAACTGCCGGTGCGCCCGTTGGGAATAGGGGGCCGTATCGAAAATGCCTGCACACAAGAAGTGGCGGTTAGCAGACGTAGAATGCGCGGCTGCCAGAACCGTTCTGAAGTGTCGATTGCAGTTTGCAGCTGGCTTATATGGTCGACGATGATGACGTCACAGTGGGGCGTTGTCAGACGGTCAGCCACGTGGAATGATAGCCGGTCAGCGTGATTGAGCTCTGGCTGCGTTGATTTCCAACTGCCGGTGCGCCCGTTGGGAATAGGGGGCCGTATCGAAAATGCCTGCACACAAGAAGTGGCGGTTAGCAGACGTAGAATGCGCGGCTGCCAGAACCGTTCTGAACCGTTCGTCCTCCTCTGGCGAGGACGACTCTTCCACCACTGCGGACGGGAGCGACGTCGCGCCCTCACATAGCGCGACGCTCCGCCTCACCGGGGACGTCCCCTACGAACAGCCCGGAGCGACCGACCTGCCGAGCGCCGCCGGCCCGCCTCGAGGTCCACGGCGCCGACCACCCCCCGAGGCCGCGGAGGGGAAGGCCCAGGACTCCACCGACCGCAACCCGTGCACGACACCTTTTGACCATGCCTCGCAGGGTGCGGTGAGAGATGCCACCGACCATCTACCCTCCGCAGAACCCATGGACTTTAGGGTCACGGGGAAGCACGCATTGTCGCAGTCCGCGGACACGGACGGCTCGCCGATCCGTCCGTCCCCAAAAAGCTGGCGCGCGCGAGCGGCTCCGCCAATGGCGGGGCCCCCTAAACTTGTCGGCGGAATGTCGGCGCCCTGTTTTTTCATCATGGCGACGGTGCATCTCCTCTCCCTGAACGTTCAGGGATTTAGGTCGCTGGATAAGCAGAGGGAGGTGATGCACTTCGCTCGCGCGCAGGGCGTCGACACTCTCTTCCTCCAGGAGTGCAACTTCCGCACCGCGCTTGATGTTACCAGCTTTAAGAATCGCTTCCTCGTGCCAGCATTCTTTTCGCTTACCGACGCAATGTCATGCGGTGTCGGTGTCGTATTTATGAATAGTTCTCTCCGTTCAGGCGCACATTGCACGTACGGCGTCGACGGTCGCACTTTGGCCGTCGATTTTTCCCTTAACGGCAGACGGGTGAGGGCATTGGTTGTGTACGCGCCGGCGCAACGAGGCGATTCTTCGTCGTTTTTCGAGTCGCTCGATTGCTTTATGCTAGACTCCTTCCCCACTTTCATAGTGGGCGACTTTAATTGTGTGCTCGACCCGTCACGTGATGTACGCGGCCCAGGTCAGGGTCGGCCTTACGCCGGCGCGCGCTCCCTGCGTGACCTATGCGTCCAACTTTCCGACGCATGGGTCTCGTCGCATGGCGACAACTTCGGGGCCACATAGGAGAGAGGGAGGTCGGCCAGTCGGCTCGACAAGTTTTTGCTCCTGCTCGTTCTCGCGCCATATGTAGCTTCATGCGAGGTGCTCGCGTTTCCCGCGGGCACTCCGCGCATCACCGACCATCGACCGCTGTCAGTAGTGCTGGATATCGGCGGGTGCGCCCCACGAGCAGAATTGTGGCGAATGGACGCCAGCCTACTGACAGATTGGTCGAGTCTCACATCGTTGCAGTGTGCGCTGGGTGCTCCGGGCGCGCGCGCTAACACGTCAGTGCCGTGGGACGAGCGGAAGGGCGAGTGGCGCGCACTCCTTATCGCGGAAGGCCGCCAGCGCAGAGCACGCATCACTCACGAACTTAATAAGACGCTGGCTCGAATCCGCATAGTCAAGAGAGGCGCGCCGCTTACATTCTCTATGCGAGATTATTACAATTTATTGAAGGCTCGCTACGAGACGCTGCTGAGGCAATCGTCGCGCGCTGCCAGCCGAGCCCTCGTTCAGGGTAGGCCCGTAGCCGATCCATCGGTCCTGCGGCAGGTTCGCGCAGGCGCCCTCGATGAGGATGCGCCCGCATTCATTGCGGAGATCGCGCTGCCCAACGGGGCCATGAGCAGAAGCGCTACGGAGATACGCGAAATCCTCACACGTCACGTGTCCCAGCTTTTCGCATCCAGTGTTGAGCGGGCGGGCGACCCCGCGTTCCGCGATGCACTCCGCGATTTTGGCCAGGGTCTCCCCGCAGTCGAGGACGAGCTCTCGCAGAAGCTCTGCGCGCCGGCGACGCCAGACGAGCTCCGCGCCACAGTAGCTAGAATGAATGCTGCCTCGGCCCCCGGAACTGACGGTATCCCCGTCAGTTTCTACACGAAGCTGTACGACGTTTTAAAAGGTCCCCTGCTCGATATGGTCAACAGCTTTTTGACGGACGGAGTTCGACCAGAGTCTTTCAGAGAGAGCCGAGTCACGCTCATTCTGAAGCCGGCCGGGTGCCCATCTGACCCGTAGGCGTGGCGTCCGATCACTCTGCTCTACGCGGACTGCAAGATCGTGGCGTCACTGCTGGCGAACAGGTTGAGCGCGATTCTGCCCTCGGTGGTCAGCCCAGCGCAAACGTGTAGCGTGCCCGGCCGTTCGGTGTTTTCCGCTCTCGCACTTACTCGTGACTTGTTCACATTCACCTCGAGAGCGGGGATCCCGGGCTGCTTTGTCTCGCTTGACCAGACCAAAGCTTTTGACCGTATCGAGCACCGGTGCCTGCTAGGTGTGCTCGAAGCTTTTGGCTTTCCATCAGCCTTCGTAGCCAGAGTCGGGCTCCTCTACTCAGGGCTTACGGCCCGCCTGACCGTCAACGGAGCGATCAGCGCTCCCTGTTGTGTTTCCAGAGGGATCAGGCAAGGCTGCCCCTTGTCTCTCATGTTTTTCGTTCTGTGTCTCGATCCACTGTTGCGCCGCATCGCCGCGAGTCCGTCCGTGCGTGGTTTCCCGCTGCCGGTCCACGGCCAGGTGAAGGTCTCGGCATACGCTGACGATGTGTCCCTGTTCTTGCGGGACGAGGACAGCTTCGTAGCGTTTTTGCGGCTGTTTGAAGTGTACAGCGAGCTGTCCGGCGCCCAGCTGAACAGGGGCAAGAGTAGGGCGTTGCGTTTTGGCACGTTCTCCTCAGGCCTGTTGCGCGACGTGCAGTGGGTTTCCGCCGTGAAGGTTTTAGGGGTTTATTTACTCTCGTCCGGTGAGCCGGCTCGCGAGACGTGGACCCGGCTGAGAGAGACCGCCGAGGAACGGTTGTCAGTGGCGGCGCGATTCCGTCTCTCCCTCGCGGAGCGCGCATTTATCATCCGTGCGTCGGCGTGCGCCCCACTGTACTATGTCGCACGCATCGCCCACCCACCCCGCACCTTCACGCGCCGTTTGGCCACTTTATGTGGCTCGTTCTTTTGGGCAGGCAAGACGGAGTCTGTAGCGCGCGCGCTCCTCCAGCTTCCTACTAACATGGGGGGATTCAGCATTCCCCACCTGCCCACATTCTGCAACGTGCTCGTGTTGCGGGCCACCAGCGACCTGGCTAACCAGGCCGGCTACCCGGGCAGGGCGCTCCTGTCATACCTGCTCGGTACGTCGCGCTCCCTTTTCTTTCCCGAGCAGAGTGTCGGCCCGACAGCCTTCCAGCAGCCTCGGTTTCTCCAGCGAGTCTGCCAGACGCTCAGGTCCCTCACCGCAGCGCTGCCAGAGGTGGAGCTTTTTTCAACTCCCGCCTCTCGGGTATGCGAGCTCCTGGCCGTAAAAGAAGCCCCACAGGAGAAATTGGCGCGAAGCAGAGAGGTGCGATGGCGGGACCTGACGTCGCCATCCCTTCCCGCAGACGTGCGAGACGGGCTGGCTGCGGGGCTGGCGGGCCCTGCCTACGGCAGATCGCCTGGCGGCTTGGGGCGTGGCCCCCTCCTACCGATGTCTGCAGTGTGGCCTTGTTGAAACCTTGCCGCACGCACTCTTTGAGTGTTCTGTCGCCAGGACATTTTGGGTTCTCATGTCTAGAATGTTTGGAGAGACCCTCGGCCCCAACTCCAGGTTTCGCGACCCTTTCGTACGCATGCTTCGTTGCGTCGGGGCATTCGTGCTGTGGCGCCAGAGAGGTGTGGCGGCTCTGCAGGGACGACCACGGAGAGCCATGTACCCTATGTTACAGCGGGTACGTGCGCGCATGTTCGCCCAGGCGTGCATGGACCACGTGTCGCTGGAGGAGCACCAGTTCCTTCGGCGCTGGTCCACCCGCTTCATCGTCGCGGGCAGGGGCCGTGTGTCGGTGCGGCTCCTACCATATTAAGTGTGGCGCGCCTGTGTGGTACGCGTGTTTCGTACACGATGTTCGCTCGTTATGTTTGTGCTCGAAGTTTGTGCGCGAGGTTTCTGTGCGTTGTTCGCGCGTTATGTTTGTGCGTGCTATGTTCGCACCCGCAGTTTGTGCGCGAGGCGTGTGTGCGCTGTCCGCGCGTTTGTGCGCGAGGTTTGTGTGCGTTGTTCGCATGTTATGTTTGTGCGCGGTATTTCCATCCGGCGTGCTTCCCCCGCGCGTATGGACACCTGAACTTTCTTGGACATCTCGTGGTTTTGGACTCCTTGAAGTTCCCTGCGCGTGTGTGTGTGCACCGGGCGACATCAGTCGCCGCAGTGTTTGTTTGTTTTTGTAGAGGGACCGATGTCCCTTTTTGGTCCTTGGTTCAATAAACTTTTCTTAAAGCACTGCAATACTATCTAAATCACGGAAATTAATTGCGAGCCCTCCACTACAACGTCTGTGACAGCCTGGCTTACGCTTTGGGACCTCAAAGAGCGCGTACTGTACCATTCGACCGTTAGCAAAAACTAATACGTTTGGAATATACGGTGGGCTATTTAAATTGTATCTGAAAGATATTTTGTATTCATGAATGACTAAAAATATGTAGGAAATACGTTACTGAAATTTCATTTTGGTATTCGAAATATATTCTTTAAATATGCCAAAAATACGTCACTTAAAGCATACTTCTACCACTTTTCAAATACGTGAAAAAATATACATGCAGTTTTAGCATCTGATCAATGTATTAAATGCGTACTTTCGTAAATATGAAATTAACTCATCCGAAATATCATTCCATGCAAACAAACGGGCACTCCATTTAAACGTATTTCCAGCACACTTCTAGCTGCTGTTGAACAGTCGAGTGTTCGAAATCGCGTTTTCGGAAATGGCATTTGCGTGTTGTGAACGTATTTGAAGTGTACTACCGTAAATATGCAATTAATTCGTCCAAAGAATTCTTAAATTCTCGCAAATTGGCAGTCCGACTTAGCATATTTGCAGCACACTTCTAGCTGCCGTTGAACAACCTAATGCTCGAAATCGAGTTTCAGGAAATCGCATTTTGATGTTGGCAATGCATTTAAAGTGTACTTTCGTAAATACGCCATTAATCGTCCAAGTATACTTAAATTCTAACAAATGGGCAGTCTGCGTAAGCATAGTTTCATTACACTTCAAGCAACCGTGAAACAATCTAGGGCTCGAAATGACTTTTCAGGGAACAGTGAAACTCTCCCTTCCCTATTGTCCTTTCGTTTATGGTAACTTCGGCACGAAGGTAATCACCACTTATTTACACTAATTGCGGATAATGTGATATTATTATACCAGCAAAGCCACCTGGGGTACTTCCGGGCCCGAATATGCCAGCGAAAAGGACCACGGCCGGCAAGGCCGACCGGCTTCCTTAGACGCCCGTGTTGGTTGACATTTCGACTCCTGACCTATTTCTGACGCAAGTTTCGACTAGCAATTTGGTTCTAGATCACCCCCAGATTCGAACGCGACCAGTAGGGCACTTCTGGGATAATTTGTGGGCCGACAGTCTTTGCGCAAAAAACGCCTCAACGGGCAAGATAGTGCGTCCCTCTCGGTGATTATGTAGTGCAAGCAGCAGGAAGAGGTGGAGCGACTGTGGCTTCGGACGCTTATCTGGTTTCGCAGCCAGCGGCCGCTTCGGCGGACGCGGTTGCTGCTGCGACGCGCGTCATTTCTTTTCTTTTGCTATTTGCTCTTATCTTTAAACTCTGCTCTACCTTCATGTGGCCGCGGTGATGGCTCGGTTTGAGCGAGTAGGCAGGCCCGTGTAATTTCCTTTTCATCATCCTCTCAGTCGCAACAACAACAAGCATGGCGCCTGTCGGAGCATTTCTTGTTTGCTGCGGCCCTTCTGTCATGATTTGCTGCGTCGGTATGTTTGCCTTTCCCACTCTGTCACGTGACCTTACAATCTCATGTACTACGGGATTGATAACTACTCGTGTACGATTTGTTCCGCAGTTGAAGCATTAACCGGTCGCATTCTGTGACGCCGACCAGCGTACCTTTTTAAAGCTGTAGTGAATATATTTTGAATGTATTCTGATGTAGTCTATTTCTGATGTAATCCCAGCGGTCTCGAGATAGCTATTAGCTACTCGTCCCAGAAGAAGCAGGAAATTGTTTTCTTCGTTCTTTGCGCATGGTGCGCGTTGCCCGGAACGGGAAAAAACGGCATTCCGTAATTCCCAGCAGTTTTAACGAAACGACAGCAGAAAGGTAGCAAATGCTGTACTTAACAATTTTGGCGGAGTTTTAGTACTTTTTTCTATTTACTAGCCTCTTTAAGGTATTTAGTAAAACTAAGCACTTCTTAACTTTTTAGTACCTATGGTCGCTAGCAAGTAGCTAGCTGCGCAGTAACCATTCCTTTATGCCTAAAATAAGGTAGTGCTATTTAATTGACACAGACTGCTGTATGGATAAAATGGCATTGTAACTAAACCTCTCCGCAGCGCCGCGTGGTTGGGTAGGGTATTTCTACAGACGCGACTTCATAATTATGGGTGGTATCTTTGCACAGCGGGTAAAAGCCTACTATCGAGTAAATAAGTGGGATTTGCGGAGTCTATAAGACATAGAATTAACTCCGTTCAAACGTCAGGCTTGTGTAACCCTTTCTGCTTTAAGCTTTTCTTGCATTCTGAACCTGTGTGTGCGCTAGGTAGGGCTGTTTGGTGCCAGTGCAGCTCGCATAGCTTGTACAACATGTCTAAGCATAAGTCTATTTCTTGAGGCCAGCGCGTCCTAGTAGTTGTGACTGGTGTAGAGAATTAGTGAAATTGAACGTAAAGCATTTTCTATTTTTGCAGGTTAAAAATTTTTAAAAAGCCGCCCTAGCACACCCTAGCAATGTGTACGAGAACAGTTTTGGCGCATTTTTTAGTAAATACTACTAACTTTTTGTCTGTGATTGTAATGCTCTTCACTAGCTTGTTTAGTTAGTAACTCTTATGACCTTCAGTTACTAACTAAGAAGGTAGTGGTCTGTGCTCCAAGTGATCGGTTGATAGTTACTGAATTCTCTGATATTTTTTTCATAAGTCTACTCCTCCCTATAGACGGAATGTCCACAGAGCTCATCGGACGGTCGTCTCGCATGATTTCAATGAAGACTTTCGTTGACCTGATTTGTAGCCGTTTTCATTAGTCCCCCAGAAGGTCTACGTGAAAAGCCATATCCTCGAAGTACTCGTCGTGATGTCTTGATGGGGGCTGCGGCTGGGGAGCTGTTCTCCGGAGCCACCGACACGACTAGGAGCGTGAGCTCTGGGCCGAATGTAGGAAAATGAACTCGGAGAAACGTGGCCGCAAACTCAGGGTCCTGAGCAGTGTGCGCCTGCACCACGTCGGCGTATAATTCACTTACGGCGCTGTTTGCTGATGGCAGTGGTAGGCCCGATGAAAGGCCTCCCTGATCTCCAGGCTGCCGCAACTCGGAGCAGTAGGTGGTCGCTGGGTCCGGGGCGCTGCCAGGGGCTTCCAGACCACGCAGGCTGCTCAGTACGCGACATTCGCGACATACGCGACATGATCACTAGGCTAAGATCTACCGCGACCTGGAGCTACCTCTCAGAGGGGAACACGGTGAAATAAGAGCGATGTGGGAGGTCCAGGTCGTCGCCGACCGCCAAGGGGACCACAAGTTCTCGTCCGTCACGACCAAGGGTTGGTGTTCGGCGTGGATCTCGAGTTTCGTTTTGTGGATAGCCCAGCCCAGCCACTTATTTGCGATACCCCATGCTCTTTGTGAGCGTATTAGGCTCAGATAGGTGGAAATGTCGCCGTATGAGTCGCCCCTAGAAGCATTTTCGCTTGCTAGGAGCGATGTCTTGGGGTCGGTATAGGGCTGTGTTGGCGGAGTATTTTTTCCCCGCGATGCCGCGTTGCAGCAGCTGCCGTTCCGCTCTTCACCTCCGTATGGAAGGACTTTTCTAGCTCCCCACCGATTCGAGTAGTAATCATATCCTCCGCACTCATAGAAGATTCCACGGGCTCACAGAAGCTTTCGGCTAACTAGTCGTCAGTACTGGATGCTGATGCATAAGTCTGCAAAACCTGCCGTCTTTAGCTCTTGTTAGACTTACTTAGGATGACTGCCAAGCTCTCATCACTGTTCTAATATTATCTGATGTTAGGAACCAACCATTTCCGTCATTGAAACATACACGAATATCATAAACGTGAGTATGCACCACTGAAACCGCAGATCTTTGAAGAACGATAAGCGAGCACCTTAATAATAGTTTTGCAATTGAGGCTGCTGCTGCGGCAACTGGAGAGATAAGCTTCTTGTTTGCGGAAGAACTTACTAGAAGGAAGCGATGCAGAATGATTTTTCTGCGACGCGGTTATGTCTTCACACTCCTGGTCGCTGAAGAGTTTGCATTCAGCAGTTGCAAGCTGCGCAAGAAAAGCGTTTAAAGCCCCACCTTTAAAGGAGATATTACTGTCGAGAGCAGTCGTAAGTCAACAGGTGAACTCAAAATTGATATTCGATTCTTTCAGAACTGATAACTACATACTAGGCAAAGGATATATATTCTCAATTAATCAGCGTTTTACTTGCTTTCGAGAGGCAGAAGCTTCAAATACAAACCTAGCATTGGTGTGCATCCAACGCTCAAAACACGCCACCACCCTTTCTAAAAGCCTTTTTTTGCCATTCAGTGAATTTTTTAATCCATCTTTTGCAGTGATTTCGAGCAGATAATTTGTACTAATCATACACTACCTGGCGTTTATCGTGACTTAGTATACCACACCCACTCTACAAAGACGGCGGAGAGCAGGATAGCAGCCAGTTGGAACAGAACGCAGAACGTGGCAATAAATAACGCTTGGAGACACAAACACCCAGAGATTTATGAACTTATGAACAGCTGTTTGGAGGCGTATCTTCAGTATTTATCAGCTGCTCCTTCATCAGACCGCATGTCGCCATATTTACCCACATCGGGCGCACGGTAAGAAAATGTGGGGACTGAAATGTCACTCCGTTACGCTCGTGTGTCAATGTAGGCGTTTGATAGAAATTAGTGTATGTATTTTGCGCGAACCTCATCTTCATTTGTCTTTGTTTATCATCATCACCCATCGTCGTCTTCGCGGCGTACGCCATTCCTGCAGGTGGCAACAGAGCCTGCTCCGGGCCTTCCCAAGCTCTCACGTGGTGGTGGTGGTGGTGAAAACTTTTAATTACTGAAATAGAGTTTGGGAGCCACAGAGTGGCCCCGCTACATGGTCGGCGTCCCTAGTCCGGGACACCGCACGACGAGGCCCCGTCTCTCGCCCGTTTCGCCAGAGCCCTTTGGGACTCAAGCGAGGAGCAGTTGAGGAGGGCAGTTTCCCATTCCTCTCTGGAAGGGGTAGGGGAATGATTCGTTTGGGTGTTGGATCAGTGGCAGTCTGTCGTAGATTACAAGCAGCTAAGGGGGAGATCACCCCTGCCAAGTAATGTCTCTTCTCTCTACCGGGGAGGAAACGCATTTGCAATGTAAAATAGTTGGGCACAGTTAAAGCAGCGCACAGCACTGCAAGCAGTGAGGTGCGCCGCACGAGACTTCCGTCGCGCACGGCCATAGGTAAGTGCATTCCGAACCGGCATCTCCAAGTGGCGACGCAATTGGTCTGGATGTGTTGCCCCTGCGCGATCCTTTGACCGTTGGTGGTTGCCCAGCAGTTTCCCAGATTCCTGGCCACGTTACGGTTGTATTCCTCATCCCGTATGGGCATGCAACTAATGCGTGGTCTGAGATTTCGAAGAGCGCGCCTTCGCACGGCAGATGAGCTGTAGTCCCTGCGTATTCACTTCCTGGGTGAGAGCTGCCGTTCTAGGCACTGCTCTAGTCCAGGGATTCTGAGGGTTGCGCTGGTGGCCAGTAAGCGCGGGCTGCCGCGATTTCGGCCTGGACTCGGAGATCTTGCACGGCTAGCAAATTTAGTGTTTACATTTTCTTCCCCGTAGGTAATGAGGAAACCTTGGTTTGCTCTGTTGGACGACCCATTCCAATTGCTCCCTCTGTTGGCGTAGTCTACAGCTCTTCCATCACCCTGGCGTACTAAATCAAGGATTCGTCAAGGCCTTGGATGCGCATTTACACCTCTCGCCGCATTTGCAGTCTTTAGATGGTCTGCTAGTCTTTGGATGGACTTTCCTCCCAGAACGTCCTGTGGAAGTCGGCCATTGTGCTAGCGGTCTGGCCATCCAATCGGTGACGCCGAGTGGCTTGGTTGACGAGCGCCATGGCAATTACTCTCGCATACTGTATATTGAGAACATATTGCATTCAGTCATGCCGCTTTTCTGCCCATACTGGTGGAGAGCTCGTAAGAAGTTGTTGGCGCTCAGTTGATTGCCGTAGCCACTGTACTTTGGAATAATGGTTGTAGGGATCACACCCCTTGGTGCAACGCGATGGCCAGAACTACGGTGAGATTTCCCTCATTTGAGTGTGTATCGCTTTTGGGCGCCGGGGTGAGCGAACTCCTCGCGTGTGGCGCTGTCTCCATTGTGCATTTTGGCAGCTGTGAGAGATGGGCGGTGCGCCCGGTCCCACTGCTCAGGCAACGTACTCGGAGGGTAGTGGGGCATGAATGGATAGCGCGGGCGTGCCGTGGCATCTGCCAAAATTTTGGCTTTGCCTCGATATTACAGCTGCAAATTATCTCGTTCGTGGAGCTGCGTCCGGCGCTAGCGTGCCTGGGGCAGCATTTCCTCTGGACGCCTCGCCGGGCACTATAAGTCACATCATATCAGCCAGCGCAAACTGCTGATCCGTGATCATGACCGACGGGAGAATATTCCCCGAGTGCGCTTGGACGGAAGAATCACAATCCTACGCCAGTTGTGTCGGTCCTGACTAGGGCGTTAACATCTTTTTAGGTAAACGCTGTGAACTCCGACCTGCACTGTTAGCAAAAGAACACCCAAAAGGGAGTAAATGGCTTGTCCTCTAACAGACACCTTATAGGAGGCTATTTTAAGGCGAAAGCCTTTAATGTCCCATCGTTGTAAGCAGCAGTTGTCGACAGAAATGTCACGCTTTTCAGTTGGTCGAAACGGTCGTGACGTCACAGTGCGCCAATTTCAAATGGGGCCAATTGTACTTGGGGTAGTAACCATGCAACCAATTGAAGGGATCATATAGTGATGCTCCAAGAAAGTGGGACTGAGCTTAGTTAATTGCTTAATTACCCAATTAGCTTAATTAGCTTTTCTAGTCAGGCCATATAAATAAATAAACATGGTAAAACAGCGCGGAAAAAACACGAGGACGAGGACGTTGTCGTGTTTGTTCCGTCCTCGTGTTTTTTCCGCGCTGTTTTACCATGGATAGTAATAACCAACTTGCCCACCTTTCTGTACTTCTAAATAAATAAAACTGAGTAGGAAATTGGTCGAGCTCGGGAATCGAACCCCGGTCTTCGGAGTGCGAGACGAGCATGCTATCCACTCCGCCATGCCAGCTTTTTTATTCTTTATTGCACTCCGCCATGCCAGCTCGATGGTTTGGAATGAACAAAGGCGCGTCCCTTCCCTTCCGGCGAGGTTTTGGTGTCTACCGAGATATGAGAGACAGATTTCCTTTCCTCAAAAACCAATTTACCGACGAGCGAGGCATAGAACCGAATGGGCGAAGGCGTTCTATGGACTCCCTGGCAGCGTTGCAAGACGCTGTCGCGTTCCACTCTTAGAGGCGAAGCTTAACATCTTAAGTACACATCAGTGACCGCACTGTAGGTAAAAAAAGTGCACCCCCCCCCCCCCCCCCACCAGGCGCAAGATATACACTACCCTAAACAAGCTACGTAAGGTGGGGGACCAGGTGGGTCGGATGCTCCGCCGGGTGTCCAATAAAAGGGGGGGATGCAAAGATGCCCTGCGGCTGGCCAATGCATTCGTGACCAGCCGGATTTTATATTCGGCTCCCTACCTCCACCTACGTAAATGCGATGAGAATGCCTTAGAAGTAGTTCTCCGCAAGATTTATAAGAGAGCGCTCGACCTCCCCATAACAACGTCCAACAAGCGTCTCCTCGGTCTGGGGATGACCAACACCTTTGGGGAGTTACGAGAAGCTCATCTTAACAATCAATACTTGCGCCTAAGCAAAACACCTGCGGGGAGCCGCCTTCTGACCCGCTTACACATATCCTACGCAACACATACAGAAGAACGGGTCCGCATCCCTAAAGCCTGGCGCTTTGCACTCCAGGTGCGACTCCTTCCGAAGAACATGACTGCAGACACCCATGATGGTCGCCGTCTCGCGCGGGCGGAGGCTATTTCTCAACAATATGGCCATAAGCCAGGTGTCTTCTATGTGGATGCGGCCGGCCCACACCATGGGGGTTGGTACACGGCGGCCGTCATCCACCGAAACACTACAGTTCAGGGCCTTACTTTCTGTGCCCCAAACATTACATTTGCGGAAGAGATCGCCATTGCACTGGCCGCCGCAGATCCAGAGTCCCGAGTCATTATTACGGACTCCAGGGGCGCCTGCCGCAATATTGAGCAAGGGTATATTCCAGACCGTGCTTTCAAAATTCTCCACGCGTGCGAATACACAGGGTTTCCGACCCATCGTACCATCGTGTGGGCTCCGGCTCATGCGGGTCTTGAGGGGAACGAGGCAGCCGACGCTGCCGCCCGCGCGCTTACTCACCGGGCGTCGCCTCATCCGCAGCCTATCCCGAATTCAATTTCAATCCGGCCATCACCTTTAAAGAGATCACCTCTCTTTATCAAAATTTTCATGGTCTCTATCCCCCTCCCTGTAAAGGCCTCACCAGGGTGGAGGAGCGCTGGCTTCTGCGCCTCTATACCAATACTGTACTGTGCCCGGCAGTACTTAAGCACTTCAATTCTTCTTTCTCGGGCGCGTGCCCACACTGTGAGGAGGAGTTTTCGGACACCTACCACATGGTGTGGGCATGCCCTTCCAATCCTGCCTACCCACCCCACCTCCACCCCACTCGAGAGGACTGGGAAGCTGCCCTGCGCGGCTGCTCCGAACTCCATGCCCAACAGGCATTGGTAGCTAGAGCCCGGGCCGCTGCGGAAGCTACAGGGATCCCGGACTAGGGATCCCTCCTAGTGTTTGTAAGGGGCGGGCCCTTCCGGCTCGCCCCATCGACCTCTCACTGTAAATAGGAATAAAAGTTTTCCTCCTCCTCCTCCCCCCCCCCCCCTGAATTTTGGCGGGTGTCCACCGAGATATGTGAGACAGTTACTGCGTAATTTCCTTTCCTCAAATACAATTTTCATTTACTTCATTACGGGCTATCTTTGTCTTTCTGCTTTCACTCCCACCTCCTCCCTTCCTCTACGGTGCGGTTCAGGTGTCCACCGAGATGAAAGAGAATTACTGCGCCATTTCCTTTCCTGAAAAAGCGTTGCGTTCAAACGGCAAGGCATCGCGCCGAACGGGTGGTGGCGTTCCATGGTAGCGCTACAACACGCTGTCGCGTTCCACTCCTAAAGGCGAAGCTTAAGCGTCATTAATTAGCAGAATTAGTATTCATACATTAATCAGTAATTAACGATCAATTACTGATTTCTCATCACTTAGTAATTAGTACTCAATTACATATGACGCCACCAGTGCCACAGAAGCAGCCAAAGTGGTGCGGAAAACGCTTTCGCCTCTACGCACTTTAGACAGTCAAAGTGCCCCTGAATTTTTACTCCATATGTGTGGGTTTTTTTTATTTACTCCCTTATATAAGGGAGTTATTTTGGAATATAAGGGAGTAAATTTTGTACTACCCACAGAAATGGAGCCCAAAATGGCGCCATGTTTATTTATTCTCATTCAGGCTCAGCCTTACAGCAGTGACAGTGGCGGAAACGGACAGTAGCTGCGCGGGCCGCCGGCAACCCTACTTAGGAATCTGCGCTGCCCTAATGTGACCCCGCGTCATTCATTCTTTTCGCCGTCTGCGAGCGCAGCGGCGGCGTAGGTGGCGTAAGTCGTCTGCTTGTCGTTTCATTTTGCTGTACATGCTCGTTTGGTTGGCCATGTTCGTTGATAAAGTGATGTAACATTGTAATTAATAGTTGAAAACTAAAAACAGCCGCTGAGTAGTTTTCACGGTCATGCACCACGCTATATTTTATTAAAAACTAGAGCAGAAGAGTTGAAAATTCAGGGGGCACTTTGACTGTCTAAAGTGCGTTGAGGCGAAAGCGTTTTCCGCACCACTTTGACTGCTGCGGTGGCACTGGTGGCGTCACACGTAATTGGGTATTAATTACTAAGTGATGACAAATCACGAATTAAAGGTTAATTACTGATTAATGCCTGAATACTAATTAACTGCTAATTAATGACGCTTAAGCTTCGCCTTTAGGAGTGGAACGCGACAGCGCGTTGTAGCGCTGCCAGGGAGTCCACGGAACACCGCCACCCGTTCGGCGCGATGCCTTGCCGTTTGAACGCAACGCTTTTTGAGGAAAGGAAATGGCGCAGTAATTCTCTGTCATCTCGGTGGACACCTGAACCGCACCGCAGAAGAAGGTAGGAAGTGGGACTGAAAGAAGAAAGACAAAGAGGGCCTGTAATGAAGAAAATGAAAATTGTATTTCAGGAAAGGAAATTACGCAGTAACTGTCTCACATATCTCGGTGGACACCCGCCAAAATTCAGGGGGGGGGTGCACGTTTTCTATCTACAGTGCGGTCACTGATGTGTGGTTAAGATGTTAAGCTTCACCTCTAAGAGTGAAACGCGACAGCGTCTTGCAACCTACCAGGGAGTCCATAGAACGCCACCGCCCATTCGGTTCTATGCCTCGCTCGTCGGTTAAGATGTTAAGCTTCGCCTCCAAGAGTGGAACGTGACAGCGTCTTGCAACGCTGCCAGGGAGTCTATAGAACGCCATCGCCCATTCGGTTCTACGCCTCGCTCGTCGGTAAATTGGTTTTTGGGGAAAGGAAATGTATCTGTCTCTCATATCTCGGTGGACACCTAAACCTCGCGGGGAGGGACGGGAGGAGGATGGCAGTGAGCGAAGATACCGTATTCACTAGACGCGCCTTTGTTCATTCCAAACCATCGGGCTGGCATGGCGGAGTGGATCGCATGCTCGTCTCACACTCCGAAGACTGGGGTTCGATTCCCGAGCTCGACCAATTTCCTACTCGGTTTTATTTATTTATATGGCCTGACTAGAAAAGTTAATTAGGCTAATTGGGTAGTTAAGCAATTAACTAAGCTCAGTCCCACTTACTTGGAGCATCACTATATGATCCCTTCAATTGGTTGCATGGTTACTAGCCAAAGTACAATTGGTCCCGTTTGAAATTGGCGCACTGAGACGTCACGACAGTTTCGACCAACTGAAAAGCGTGAAATTTCTGTCGACAACTGCTGCTTACAACGATGAGACATTAAAGGCTTTCGCCTTAAAAAACACTTCAGATGGTAGTGTGGAATGGCCGTCTTTGCCTTCATATTCACTTCAGTAGAGCGTGGCTTTTCAATATGACTGGGGAAAAATATCGCCTCATCAGCTCAGTCGAGAGTTCATCGTAGACACTATTTTCTATCACAGTTCCATGTTCATTCAACACATAATCTGTTGCAACACATTGCGAGAACCACACTGAAAAAAGCCTGTGAAAATTAGGCCTAAGCAGGGGCTGTAACAAAGTGTGACACTAACAAACGAGAGCTAGGTATGCTTAGAACACTGGAGGCTTCACAGGAGCAATTCAATCATGTAGCGTACTGTAGCGGAAAACAGCGACAAGCCGATATCTTGTACCGCGGCGAACAGAGATCCAGCGACGATGGTAACCAAGCGGTCTTCACTCACCGTCATTATCAGACGACTGACCAGAAGCACACGAGACGCCATGTTGCGGGGCGGATTGTACAAAATGGTGTTTTTTTACTCCATTTCGGCACTGGGGAGTAGTTGGCACAATTAACTGCCTTTCTAGACTGGAGTAAATGCTGATGAATTCTCATTTTACTCCACTATTCCCTCATGGGAGTAAAATGGAGGACAGTTCACCGTTTTACTCCGAACTCATGGGGTAAATGTTTTCAGAAATGGAGTAAAAAGGGTAGCCACCACCATTTCTACCCCCTTTTGGGTTTATCTGTGTTTACAGTGTACGGGTGGCGCACATCACATGCTACCGTCCTTATGGCGAAACCGCAAGTATGTCGAGAAAGACACAACACAGAACAGGATGTTTTGCCAGAGGCCAAACTTTGATGGATGCTCCCAAGCGACAACTGGCTGATGAGATGGTCTGCGAGCGCTGCCTTTAGGATTGCTGTGACAGCTGACGGGGAAGACGCGACAACAAAAGAAACAAGCTCTCCGTCTGGCTACCCGCCTTTGAGAAGCAGCAAAGTGTTTGCTCCTTTCCTCCTCCGCGGCGTACCTTGAACACTAGGGGAAAGCACGTCATTCCGTGATTCTCGCAATGTGCAATGTGTGGTTCGGTGTATAAAATCGTTTCATTTGTAAGCAATGAATGGTGTCTATCACAATATGCGGCGTGAATATCAGGAGAGTTGAATCATAGTCGGCGGCCGTACCATAATGATTGGATAGATTACCGTACTAGTATGTACTACGTGGATCGAAGTGCTTTCATTGCACAGCATATTTACTCAACATTTTATATTTTACATCTCTTTAAAGCTTAATGTTAAGGTGACAATAGATTTTGATAACTAACGCAATATTGGGTGCGGCGGATTGGCTCAGCTTTTTGCGTGCCTTCAATCCACAGATCCTGTTAGCGCTGTTAAGTGGTCGTAGCTATATAAAGATGGTGATCATCCCTTTGCTTTGAAGTGACTAGCGTGGAAACGCGGAATATTTATGACACAATTTGGGGTTACCCAAAATTGGCTCAATCGAATGCCCTCACAATGACAAGGTCGTACTCGCCTTGGATTTGAAGGGTGCATTCGACAACGTTACCCACGAGATCATTCTCACACACCTCTCTCAAACTAACTGCGGCAAAAACGCCTTTCAATACATTCGGCAATTTTTAACCGACAGACAATCTTACATTCGAGTCCAGGATAAAGAACATGGCCCTTTTCATTTAGGAACCAGGGGTACACCCCAGGGCGCGGTGCTGTCTCCCCTGTTGTTCAATTTGGCTATGATGCGCCTACCGGCCCAGCTGGGCGCTGTCGCCGGTGTGCAGCATGCGCTGTACGCCGATGACATCACCCTGTGGGCTACACAGGGTTCCCTTGGAGACATTGAGGCCAACCTGCAGGAGGCGGCGACCATAGTGGACCGTTATGCTCGCCGCTGCGGCCTCCAATGCTCCACCCAAAAGTCTGAATTTGTGCACATACGCCCCTCACCAAAGTGCACAGCCAAAATTTCATTGTCTCTTGAGACAGGTCCAATTCCTGAAAATACCGAAGTCCGGGTACTGGGGCTCTTCATACATCAAAACAGACGGTCAGAAACAACATTGGCCAAACTCCGTCAGGTGGGGGACCAGGTGGGCCGCTTGGTCCGCCGGGTTTCTAACAAGCGCGGGGGGTTACGATGTAAGGACGCCTTGCGGCTGGCGCATGTATTTGTAACCAGTCGAATTCTATATTCGACTCCATACCTCCACCTGCGGAAGCAAGACGAGGATTCACTCGAAGTCATCCTCCGCAAAATTATTAAGCGAGCTCTGGGCCTCCCCGTGAACACCTCCAACAAGCGCCTCCTGGGGCTGGGCATGGTGAACACATTTCGGGAGCTCCGGGAAGCCCACTTGACCAACCAATACACACGTCTCTCACAGACATCGTCGGGTCGCCGCCTGCTTGCCCGACTGCACATCCAACACACCACTCTTATGGAAGAGCGCGTACGTATTCCATCCCAGTGGAGATGCGCCCTCCACGTGCGCTCTCTTCCCGCGAACATGAACCGTGAAGACCATAATGGCCGGCGCCTGGCGCGGGCGGAAGCCCTGGCCCGCCACTATGGATCGAAACCCAGCGTATTCTACGTGGATGCCTCCGGCCCCCACCACGGGGGATGGTACACGGCCGCAGTCGTCCACCAATCCAAAACAGTGAACGGCCTTACTTTCCGAGCCCGTGACATAACACACGCGGAGGAGGTCGCCATTGCGTTGGCTGCATCTGATTCCAATTCAAAAACAATTATTTCCGACTCGCGAGGGGCATGTCGGAACGTCGAGCAGGGCTGGGTACCATATCTAGCCTACCGCATTCTCCAAAACAGCGTCTACACCGGGGACCCCGCGCACCGGCGTATCGTTTGGGCTCCTGCTCACATGGGCCTTGAGGGAAATGAGGCAGCTGACGCCGCCGCCCGCGCGCTCTCTCACCGGACATTCCCCTCCGACCCCGACGATCAGGAACTCGAATTCACTCCCGCTTACTCCTTTAAAGACATTGTTTTACATTATCAATCTGGCCATGGTCTTTATCCCCGCCCGTGTAAAGGTCTCTCAAAGGCGGAGGAGCGGCTTTTGCTTCGCCTGTATACCAATACTTTGCTGTGCCCGGCAGCTCTCAAACACTTCGTCCCTTCTTTCTCGGGCAGCTGTCCGCACTGTGCGGAGAAGTCTTCGGACATTTACCACATGGTGTGGGCCTGCCCCTCCAACCCTGCTATCCCCCCTAACCCAAACCCAACCCGGGAGGACTGGGAGGCGACCCTGCTCGGCTGCTCTGACCTGCAGGCACAACGGGCCTTGGTCGCGCGAGCCCGGGCGGCGGCCGACGCCACTGGGGTCCCGAACTAGGGACCTCCACCTAGTACTTGTAAGGGCTGGCCCCCTCTGGGTCAGCTCATGCAATACCTCCAGTAGTGCATGTGTAAATAAATGTTTTCCACCACCACCATCGCACTAACATTAACCAAAGTGCCTTTGACGAAATAAACGCAAAAATGATTTCCCCGCTGCCAATACGTGCAGAGCTAATGAAAGGTTGCTCTACCATAGCACACATTTTCGAGCTTAGTTTTTGTGTGTTTACGACATCCCGAAGCTCAAAATATCTGAAAAGTTAAGAGGATTTGCGTGCGCATTTTCGAGGAACTTGCATGATTTACAGACGCTGCAAGTTACCTGCAGAAGGGCTCAAAACGCCGCATTCTCATCAGGGGCCTCGGGACGAAAGTGCATTTTTAGCTAGGCGCCGCCGGCGGATATATCTTTTTTTTAAATATAATTCAGCTTATATGGACCGGGCGGTTGCATATGGGACGTTCTAGGATATGATCGCATATTATGCCGCAACTATAGTACAAGCCCCCTAGTATAATGTTTAATTTGTGAACGCATTTTTTGCAACCGCACACTAAAACCGCAACAATCACTGCACAACTCTGTATCCACTCAAAAAGTCACTCGTTAATTATACGAGATAGCTACCACTCTGTATTTTGTAGAACCAATGTGGCGTTGTGTTTAATTATTTTTAACGGACCGCACTGTTTGGACTGTTGAGACTGCGGCAAGACGTTGAGATATATTAATTATTTGGAAAGCTTTACATGATTCAATACCATTTCCTTATTTTATCGACAGTACCAGCGTTACTAGAAACTTAAATTATTTCTCAATGTAGCTATCACATAGCAACCAGTGAAGAGGGATACGCTTAAATTATCGAGTTGAA